>NC_142737.1:15891666-16220833 GCF_051943395.1 Hippocampus bargibanti | reverse complement strand
CTAAAATCATTCCTCGGGCGAAGCAAATAATGTACTGGTAACAAGTTCCACGTACTAGCTTGGCGTAAGGCGAAGTATCTTCCGACGCTGGGTGGATGCCAGCGTCGGGTTTAAATGTCCACAGTTAATGAGGAGGGAATTGACAGCAGCTGGCGAGCGGCGGGAACGGAGGCCCCGCCCCGCTGTCAACTGGCTCATGACAGATGTTACGACTGCAGTTAAAATGTCACCGTTATGGATTTTTATTTGGAGGCAAATAAAGAGATACAGCAATAGCAATGTATGTTTTCACTGTGTGGCAGCCCTTTTGGACAAAAAGGGTTGTCATGTGACAAGGCAGTGGGAATTGATAGAAAAATTATGACATGGGGTGATTGCCGTTGATGCCCAGTAAGATTGTGGGTTGAAACATTAGCCATGGCATTTTAGATTGGATTAGATTAGATGAGCCTTTATTTCTCTCACATTGGAGCAATTTACAATTCACAGCAGCACAAACAAAATACAGAGGCTGCTGTAAAGGCAGCCACATTCGCGGTGCCATGTTGTAAAAAATAAAAATAAAAATAGAAAATAATGGGACAAAAGACACAGACAGTCATTCAATCTTGAGCACTTTCTGCACCTCCGTTGTTGCTTGAAGCTGTTCTAGACGAAAGAGGTGAGGATCAAAGCGTTTTTTTCACCAGTGGATCAAGGACGTGATGGTGAAATGTGTGTCTGCTACAAGCTAATTTTTGAAAGCAAGCACAAAGCTGTAGCATCCATTGACAAAAAGAGATAGTCTCATATATCCTAATTCACGTAAATCCGCTTCAATTCCAAGCCGCAACAGTTCCACATACACATCGGCGCACTGCGCTGACGCTCCTTTTTTCTCATTGCGGGCTCCTCAAGCCATGCATCCATCCAGCCGCAGACTGTCCAACAGCACCGACCTTTCCGCTGAACAAAGCAGGGCTATGAAAATTCTGCCCGACCGATGGCGCCGACATTCCTCCCAAATCAAAAACAGTGCTGCTGAGAAGGTGCAACCGCTCAGCATAGTCTCCTCCTTGATGAATGTCGTAGCCAAAAATGCTGAAAAATAATCCGCCTCCGGTCCACATGATGCGCAATACCACTAAGAAACAAAATAAAACACAAAAACAGCACGAAGACAACAAAAAAGCAAGGCTCATGAGAGCACTTGCTGACGACTTCCTACTCGGGTGCCATCTTGGACTTCAAAATGCGGTGCAAATGAGAAACCCACCCAAACGTAGCCAAACGGGGTGCCCACAGCTAAACCTGACAGTCGTTCATAGAGTGTAAGATTTGCAAGTGGGCTGCGGTGGGGCGGGAAACCTTCCCGTGCATCTAACACTTGCATTTTCATTTTCCGTAGCCAGGCCCAGAAAGGGAGCTTCATCGTAGCATTTTGCTCAAAAGTTGCCCGGTGTCCACATCTCATCATATTGTGACAGAAAGTGAGGACCGGGAGTGGCTGTGGTAAACATTTCAGCCAATGGGACTAAGCTGGACCCCTTCAACCACTGACTGTCACGGCTGACTGTAAGCAGAAGACTTGAATGCAAAGACAAAAAACATTGAGATGGCCAAAATCCCATGCCGCACTACATTTAGGAAAAACGGAGCTGCCATGACTGGCGGGAACAACGTGTAAACGTAGCTGTAACAGTTTGATGAATGTGTTTCAGTGGTCTGGTGAAATGAGGCTCTTCTATGCGGAGAACCCGGAAGGCATCCCTCAGAGTGATCAAGGATTTTCGTTCTCTTGAAATTCACTTCTGTAATACCAGAGGTGAGAAAGCAGAAGTTTCATCTCTTAAATTATATCTTCTAGTTGGCTGCCACAAGCCTCCGCGTTGCTGAATAAGAGGAGACGAGACATCCCTGCTGTTCATTAAAACTGATATTGGGTACAATAGTCGATGAGTGTGGGAACTGTCATGATCTGGTTGGCGACCAACGGGGGGCGCTGTCGGCCCCACCTGCACCTGCACAGGTGCTGGTCGTCCCGATCAGATTGGCGACCAGCGGGTAGCGACGTCAGCCCTGCCGGCAGCCTCGCAGGTGCTGGTCGTTATAATCAATAACACTTAAAAGGACACCTGGCACGATCATCCGGTGCCGATTCATTGTTTGTTTGCTGTTTGTTTGCTGCTTGTTTGCTGCATGCATTGTGTACGTGTTTGTTTAACCTTGGCGGACTTTTACACTTGGTTTTCTTTTGCTACTTTGTATTTTTTCCATTCAGATCATTTTGATGTTTTACATTTTGTTCCTGCTGACTTTATTTTAATACAATTTGTCAAAAAACCTCCTGCTCCCTCCTGCCTGCTTTTTGGGATCCGAACCCGCCATCACCACCTCGCAAAACGGGACAGAATGAATCGGCCAACCATCGGATCCCGCAGGTACATCGGACCCGTCTCATTTCCACCCTGTGCTTGGCAATGCTACGTCCACGTTAGCGCAAGCCTCGTCGAGTTTGAATTGCGTCACTCGACGAGCCGCAACGTCCACGTAAACGTCCGGCCGAGACCTCCTTCCAGGTGGCCGTCCAGGGTGACACTGGGTGACTGGCATTGCACGCCCACGTCCAGCCACGCTGTCGTGCATGACGAATTGAGTCTCATCCACGACGAGCCGTGCAACGTCCGCGTCAACGTCAGTCCGAGACCCCACTCACCGCTGGATCCCGGAGCGGCTCTGGACTGGTCTCGTTCCCCCGGAGCCGGGCAGTTCACGCCCACGTCGGCGTCCGGCCGAGACCTGGTCCCATACGGCCGTACGGGGTGCCATTCTGCGCCTGGCAGTTCGACGTCCACGCAGAGCCATGCGCCGTCGCGTGAACGTGCGAGAGGGATCGCACTCACGCCCACGACGATCCGTGCCGCGTCTTCGTCCACCCCAGGCCGAGTCCCGTTCCCATCAGGCCGCCGCCCGTCGTATGCTGGAGAGGCAGCGGTTGCCCTCTCCACCGACCGTTCCCTGGCGAGTGGACCTTTTGGGAGACTGTTGGGACTTCTGGAAGCAGCCCCTTGAAGGGGGGGTACTGTCATGATCTGTTGGGAACCTGCACCTGCACAGGTGCTGGTCGTCCCGATGATTGGCGACCAGCGGGTAGCGACGTCAGCCCTGCCGGCAGCCTCGCAGGTGCTGGTCGTTATAATCAATAACACTTAAAAGGACACCTGGCACGATCATCCGGTGCCGATTCATTGTTTGTTTGCTGCTTGGTTGCAGCATGCATCGTGTACGTGTTTGGATGGCATTTACTTGGCTACTTTGTATTTTTTCCTCACAGGAACACACACTGTTGAATTTCTCCTACCTCATTTACCGCCAAAGATAAACACGATGTCAACTATGGACTGTGCATTACTCTGTTCTATATTATACCGGCATTGGAAAAGGAATCCCGAACATCCATCTCTCTTCTTTGTAATAAGATTTTTTCACATAATGGTCGTGGAGCGTGTTGGAGCCTATCCCAGCTGTCTTCGAGCAGTAGGCGCAGGACACCCTGAACAAGTTGCCAGCCAATGGCAGGGCACACATAGACAAACAGCCATCCATGTTCACACATGCACGTAGGGACAATTTCATAGTAGGTAGCGTTCAATAACTTGCCATTGTGTTTTTTGTAATAAAAACGGAGTACATGGAGGAAATCCAACCAGGCACAAGAAGAACATGTAAACTCTTCCCAAGAAGGCCAGAACGAACTCAGAACATTTGCACTCTGACGCCAATGCCTCTCAAGAGTGTCAAACTAATTTTTTAGCCACCTTGTAGTTAAAGTTTCCTCTCGGGGGCTGTTATAAATTTAAGGAAGCCATTAGAATGTTTAAACCCCTCCACATATTACATATAGAGCGCACAACAAATGAAGAACTAGATTTAACATTTGAAGTAAAAAATAATTCGTGTTATTGTGGTTTAAAAGGGACAATTGGAAATGCTGGTTCAGACTTTAGCAAACATCATGGAATTTCACAAGTTTGATTTGCTTTCATCAGCCGAATAAAATGATGTGGCGGGCCAGATTTAGCCCCCGGGCTTTGACTTTGACACCTCTGCGCTAACCAGTCACTGTGCTGTCAAGTCCGAAGAGTCCAAGAGATCCCTCCCCCCCAAAATAAATAAATAAATAAATACACATACATACATGAAAATAAATCACAGATAAGTAACGTTTGATTAATCAGTTATAATTATTATTTATTTCGTAGACACTACACAGTAATAATATGAGGCAGTGGGGGGGACAGAATTCAACTTTGTAAATCCATGCAAACATAGCACAGCGAGAGAATAGCTGACAATGCAATCTTTATCAAACATCAGTCTTGACCTGACATTTCCTTTTTCAGAATATATGAGGCCTCGAGACAGTTTATTTTCAAAGAGAAGCACCAGCAGCCGACCAAACCAATGCAGTGAATGTGTTTCATTTTCTCAGTGCAATAACTGCTATCCCTATTCACAGCAACAATAACGTTTGATTGTTTCCCTGCAGAAGTGTCCACCTGAAAGCATGTAATCGTTTGATTGCCTTCAAGCTACCATTGATTAACTAACATCATTTGAACAGAAGACAGCAAAACGTGCTGATATCAGCACGCTTCACCGATTCTTCCATCTTTTCACCTCTTTAGCTTTCGCAACAGGCGCGCGGTGTTGTGTCTGCGCACACAAGAGAACACAAACACACGGTCACAGAGAATGGTTATATATGAAAGCTGCGGCAAATAAGAGGTCTCATTCAAACCGATTTTTGTGCCAGGAGTGGATTGTGCTGCCTCAGACATCCTGTGCTCTCGAGATAATGGCCCATGTTATTTGACAGTGCATTTGAGTGGACTGATGGCATATCACCGGGTGGACGAGGACCACGTGCGTATGGTGACGCCTACACATGTACAGTACAACAGGACGTGTGCAGAGCTAATTAAAAAGACAAGACAATGCATGCGACAAACAGTCAGTCTTTGGAAAGATAGTTGTGTTCAGCTTTAATTGAGACAAAGATAAATCAATCAATTAAAAATAAAATGGTTGCGGTTTTGTGGCTGCAGTTCATAACACTGCCTTAAAGGACAACTGACACCACTTTTTTGTTTCCTAACTGACATCAGAAAAACGTTTTATAGCATCTAAAATACCCAAAACACGCAGGATGATATTTTTAGTCAAATGCAAAACACCAATAAAAATGACTTAAAGTGTGCTGAAACTGCAACAAATTGTAACCGGAAGTGGCCAGTTTCAGAAGGTCCCATCCCTTGTTCGTGATGTCACGGCAAACAAAACAATGGCTTCAGATTCGGAAAAGATGCTTTATTGTTACTCATCCAGTTATAAATATGATTCAAATAGTTCTGAAGAGGAAAGCATACATGTTTGCAATCGATTAAAAAATATATTCCGTGTCATTTTGAGGCATTGGGGGGGGGGGGGGGGGGGGGGGGGGATGTCGCACCCAAAAAAGGCAGAAGATGGTGACAAAGCTCCGTGGAAATGAGCTCAAAAATTTTTGTCAGCGAATATCAAATAGTAGTCTTGGTGCAACACACAACAATTCACCATCGCGTTATTTATGTGTTTTCCTTCTAATTTCGCCATCAACATGGATCAACGCGAAGTTTTCAGACCAAACAAAGTACCGCAAAATGCATTGACGTGATGAAAGGACTGCTACAATGTGTCCTTTCTTGGTCAGGGGCGTTCCTTCCGTGACGTGACGTCAGGACTCGTCACCAACTCAAAAACGAGACTTTAGGAATATTCAGCGCAAGTCTTAAAACGTAAAATATAGCTATATGCGGTGGAATCTTTGTAAAATACGCTCAGTAGAAGTCATTTGAAGCGATTTTACAAATTATGGACACAAGGATGGACACATCCATCCAGGCATCGGTTGTCCTTTAAATCATGCATCAGGATTTTACTTTATTGTGTGGTGCTTTCTGGCATGTGCCAATGGCTAAAGGCAGAAGTAGAAACCATGATGCGCAGATTTCAAAACGAAACACACAAAATGGCCGCGGCGAGGTAACAGCAAGTGACTTAATTTGATCTGATTTATTACCACAAGTGTTCATACAGTATATAAGTTGTTGAAAGAGTGGTGCTAGTTCCGTTAACCTGTCTATGGCATTTTGCGCATCGTGTCAGCATGTTGCTACTTAACTTCATTCTCTTTGCTTGATAAACTTCACTTGGGAGTGACAATACATTGCTGGTTATTAAGTTCAAAATGTTAGCCACAACTCAAAAAACAAAAAAAGATTAACTCATTCACTGCCATTCCCAAATGTATTCGATAATTAAAAAGCATGACGTGGATCGCCATTCCCGAATTTGTTCGGGTTTTGTTATTTTTTCTTGCAGGTGTGTGTGTTTCAAGCTTCGGTTAGACCTCTGGCAATGTTTTTCTCTCCCACGAGGGGGTTGTACAGCCCCCCCGCCCCCATTTAGAGCTCAGATAACTCCAGACCCATATAATTTAGGAATTAACTCTTTTTTTCTGGTGAAAGAAGAGAGTCTAAGGTTTCTAATGCTGTATTGAATGTTTATGTAGTCCTAAAACTCAACACTTCTGTGAGTCCTGGAATTTGAGTGAACATGACAAAAACCCTGGCACTGGAGCGGAAACATCTTTGCACATTGTCTGGCAGTGAATGAGTTAATTCTAGTGCAAAAGCATATTAGTAACATAAAAGCAAATGTTTTACAGCAGCCTGGGTTTAAGATCAAAAGAGGAATGTCTCGCCAGCGATGGAAAGGCCATTTATTATTCTGCTCCCTGACAGTCGAATCAGTTCGGAGCACCGAGATTTTTTTCAATGCTTCTTTCTATTAGAAAGCTCTCATTTTAATGCTCTGCAGTTGTTCAACCCAGCATTCATAAATTGGAATAAGCAAAGAATGGTCCTCATCAAATACTATTCTTTGGAAGTGTCGAAAATAATTGAGCATTATTCTGAATATAAAAGCACGGGTGTATATTATGTCATTCATTCGTTTTGATGGTGAGTATCGAATTCATTTTGAAAATGGTGTGGTTAGCACTGATAAGGGGACTCACGTGGAAACTAGTCAGACTACATTTTCAACACCCCTCTTTATATAGCATCCTTGATTTAATCTTAAAACGTGTTGAAATTAAAGTTCATTTATAGACTGAGAAACCGAGTACCGTATTTTCCATTGTATAAGACACACCCAAAAGCCTTCATTTTCTTCCAAAGATGACCCTGCGCGTTATAAGCAGGTGTGCCTTATATGTGAAGTAATATTGAGTCACAACAGGCACTGACTCCATTTCCCCCTGTAGAAGAAGTTGTGCGTAACCCCAGTCTCTACTGTAGCTTCTTATAATGTGGTGTGCCTAATATTTGGAAAACTTTTATATATTTATGTATATTTGGAAAACCTTTTTTATTCATTGAAGGTGCGCCTTATCCGCCGGTGTGAATTATATATGGAAAAGATCTGAAAATACACCAGTCATTGGGGGTGCGCCTCATGCTCAGAGCACCTTCTTCGTTTCCTTTCGGCTTTTCCCTTCAGGGCTCGCCACAGCGAATCAATGTCCTCCATCTATCCCGGTTTTGTGCATCCTCTTCTCTCACACCAGCTACCTTCATGTCCTCTTTGACCACATCCATAAACCTCCTCTTCGGTCTTCCTCTCGGTCTCCTGCCTGGCAGTTCAAGACTCAGCATCCTTCTCCCGATATAGTCACTGTCTCTCCTCTGGACATGTCCAAACCATCTCAGTCTGGCCTCTCTGACTTTCTCTCCAACGCCTCTAATATGAGTTGTCCCTCTAATGTACTCATTCCTGATCATATCCAACCTGGTCACTCCCAAAGAAAACCTCAAGATCTTCAGCTCTGCTACCTCCAGCTCTGCTTCCTGACTTTTCTTCAGTGGCACTGTCTCCAGTCCAAACATCATGGCTGGCCTCACCACTGTTTTATACACTTTTCCTTTCATCCTAGCTGAAACCCTTCTATCACACATCACACCTGATATTTTTCTCCAGCTGCTCCAGCCTGCCTGGACATGCTTCTTCACCTCTTTTCCACACTCTCCATTGCTCTGGACAGTTGACCCCAAGTACTTAAAATCCTCCACCTTCTTTATCTCTTCTCCCTGTAGCATCACTCTTGCACATGGATCCCTCTCATTCACACACATATATTCCGTCTTGCTGCGACTGATCACATGAGCACAAATATGCTCAGAGCTCCTTATACGCCGGAAAATACGGTAATAAATAAAAACAGCTCACAACCGACAGCAACAGAGAGCAAAAACAGTAAAACATTCACTATTCTGTGACTGTACAACGAAATGCAAAAAAAAAAAAAAATCCTCTGATTTTTTAAAAACCGGTAAGGACCTCAGTGTGCGTTGGGGAATCTCCATGGTAACAAGGTGATTAAAAGAGCGCCCGTGTTCGGAGACAAGCTCCTCAGCAGAACAAACAGAGAGATGCTCCCAGCTCAGCCTAAAGCCACGATAACAATCTGCTGCAGACCTTTAGACATTCAACCTTTGTGTTCATCCTGTTTCCAATTGTGTGATTCATAACCGTTTGACGACGGACTCGTTCTACCTTGAACATCTGTACCCATCCGTGATTCATTTCGGCTTTAATTTTCCAACGTGTCTAAACTAAACGCTGCAAATCGATTCACGCAACGGTGCTAATGGGGAAGTAATTTGAAAAATAGATGTCATTGACACATTCCCATTTTCCCTGATAGTGCAAATATTGGTTAAAAGATGCCTCGTCACAATAATTTACTCACACAAAAACCAATGTATACAGATACAATGATGCTCACAACCCCCAAATGCCAAGATGACATTATTTAGATGAATTTCCATCTTAAGATGAACAGCGTTGTAAGAGAAAAAACATGAATTTGGATCCTCCTCCAATTCCAAAGAGCCGTCTTTCAAATTTAAGGCATCTCTTGGCATCTTAAATACGATATTGGCTGATCTTATTTCACAGTGTGCTGCATTGCTCTCGTGTCCGTCATGTGAGTATACTAGCGCTATTATTGATTTTAATCACTGCGTTTGCACATCACAATTTCATTGCCAAGTGCTTTCAAGAGGAGCATTTTGCAATGCTTGCATTTAATTGTTGTTTTGGATGTGTGAACCCTGAATAATGGAACTGTTGTTTGAAACGCTTCCAGCAACAAAGACCTCAATTATTGGATTATTTACCCAAATATTGGGTACGGACAGTTAGGACGGCGGAAAAAAATCATTGGCACCGCCCTACCCACTCTCGAGGACTTGCACACTACAAGAATCCAAACTAGGGCGCGGAAAATCCTACTGGACCCTCCGCACCCTGCCCACCACCTTTTCCAGCTACTCCCCTCAGGCAGGCGCTACCGATCCATGCGCACCAAATCCAGCAGACATTTAAACAGCTTCTTCCCCCAAGCCATTAACTCTTTGAACTCTTTCAACAGTAGCCAAAATGGAACTGTATAGTGCCACTTAGCAGTTTTTTTGACAACGATACTAGTGCAGCGTGTTCTACCGGAAACAAATTCCTTGTGTGTTCTACATACTTGGCAATAAAGATGATTCTGATTCTGATTCTGATTCTGATTCTGATATTGTGACATTATAAAAAATATCAACATTAGAGATTTCAGTTCAGGGAGCAGAAATTATTCACTCCTGTTTTATTTGTCGCATTATTGTCTGAGAAACTTGTCAAATTGGGCGGTTGTTATGTGAAGTTAATTTTTTTCCTTCCTGACACAACCCTCTGTATTTATCCGGGCTTGGGACCGGCACAAGAACTTTGCTGCTGTGAAATATAAATTTCTCCACTGCAAGACTAATAAAGGCTAATCCAATCCAAGAGTTAAACCCTTAAGAAACTGATAAACGTACACTTTCTGATGAAAAACAAGATTGACATTAGGAAAGAAAAGTAAAAATCCTGAAAAATAAATACAGTAAAGTCTCGTTATATCGATATCGGTTATATCGATAGTACCGCTTATTACGATATTATTTTCATTTCCCTTGCACATCTCTAGTCTTTTTATGTATAATTAGTACCGTTTAGTACGATACCCGGTTGTTACGATAATCCGGTTATTACGGTGCTCCTTTTCATCCCCCGCCGGCCATTTTTGTTGTTTACATCGATATATCCGTCGCGCCATTGGTCAACTTGGTCACGTGTCTTGTTACGTGAGCCGCCATCGGTCGCGCCATTGGTCGACTTGGTCACATGAGCCGCCATCGGTCACGCTATTGGTCTACTTGGCCGTGTGACTTTGTCACGTGACACGCCATCGGTCGCGCCATTGGTCAACTTGGTCACGTGCCTTGGTTACGTGTCACGCCATCAGTCGCGCCATTGGTCGACTTGGTCAGGTGACTTGGTTACGTGCCCAGCACCCGTGTAGCAGAGCCATTTTCATTTTCAGACGCTAGCTCGTGTGTAGCAGACGAGATTGAAGTGTTTGTGTTAAAAGGTAAAAATGGGAAGCAGAAGAAGATTGATGACTTTTTTAAATTGTATACATAATACAGTAAGATGTAAGCGTTGCAGTTTCCCTGTTGTGTTATGTAAATGCCCACTGTACTGTATATGAATGCAATCGTTTTTTGCAACAATGTTTCTTGTTTTGTCTGCTGAAGCGCGATGATTTTGAAAATTATTAACATTCCATACTGTGTATTAAAGGACAGCCGATGTCACTTTTTATTCAAATGCAAATAAAAATGACTTCACGCCAAGACGTCTTGCATTGCTTGTGAATCCAAACAATGGCTTCAGATTCGGATAATATGCTTTCTTGTTACACATCCAGTTATGAATATGTTTCAAATACACTGTAGTTCCGAAGATTAAAGCATACATGTTTACAATCATTAAAGAATTATATGTGCCATTTTGAGGCAACATTGGGGGAACAAAAAAGGGAGCTAATGGCCAGCTCCTTTTCTTATATGGCGCTTGGCTGCCCTCTTTTGGCGGCTTTTGTTTAATGCAGTTCGGCGCAGGATCGGATATATCGATAGTCCCGGTTATATCGATATTTTTCGGACTCCCTTGAGTATCGATATAACGAGACTTTACTGTACTATGAATAACATGGTAGGTATCTTCAGATGCAGGCACCGAACTAGTTGGTGACGTGTTATAACAGCAACATGACATGATGAGCTACAATATTTGAGGGACAAAGCTGCCATGTGACAACCTTCTATTTTTGTTTGCACTGTACATCACACATACGCGCACCCACGGGCACGCGCACAGACACACGCGCACATACGGACACGCGTATACACAAACACACGCATACGCACACATACGTCTGATAGTCATTCCTGCCCCGGAAGCCGGAAAAAAACGCTGCACTTTCACAGATTTGAAGGAGGAGCATCCAACACGACATTTACAGGTGTCACGGAGACGACATAAGAGAAAAAAACAGTCAGAGTGCAACCGTGTTTTGGTGATTCCGAATCTCAAAGGGATTCTGTTTCACTTGTCAACCCTCTATAAAGTGTTTTGTTTTTGTAGCTAGCTGAAAAGACCCACCTCTTTTTTGACAGTGCGCAGCAGCCTTTGGCGCGTCTCGGCTTCTGGACACAAAAGAAGCAAATTCCATTTTAAAGCGAACTTAACTTTGGCTTTAGAAGTACAAAATATTCGGTCGACAGGTGTATGGTGGACATTTTCGGGTCTCCCACCTGCCATGATTGTTGCCATGGGTCCAGTGTTCCAGCACGCTCAACACCTCCCATCAAACGGAGACTTGCGAGAACGAGAAATGAACGCCTTCCCCAGTGTGGTCCCGCCTCTTAAAGGTACAGGAAGGAGTTTCCATTGGACAGCGGACTTTGGCAATCCTCCTTCCAGCCTCCCTGTTTGATAAAGGGCCACATTATTTTTAATCACAAATACATTTTATTTGTGCATGTCTATATTTTGGTGGCACGTCAAAGGACTGGTTAGCACAAATGCCTCACAGTGCTCTGGGCTTCCTGTATGGACTTTTCCTTGTGCCTGCATAGGGTTTGTCCCAGTACAGTACGTAAATCGGTTTCTTTCCAGTTTACAAAAAAAAAGACATGCATGGCAGGTTAATGAAACACTCTAAATCACAGGTGGTTAATTAAAATCCCTGCCGCATCATTGTATGTTGCCCACAAAAGAAAATCAAACATGTCACCTTCCATGATGCTTCCTAAAAATATGTTCCAAAATTTCAAATTGTCTAATGTAATAAATAACACATTCATATAGGCATTTTACGCAACCAAAACCTTTCATTACAGTAACCAAAACTGCAGAAATTATCATTCTTGACTTCTACAGCTGGTTTCACAGCCATAATCCTGTGACTGTAATGTGTCCTTGAGAGTTTTGAAAGGCGCTTATAAATGAAATGTATTATTATTATTATAATCTATTAGCTAGCTAGCTGGCTACCAAACTAGCTATATATTTGCTATCTATATGCTATTTGCGATATATAGGCTATCTAGCTAGTTATCTAGCGCACTATTAGTTATCGATTAACTGGCCAGCAAACTTTCTATTTATTCGAGTTATTCTGGTTTGAGTGAACGCTGGCGCATGTGGCTGCCGCTGTTCACCCTGTCATGATCTGGTTGGCGACCAACGGGGGGCGCTGTCGGCCCCGCCTACACCTGCACAGGTGCTGGTCGTCCCGATCAGATTGGCGACCAACGGGTAGCGACGTCAGCCTCGCAGGTGCTGGTCGTTTAATCACTGACACTTAAAAGGACACCCGGCACGACCATCCGGTGTCGGTTCATTGTTTGCTGCTTGTTTGCTGCATGCATTGTGTATGTGTTTGTTTAACCTTGGCGGACTTTTACTTTTGGTCTTCTTTTGCTACTTTGTATTTTTTCCATTCAGATGATTTTGATGTTTTACATTTTGTTCCTGCTGACCTTTATTATAATACAATTTGTCAAACAACCTCCTACTCACTCCTGCCTGCTTCTTGGGATCCGCACCCGCCATCACCACCTCGCAAACCGTGACACACCCACAGGAAAACTGATCCTGTGACTGTAAAGTGACCTTGAGAGTTTTGAAAGGTGCTTATAAATTAAATCTATTATTATTATATAATGGCCCTTTAGTGGAAACAGTAACTACAATGCAAAAAAATAGTTGGCTACTCTAAATGTTTCCAAAATGTGAGCGTGAGCGCAAATGGACATTGGTCTCTGTATGCTTTACAATTGGATGGCAACAAGTTCAGGGTGTACTTCGCCTACTGCCCAAAAAACAATATGGATGGATGGATGGATTGGATTTGCCTTTATTAATCTCACAGTGGAGGAATTTACATTTCACAGCAGCAAAGTGATGAAAGGAATGAAAGTAGAAAAACAAAATACATGAGCTATGGATGGATGGATATAGTTCTAAATATAGATATAGAAACTATATATGTATTGAATCTACTAAAACATTTTTTTTTAAATAGAACCATTACTGCGACAAATGTTTTTGGACAGTGTGGGGGGCATGTACATTTCCCATTAACCACAGATCATTAAAGTATGTTTTAACTGCTTTATTTCAATGTCTCTGTTGCTCTTAAACTTTGAGAGAGAGACGTCTGTGTAAGCTCTCAGTCGTACAGGAGTGGTCCATCGATGAGAAGGTTTCTTCAGCCGTCATCTGTACAAAAGTGAAGGTTTCGGACGTTTCGCCTCCTATCCAAGAGGCTTCGTCACCGAACTAAAGTCTGACTGGTCGTATCGGCCCCATTTATATATCCCTAAATGGGGCCGATACGACCAGTCAGACTTTAGTTCGCTGACGAAGCCTCTTGGATAGGAGGCGAAACGTCCGAAACCTTCACTTTTGTACAGATGACGGCTGAAGAAACCTTCTCATCGTTTGAGAGAGAGAGAAATTAAGCGGTGAAAATCACTATTTGTGTGCAACGAATAGCAACGCTATTCCGCCTTTTGGGTGTACACTGACCACTTCCTCCAAAGGAGATCCACAAAAATGCCCCGCCTTTCGATGATAATACTAATCGTACTCACATTTGATTGACGTTGTCAAGTAATCATTCAATTTCAGTCGTAGTGAACCACAATGCATCACACACATTAGTTGCGCAAATCAGAAACAAAATTTACAATTGACTTCACAATTGCTTTTGTGGCGAGAACAAACATGGATGTCAAAAGTTTTGCTACAACCCCCTCTTTTGGTCAATATTTTAAACTACAGACACAAATGAATTACTGTCCTGCACTGTAAGAGTAATTTTCTTCGTTTCAAATCCTCTTAGATTTTTTTTGCATACATACGTGCATTGTATTTTTAGAACGGTTCGATATGAAACCAACCACTTTTCCTAAGCATGCTACCCATGTGGCTGCAATAAAATAATTTTAAGACTATCTTTTTTACTGCTTTATTTCCTGGCTATGACCGTTGCCCATGTTAGGTGCTTTGTTACAGCTTCAGCTATTGTTAAAGCGCTATATAAATCAAGATGTGTTGTATTGTACCATTATGTGATATACTAGTTCTTGTCCTCATTTAGCGTGAGTCTATCTAAGATGACTGGGGAGAAATGTAGTGTACATAGACCACTCAGATTGACAAATGAAGTACTGTACGTAAAACTTAGTCTTCCAATTACAGTATTCTCTCTGCGTAGTTTATAACATGCAACACTATGTGGTCAACATGAAAACTCCACAAGAGGAAAGCCGGAGTTGAGATTCCAACCACAGACTTCAGAAATGAGATTCGAACATGCTAACGGTTAGCATGTTCTGGTCTCAGTGGTTAGCAGCTCAACCCTCATATTATGTTATGGGTCAATTTTACCCTTTTCCATTTTTGTGTTGACTAAAACACTGGATATCCTTTCGTTTTTCTTTCTTCAAAACAGTTCTGAAATATCCCAGGAGGGATAGAAATACCGTGACTGTAACGTGACCATGAGAGTTTTGAAAGGTGCTTAAAAATCTAATGTAATTATTATTATGATTTTTTATTATTATTATTATTATTATTATTATTATTATTATTATTATTATTATTTTATTATTATTATTATTATTATTATAAAATATGTGTAGGTTGTCTCTCTTTTCAATTATGTTTGTAACATCTCAGAAACTGTTGTTGCTGATGTCACCTCTATTTGACTGTTTTGTGTGGATTTTTACATATTGTTAAAAATGACCTTCAACATCATCAACTTTATTTTTTTTCAACACGATATGAGTATTAATTCCAGAGAAAACAATAAAAAATAATGAGTAGCTCACCAACTTTATAAGGTACCACCAATGTGCACACAACACAAGCCTCTCGTGACTGGAGTGTGGCGATATAATTTCCAGCAATGCAAAATGAGAACATATTTCACCAAATGAGTAAACCTACCAGCACGAAATGGGCATAGACATCAATGTTCCAGACCATGGAGTCTCAGGGCCACCAGTCTCAATTTGCCTTGGAGGCACTGAGCTGTCAGGTGGATCAGATGGCGAAAAGAATGCAGTGATTATGCAGCATGACAGACTGAAGAGGTGAATGAACCCCAAAGATGCTTGAATGGTGTTAGCACCAGAACAAACAAAACACATCTGAGAATGTGAATGCCAAAATGGATTCATGACAGGCTAACCTGTGTCCTCATCCAAATCCTAACCTGCAATACTTTCAATTAATACTATCCCAAAGAACTTACAAAAACTCTTATCAGTGAGAGCAATGCTGAGACATAGAGAAAAGCCCAGCATGTTGCAGTTTCTTTCCTTTTATTTTTCTTTTCAACGTTCCCGCAAACATGTTTGTTTTAGGATTCCCTTGCAGGAATGACTCACACCTGACCATGACATAGGGCAATCGCATGTTGTTAAATGTCAAAGTAGAGCCTCTGCTCGAGTAAAGTACACACCAGAGCTCTCCCCCGACCCCATCATCCGTTTGCTTTCGACAACTTCAAGGGTGAAAAATACTTACCTCCAAATTCTTGTTTGGAAACATGCCGCCATTTTGGGAAAGGATCAAGTGGAAACAGCTCGGTGCTTCACTGGATCTGTACGTTTGAGAAACAACAATGGCGTGTCATCTCCATGTGTGTTCGCCTGTCGGCAGAGTCTGCGGGCATGTCTGACATATACATGTCCGCATGTGATTAGAGTCGACGTGCTCTAACAGGCGATGGAGGCTCCTGTCAGTCCGATGTTCTTCTACTGCTGTGTGCCAATGCGGATTGACAGAATGGTATGCTAGAGAAGGCCAAAGCGACGTGGGCTGTTGTCTTAATGCTTTTAGGCCCCCAAGAAACGCACACCTCGGCTGAGCAGCCACTGCTTGCCCTTGGCTGATTGTTCTCCATGAAGGCGGAGAAGAACATGAGCCAACTGCATTCAATACTTTTGAGAGGATCTAGACTTGACTTTAAGAGCCAGACTGCCTCACTTCAAATCAATGATTTCTGACTTTACAAATGTACTTCTGGATGAAAGGAAAAATAGTCCTCCAGACACACTGACATTCAAAATAAAAAGGCTCCCCGTTTTTACATGTACTTTTGTCCTTGTAGTTTATTTTTGGTTTCAAATCCAACCAAACACTCAGACACTTAGACCAATAGGTGACACATAAATAATTATGTCTCACTGTCATCTCCATTTACCAGACTAACTCCATTTCAGGCACTTATGAATCAACGTGAGCTCTTCAAATATCCGGTGTGCACACTTTTCAATAAGCGTGCTGCTAAAAGCGATGGATTTGATTTATCATTTATCAGGTTTTCTTCATGAGAGAATTTTGGCTGCTGTGGTTTTATTCTAAACCACATTAACACTTGATTAGGCGGTTCAGTTGGCTCAAGGTGCAATCCAAGCTTCCTGCATCAAACTTCCAAAATGCAGTCCTCTTGCTGGCCTTTGCGTGCCTCAAACCGGGTTTATTGTTGAAGTAGACTGGCATTTATTCATAACTGTTGACCAAAACTAGACTTACTTACAATGCTAGTGGTTTTCTTTGTTTCTGTCCTAATTAGAAACTTTATCATGACCTCTTTTACCTTGTTGACATGTCTTTGCAACATTGCACCAACATAATGATAATAATAGTAATTATAATAATAATAATACATTTCATTTCTAAGTGCCTTTCAAAACTCTTAAGGACACTTTACAGTCATATTTTTTTTCTGCGGGTGTGCAGCGGCAGCCACATGCGCCAGCAATCTCTCAACCCTGAAGTTCTTTCATTATTAGAATGAATAAACAAATCTATAAATAAATATATAAATATATATAAACAAACAAATACAGACAGAAATACATATATAAAATCATCATCATCACAATATATTGAGGATGTTGCGTCTGGATGAGCCTTCCAGAATGACAATTCATCCTTTTGACTTACTCGTAATACAATACAATACAATACAATACAATACAATACCATACCATACCATACCATACCATACCATACCATACCATACCATACCATGCCATGCCATGCCATGCCATGCAATACAATACAATACAATACAATACAATACAATACAACACAATACAATACAATACAATACAATACAATACAATACAATACAATACATATTGATTTATATCGCACCTTCACAACAGCTGAAGCTGAGCGCTGAACATGAAAAGCAGGAGGGTCATACTATGTATCCTCCATGCAAGTCAGAGTGTGGGTAGGGAGTGAAATAATAGAGTCAGGAAGAGCAATGTGGTTTTTGTCCTCGCCATAGAACGGTGGACTAGCTCAGCAGCGTTTTCTAGTATCGATTGCACACAGGAGTATATTGTCCTGGATTTCCTAATGTGGGCCTTTAGGTACCCGTATTACCGGGTACTGTATTGTGAACAGTAAATTCAAAGTCAAAGTCAAAGTCAGCTTTATTGTCAAATATGCTAATATGCAATGGCAATTTGAGGCCATGTTAGGGTCTGGTTCAGCAGTTTCAGTATTGTGTGAAAGCTTTTTGCTACTGTGGTTGTGCAGGATCAAGCTAGGTTCATCGATTCTGGAATGATTCATGGCCGAAAGTGAAGCAGATGACATGAGACTCAGGCCCAAATATATAGTCGTTCTCCTGGATATATTAATTGAATTTTCCCCTATGCAGACTTAGACAGCTCCTCTCACTTGACTTGCAAGAAAATGGAAAGTGACTGGAAATGCCTTGGGCTAAGTGATGGAGAAAGGAGAAGGAAGTGTGGGCTTTACTGTTTAAGATGGACTCCCACAACCTGACTGAGGTGTATAAATAAATAAATAAATAAATAAATAAATAAATAAATAAATAAAGTTTATTATAAGGGATTCATTCCCGAGTTCGCCCTCCCTTGGCCAACGTTATTTTTGACAGC
Organism: Hippocampus bargibanti; assembly: GCF_051943395.1. Classification (NCBI taxonomy): domain Eukaryota; kingdom Metazoa; phylum Chordata; class Actinopteri; order Syngnathiformes; family Syngnathidae; genus Hippocampus; species Hippocampus bargibanti. The sequence goes on along the minus strand of NC_142737.1, from coordinate 16,202,372 downwards.
CTTAATTTACCTGCAACACAGGAGAAAATGTGTGCATCACCCTGTGGTACAAGAATGCTATTGTCCACTTGTTTTTGCCCTGACACAAGGTTCCTTGAAAAGCACAAAGGGTGAATAAAAAAAATACAAATAAATAAATAAATAAATAATTTAATAAATACATTTAACATTCTATATACAAGTACTACACATTATTCAGAATAAGTCGAGCAACAGGTGAAATTAGACTCAGAGTGTTTGTAAAAATATGTATTTGGACAGAGTGATGCAGCACTTCTTTTGGATATCCATATTGTACACATACACATAATGTTCTAGCATGGTGGATCATTCCCAACTTTCTAATACTCAATTCATGTGGCTTTCAAATTTGTCTTTTAAAATTCACATGTGACTTTTATCAATCTAAGCGTCAGCAAATATATTGGGCTGTGACAAAATTCTTCCATGATGATTGCAATGTTACAGATCCACTCTGATGTCTTTTTTCCAGGTGTTTCTCCAGGCCCCGCCCACGGCTCCCGCGGTAACCGCTTGAGGTCAACCGCCCCGCCCCTCCCGTCATGGTGCTGCTCCTCTGACTGACTTTTCACAGTCCGGCGGCCCAACAGATCTCAGCGGTCATGGCCGGTAGTCTGATCCATCACGGGTCTCCAAAGCCTGGCTACGTGTCCAACAATCCGATTCTGATGCAAACTGACTCAAGGGACAAATGGAGCAAAAAGATGGACTTTCTCTTGTCTGTCGTGGGTTTTGCTGTGGACTTGGGAAATGTTTGGAGGTTTCCTTACATATGTTACCAGAACGGTGGCGGTAAGTTTTTTTAATTTTTTTTCGTTTCGTTACTTTCATCACTCATGAATTTGTAGTAGTTGTGTGTCATTCTATCCCTCTGGAATCATTAACAAACGATATTGTAACCGTGAACTTGCACATACACTGTCCATGGTGCTGAAAGTAGCTCGTTACGAGAAAAATAAATACACTTTCCATGAGAGAATCAAACACATTTAGTTCGTGTAATGTAAAATACCAGAAAAAGGTTTGCTTTTAATTTCATTAAGCATCTAAAAATCTTATAACACTTTATCTGACCAGCATATTAAAAAGACAACCAAACATAGAATGATTAAATCAGAAAGAGTCAGAAAGCCTTTAATAGTCCCACAATGAGGAAATGTTCCTATATATTTTAAATATTATTAATTTTATTAATATTAAAATATGAAAACATTTCCCCCCCCCCCAACAAACCAAATGCAATTGATGAATTTGTAGATATACTGTAATTAGAATGTCCTTAGTTGGACTCCAGTTTTCTCATAAATTATATTTGAGATTATGGTATGATTGAATTCAGATTCAGTAATGATTGGTAATCCCACCAATAGCATAAACTACACTTTGCAATAAAATAATTGCAGAAAAATGTAAACCAGATATAGTATCGCAATTAAAACATTGACTACAAAATCAAGCCTTTTAAACACTCTCACTTAAAATAAGAACTCTATAGATATAAACACTTACTCATTAAACAATATTAAGTGGGATGGTACATCTTAATTTTGGTGCGTGTGTGCGTGTGCATGTGCGTGTGCGTGCGTGTGTGTGTGTGTGCGTGCGCGTGTGTGCGTACGTGTGCGCGCATGTGAGCGTGCAGGAGCTTTCCTTATCCCTTATATTCTGATGGCCATCTTTGGCGGAGTGCCGCTTTTTTATATGGAGTTGGCCCTGGGACAGTTCCACAGAACTGGAGCTATATCCATATGGAAACATATCTGCCCAATTTTCAAAGGTAAGTCGAATATATGGAGCAACAATACATATCAAGAAATCTGCACTTTTGTATGTCATATTAAGGTAACCAAAATACTGTTACAGAAATGACGAATCAGTTTTTTGCATATTTGTTTTATTGGGTAATGCTATTTTTGTATTTTAGGCATTGGCTATGCCATTTGCGTCATCGCTTTATATGTTTCCTTCTACTACAACACCATCATCGCTTGGGCCCTCTTCTACTTCTACTCTTCCTTTTCCACCATCTTGCCGTGGACAAACTGCGATAATGCTTGGAACACAGATAACTGCACCAATTATTTTGGCATGGACAATGTCACCTGGACAAATTCGTCTCGATCTCCGGCAGAGGAATTTTATACGTAAGTGCATGTAAGTCCGAATAAAAAGAAAAGTCATGTCAAAGGAATACATTTAATGTTGCGTCTTGAATGTTGATTGCATGCTGACGGCAGGATGTGTTGAATTCTAACAGGAGGAATGTCCTTGAGATCCACAAGTCGTCAGGTCTGGGAAATGTGGGAGGTGTCCGCTGGCAGCTGATGCTCTGCCTTTTTCTCATTTTCACGATTGTTTACTTTAGTCTCTGGAAAGGAGTGAAGACTTCAGGAAAGGTAGCAAATTGTCATTGCCCTGCCTCCCTTTTGTCACAGAACAGATGATGATTACGTACAGTACGTATTTCTTTTGCGTCCAGGTTGTATGGGTGACCGCCACTCTGCCCTACATTGTCCTTTTCATTCTGCTGATCCGCGGCGCAACTCTGCCAGGTGCTTGGAGAGGCGTGGAATTTTACCTAAAACCTAATTGGGAGAAACTTCTCGAGACCAGCGTGAGTGTTCTAGTTCTCTGAAAAGTAAACATACTGTATCCAAAGGGGTTATGCAATCCTGATCCTTTTTTTACAGACCGTTATAGTATAAATATTACAAGTTCAAGTTTTGAACTTGTTGCATCACCTCATTCAACTTCAGCTGTTTTTCTGCATTTGCTGTGAATTTTGTCCGCACTCCATTATTAAAGCTAAAAAAATGAAATGTTTTTTAATTACATTTTCTTTAGTGTGTCCATGAGAAATAACGAACCAAAATTATTTCCTCAAAGAGATCTTGAATCATGAACAGATCTCAATTTTGGGTTATGATATGCTTTGGATTAGAGGACATTATGGAGCCTATCGCGGCGGTTTTTGCGCAGTAGGCAGAGGACACTCTGAACCAATTGCCGAACAAACAACCACTCACACTCACATTGAAGAACAATTTAGAGTGTTCAATCAGCCTGCCATTGATGTTTTCGGAATGTGGGAGGAAACCCATGCAGGGAGGTGAGAGCTGGAATTGAACCCAGTACCTTTGCATTGTGAGGTTGATGCGCTAATCACTGGACCACCAGGCCACTCTTTTTTGGCAAGATAGAAACAAAAAAATCAGCCTACTCGAGAATGTCAAGTTTCCGTTTGCGACCAACGGGTGGCACGGCCTGATTGCGTGGCATGGCCACGACCATTCAGTGTCGGCTCATTGTTTATTTCACTCTGTCGGGTTTGTTTCGTCTTGTCATGTTTTACTCATGGGTTTGTTTGCTACTTTGGAACTTTCTGTTCTGAAGACTTTGTTGTTTAGGATTTTGTATCTGCCATGTTTGTATCTCTTTGAAACTTTGGGCAATCACAAACAAAAATGCGATAATAAAAAGAACAACACAATTTTCGTTTATACTGAGATCATTTGAGAAACTGATGATAAAAGGATGTAACTGTTTCTCTCGCCCTCTCGCTCAGTGAAGCGTTTTACTAAAAGCTGTGGGAGCCTCATCAGAGTCGAATATGGATGAGATGAAATGAGATGCATAAATAAACTACAGAGCGGCATAATGAGATGCATAATTAGTTTAGATTTTCTGCCCATTAACAAAGGCCTCCCTTTTCTGACTCACAACGCTACCCTCTTCTTTTCAATATGCTGCTCTTCAGATCTCCCTACGTACAGCTGCAGGGTGGCAACGTGGCAGTGACAGTGTATACTTTCATGGCAAACAACAACACTTAGCTTCTACACACTTTCGGAACTAACTATGATGAGTTATTGGGGATTTCACCTTCATGATTTTATTGTTTTTTTTTTTTTTTTTTTTTTTGAAGGTGTGGGTGGATGCTGCCGCTCAGATCTTCTTCTCGCTCGGTCCAGGCTTTGGAGTGCTCCTGGCACTCTCCAGCTATAACCCATTCACTAACAATTGTTATCGGTAAGAAGTGACCCGTTCGATTGTTTTGCACCATGTTCAAAATTTCCTTATGTATATATATATATATATATATATATATATATATATATATATATATATATATATATATATATATATATATTTCTAACCCTAACCAATTAATGCCAATTGATACCTGTCTGTGAACAAATCAATCCACAAAAACACAAAAATGAGCAATAGAGAATATATATACAGTATATATTAATGGTTGGAAGTGATTGTTCTTCCCTGGTCCATAGCTTTTCAGGGTGTTGATGGCAGAGGATGGTTAAATCAGCAGGAAGCCAGAAGTTGGACAGAATACATTAGTTTCATCTTGTAGACAGCAGGTGCATCGCGGTGTCGGCCGAGGAGGAGGCAGGAAGAGGGAGAGAGAGAGACGTGAAAGACCGCTGGAAGTGAATTAATCAGACAGGTTACGTAATAGGATGTGACACCATGTAAAGGACGGCAGGATATGACGTATCAGGAAGTCCAACGTAAACAATCTATGCGAAAGAGATGTTTAAAGATGTTCGTATAGCGAATTACCCCAACATAGATATATTCTCTATTGCTCATTTTTGTGGTTTTGTGGATTGATTTGTTACTGTATATATATTCTCTATTTCTCATTTTTGTGTTTTTTTGTGGATTGATTTGTTCACACACATGTATCAATTGGCCTTAAACGGAGTTTGCCTAGTCTATTTCGGACAGACACAGTTTTAACGTATCAAATTTGATGCGTTGGACCATCCAGCTGTGAATTGTGAAGTTGTCCATTGTGAGATGAATAAATTATCTAATTTAATCCAATCCAATCTAATCTAGTCTAGTATAAATGAAATGTATTATTATTATTATTATTATTATTATTATTATTATTATTATTCGTCTGTGTAAACTCTCAGTCGTACAGTAGTGGTCCATCGATGAAAAGGTTTCTTCAGCCGTAATCTGTACTTCTTTGAAGGTGTCGGACGTTTTGCTTCTTATCCGAGAAACTTCGTCAGCACACTAAAGTATTACTGGTAGTTTAGGCCCTATATATATATATATATCCCTACTGTACAGACATGGCTATGATAGGTCCCTGCGCTCAGGTTGGGGGGAGCAGAGGACTACTCCCTGCCACTCCACTGATTGTTCCTATTGGTTGCCACTCCACTGATTGTTCCTATTGGTCTGACTAACGACTGGCCTGAATGCCCCAGTTCCACCGGTATCACCTCATCAGTATTCCTAATCCTATTTTGCCTAAATAGGCTGTTGTACGAACGATCCAAATTGAACCTCACCTCGTGACGTGGAGTCAGTGGAGGCAGCTGAGGCAGTGCCTCACCTGTCATCATGGAAAGCTGTCATGGAAATATCAAATGAAAAAATAAATTTAACAGATGTATTTAGTGATTTGTACTTTAAAGTTCTTGTCCATTTAATTTCACCGTTTTAGGATTTTTTTCCAAAATCGCTGAATTTACCGTTCAAATACTAAGTAGAGACGAGCGGTGACGTCATCGATGACGTCAGTGCCTCACCAGCCATGAACCTCACCGCACGTCACTGACCTCACCCCACCATATCGGTTTAAAGAAGGTTTTATTATTATTATTATAATTATTATTATTATTATTATTATTATTATTATTATTATTATTATTATTATTATATGATGATTATTATTACTATTAGTCTAATCCAATCTAATGTAATCTAATCTACTCGACTGTACTCTAATCTACTCTAATCTAAACTAAACAAAACAAATCTAATCTCATCTAATCTACTTTACTCTACTCTAATCTGATTTGATCTATTCTAGTCTAATCTAATCTAATCTAATCTAATCTAATCTAATCTAATCTAATCTAGTCTAATCTAGTCAAGTCTAGTATAAATGAAATGTATTATTATTAGTCTAATCAAATCTAATCAGAATCAGAATCAGAATCATCTTTATTGCCAAGTATGTAGAACACACAAGGAATTTGTTTCCGGTCGAACACGCTGCACTAGTATCATCATCAAAAAATTGCAAAGCATCACTATACAGTTCAATTTGGGCTACTGTTCAAAGAGTTAATGGTTTGGGGGAAGAAGCTGTTTAAATGTCTGCTGGATTTGGTGCGCATGGATCGGTAGCGCCTGCCTGAGGGGAGTAGCTGGAAAAGGTGGTGGGCAGGGTGTGGAGGGTCCAGGATGATTTTCCGCACCCTTGTTTGGATAACTGTTAATATATGCTTGTTTTCACGTTTTTATTATATTATTAATAATTAACAATATATCAGGCACAGCATACACAAAACACATAATGCGCAACACAATATGACAGGTCATAACATATTGTTAATAACAATTAATTAATTAAAACAAATAACAATTACATTTTATATATATATATATATATATATATATATATATAGCGGCTGGATAGCTCAGTTGATAAGGCATCGGTTTGGCATATGGGAGACGAGGGTTCGAATCCCACTTGTGGCAGAGAAAATGAGCACAATGACATCATCCAGTGGGGTCCTTGGGCAAGACCCTTCACGCTAATGCCTACCTCATACAATGATGAGAGACAATAAATGGAATGACATGCCGGCTCAGACGTCGCCCGGCCAAACAAGGTCTGCGTCAGGTGCTGGGGAACCAGAGCACCCTGATGAAAAATGGGCTACTGGAACAAAGCGGAGATGGACGAGATGCGATAACATGGCTCTGTTGGAATGCTACTACTCAAGCAACCCTAGTCAGAGGGGTTACATGCGGAGAATGGGGGCTGAATGGTTACTTCGAAACCCACAGTTGTTTTCACGGTTGACCATGAAACAACTAGTAGCTCAGTGTTCCAATATCCACGAATGGCAATTTCTATCACAACTTGAGATTGATGAGGTACAACACAAATTCCGAGGTGAAGGGCCCCAGGCTGCCACATCACAGGAAGAGGTTCAACCAGAGATTGGGAGGCAAGCCCCAATGAATAATGAGATCGGGAAGCCAGCCCCAATAAATGAAATGCTGAGCGAGGCAGCAAATGACCTGAGAGATAAGATCATGGCAAGAATGAAAACTGGGCAACGAAGGCACCGATTACAACGGCTATGTGAAGTACCACCTGAAAGTCTCATGGAAACTGTAAATGCAGCACTGAGAACGATCCCGACCGGAACGATCACGGAAACCAATGAGCTGATATACACCTCAGCATCAGTGATCCTAGACATGCTTGGCTACAAGAGCAACCATGAGAGCCACGAGATTCATTACCCACCATGGAAAAGACGGTTGGAGGCCAAGATCAAGGCGGCTCGGAAAGATGTGAGTCAATTGACGGAGACCCAGAGAGGTGTGAATAAAAGGCCAATACCCAAGAGGTACATGCAGATAACCATACCTGAAGCACTCGAAACTGCCAAACAAAGGCTCCAGGCCTTGGCCAGTCGCCTAAAGAGGTACACGAAAGAGAATGAGGCCAGAAGAATAAACAGGCTGTTCGCAACACAACCTGCGAAAGTGTACGCTCAGTGGCAGGGTTCTAACAGCAGAGCAGACCCTCCAAGGCTGGAAACTGAAAGATACTGGAAAGGCATATGGGAGAAGGAGGTCGCACATAACAGCAGTGCACAATGGCTGGGGACTCTGAAAGAGGAGCACAGCAACCTCCCTGAACAGAACCCAGTTACCATCACAGCGGCAGATATACAAGGAAGAGTCTCAGGTATGAAAAACTGGACGGCACCAGGCCCGGATATGGTCCACACCTACTGGCTAAATGGATGGGACTCACCCAGGATGGCTAACCAAAGGGCGAACAATCCTGATCATGAAGGATTCCTCAAAAGGGTGCAGTTCCTTCCAACTATCGGCCAATAACCTGTCTCTCCACAACATGGAAGCTCATGTCAGGCATCATTGCGGCTAAGATAAGTGGACACATGGATCAATACATGAGCAAAGCACAGAAAGGCATTAGTAGAGATACTAGAGGTGCCAAACATCAGCTGCTGGTTGACAGAACAGTCGCTCAAGACTGCAGGTCCCGACATACCAACCTGTGCACAGCCTGGATTGATTACAAGAAAGCATATGACTCGATGCCACACACATGGATCAATGAATGCTTGGAGTTGTATAAGGTCAACAGGACCCTGAGAGCCTTCATTGCAAACTCGATGAGGATGTGGAAAACCACACTTGAAGCCAATGGCAAGCCACTAACGCAAGTGTCCATCAAATGTGGCATATACCAAGGTGATGCACTCTCCCCACTGCTGTTCTGCATAGGACTGAACCCCCTCAGCCAGATAATCGCCAAGACAGGCTATGGATACCGCCTCAGAAATGGAGCTACGATCAGTCACCTCCTCTACATGGATGACATCAAGCTGTATGCTAAGAGCGAAAGGGACATAGACTCCCTGATCCACACAACCAGGATCTACAGCAGTGATATCGGAATGTCATTCGGGCTGGAGAAATGTAGTCGGATGGTGACTAAGAGCGGCAAGGTAGTCCACACTGAAGGGGTCTCACTCACTGAAGGAACAATAGCAGACATTGAAAACAGCTACAAGTACCTCGGTATACCACAGGCCAATGGCAACCTCGAATTAGCAACAAGGAAAGCGGCTACGACCAAATACCTCCAGCGGGTGAGGCAAGTCCTCAGAAGCCAGCTCAATGGCAAGAACAAGACCCGGGCAATAAACAGCTATGCCCTGCCAGTGATCAGATACCCTGCAGGAATAATAAGGTGGCCAAAGGAAGAGATTCAGACCACGGATGTTAAGACCCGAAAACTCCTCACCATGCACGGAGGGTTCCATCCCAAGTCCAGCACCCTGAGACTGTACACAAGCCGTAAGGAAGGAGGCCGGGGACTAGTGAGTGTGAGAGCCACTGTCCAGGATGAAACATCCAAGCTCCATGAATACATCAAAGAGAAGGCTCCAACGGATGATGTACTCAGAGAATGTCTCAGTCAATGGGGAACAGAGGATGAGGTGCTGGAAGAGGGACAATCATGGGAGGAAAAGCCCCTACACGGGATGTACCACCGAACCATAGCAGAAGTGGCTGATCTCAAGAAGTCCTATCAGTGGCTAGAGAGGGCTGGCCTAAAGGACAGCACAGAGGCACTCATCCTGGCTGCCCAAGAGCAGGCCCTGAACACCAGAGCCATAGAGGCAGGGATATACCACACCAGACAAGACCCAAGGTGTAGGTTCTGCAAAGAGGCACCTGAGACAATCCAACACGTAACTGCAGGGTGTAAGATGCTGGCAGGGAAAGCCTACATGGAGCGCCATAACCAGGTGGCTGGCATAGTGTACCGAAACATCTGTGCGGAGTATGGACTGGAAACCCCAAGGTCAAAATGGGAAACACCTCCCAAGGTGGTGGAGAATGACCGAGCAAAAATCCTGTGGGACTTCCAGATACAGACTGACAAGATGGTAATGGCCAACCAACCAGATATCGTGGTCATAGATAAAGGGGAAAGGAAAGCCGTTGTCGTGGATGTAGCGGTCCCGAGTGATGGGAACATCAGAAAGAAGGAACATGAGAAACTCGAGAAATACCAAGGGCTCAGAGAGGAGCTGGAGAGAGCCTGGAAGGTAAAGGTGACAGTCGTGCCTGTGGTGGTCGGAGCACTTGGGGCAGTGACCCCCAAACTCGACGAGTGGTTGCAACAGATCCCGGGAACAACATCGGATATCTCGGTCCAGAAAAGCGCAGTGCTGGGAACAGCATGGATACTGCGCAGAACCCTCAAGCTTCCTGGCCTCTGGTAGAGGACCCGAGCTGAAATGGGGACAGACACCACCCATGGTGGGTGAGACGAGGATTTTTTTTTTTTTATATATATATATGTGTGACGGGTGTCACAACAGTGACTGTCTCCATCTCCACGATGCTGCCGTATTAATGAAGACGAGGCGCGTGGATGTGTCTTTTTATTTCTTTTATTTCTGCAACACAGTATGGCAGAAGGGATGGGTGAAGTCGCATGGGTTGCGTCTTGTGATTAACCTGAATCTCCTCGAGATTGTTCTCAAATGCAAAACATTGTAGATAACAAAACAGAATTAACGTGTGATCGTATAGTGGTTATTTACAGAAAAAGAGAATACAACACAAGTTCACTGTTATTTACAAGATGTCACTGAACGCATCATAGGCGGAGACTTGGCAGAACACGCGGTGCGCTTGTAATGGCTGGCGCACAGTTCAACCCGCCACGGACACTCACGGGCAAATGAAACACGACACAAGAAACTAAATATTGTTCAATAAAAACGAAATGAAACAATTATTACCTGCAACACAGTATGGCAGAAGGGATGGGTGAAGTCGCATGGGTTTCGTCTTGTGATTAACTGCGCAATAGAAAAGCATATATGCTCCAAAGTTCCACTCGACAAAACATGAAGTAAATAATGACACAAAAATTTGAGTACTATTACAAGATGGCGCCCCCCTGTGTGGCTGCCTCCACAGCAGCTCTTTCCCTTTCTTGTCTACTTTTTCACTTCTTTACTTTTCCGTTTTTGTTTTGCCTAATCTCGTTCCATAAACCTACGGAGAGGAGATGGGCATCTTTTCTTTTGCTCATCGCCGTTATTTTTTACTTTTTCATCGCTCCTGTGAACGGGGAATCCACGTGCACGCGGAATCCCATTGTTTACAGTCGAGACCAGCTACTAGCGTGGCGGGCTAATAGCGGACTAGCGGCCGCCGCACCAGACATCCCCGATGAACTGAAGAGGAGGAAACGAGGATGTCGGGCCGGGAAAGATCGCCGCAAAAGAACGAGAAAATACCGACACGTTCTCCCGTCCGTCATCATGGGGAACGTGAGATCGCTCCCAAATAAAATGGACGAGCTGGCGGCGCTAACGCGACATCAGAGGGAGTACCGGGAAGCCAGCTTGCTCCTCGTCACGGAGACATGGCTTTCGGCAATCATTCCGGACGCCCACGCAGAGTTGGAGGGCTTCCAACTCGTACGAGCGGACAGAAATGAAGGCAGCGGTAAGCAGAAAGGAGGGGGGATTGCTGTATTTGTGAATGACAAATGGTGCAATCCTGGGCACATCACGGTGAAGGAAAAACTTTGCACTCGGGACATCGAGCTGCTAGCCGTTAGCCTCCGGCCGCATTACCTGCCACGGGAATTCTCACACGTCATAGCCGTGACGACGTACATTCCCCCTACGGCAAATGGCGGCGCTGCCTCCGATGCCCTCATATCTGTTGTAAACAAGCTGCAAACCCAGTCCCCCAACGCCTTGTTTATCATCTCAGGGGACTTCAATCACATTTCCCTGAAATTCTCCCTCCCAACATTCACACAGTATGTAACTTGTGCCACCAGAGACAATAACATATTGGACCTATTTTATTCAAACGCCAAGGATGCATACAAACCCTCCCCCCTCCCCTCTCTCGGAAGAGCAGACCACAATATGGTTTTTCTCCAGCCTGTGTACAAACCCCTTGTGCAGAGGCAACCAGCTGTGACCCGCACGATCAAAAGATGGTCCACAGAAGCTGAAGAAGCTCTGCGGGACTATTTTGATTCAACCAGGTGGGAGCTCTTTACTGAGATTCATGGGGAAGACATTGACTCACTCACCAACACCATCACAGACTACATTAACCTTTGTGAACAAAACACCGTACCCACCAGGACTGTGCGGTGTTTTGCCAACAACAAACCATGGCTTAATCCCGACATAAAAGTCCTCCTGAAGGAGAAGAAAAGGGCTTTTGTGTCGGGCAACAGAGAGGAACTGAAGGCCTTGCAGATCCAACTGAGGAGGAAGATCAGAGAGGGGAAGAAGGCCTACAGGATGAAAATGGAGGAGCAGCTGCAAGCCAGCAATGTCGCTGGTGTCTGGAAGGGCTTGAAAAACATCTCAGGCCACAAAAGCCCAGTGACATTGAACGAAAAAGACAAGGACTGGGCAGATGAACTCAACCGCTTTTTCAATCGGTTTGACAAGACGCCAGCCGCCCCCGGCCCACCGTCAACTTCACCTGTAGCTGCACCTGCACCAACTCTCACTGTGGCCTTACCCTCCCTGCCCCCTCTCACGACCAGCTTTCCACAACCAACATCTGCCCTCCCAACCGTTGCCACACCCTCAGCCGCCACTCTGCCTCCTGGTTCCTGCCTGTCTGTCACAACTGCGCAGGTGAGGAACCAACTGAGGAGGATGCAGGTGAGGAAGGCAGCAGGTCCGGATGACATCAGTTCCCGACTCCTCAAGACCTGCTCCGACCAGCTGTGTGACATTGTCCAGCACTTGTTCAACCTGAGCCTGAAGCTGGGCAGAGTTCCACAGCTGTGGAAAACGTCATGCCTGGTCCCAGTGCCCAAGATTGCCAACCCCAAAGAGCTCAACAGCTACAGACCGGTGGCGCTGATGTCTCACCTGATTAAGACGCTGGAGAGACTCGTCCTCGCCCACCTGCGACCGCTGGCAAGCTCATCGCTGGACCCGCTACAATTTGCCTACCAGCCCAGCATCGGTGTGGAGGATGCCATCATCTACCTCCTCCATACGGCGTTGCTGCACCTGGAGAATGCTGGGAGCACGGTGAGGATCACATTCTTCGATTTCTCCAGTGCCTTCAACACCATCCAGCCAAGTCTACTGGGGGACAAGCTGCGGCATGCCGGAGTCGACCATCACCTCACATCCTGGATTACAGATTACCTCACAAACAGGCCACAGTACGTGAGAGTAAAGAACTGTGAGTCGGGCAGGCTTCTCTGCAGCACCGGAGCGCCGCAGGGAACAGTCCTGGCTCCATTCCTCTTCACCCTCTACACCTCGGACTTCAACTACAACACCCCAACCTGCCACCTTCAGAAGTTCTCTGACGACTCAGCTATTGTCGGCCTCATTACAGAGGGAGACGATAGGGAGTACAGGGGACTGACAAAGGACTTTGTGGACTGGTGCCAGCAGAATCACCTCCAGATCAACACCGGCAAAACCAAGGAGCTGGTGGTGGACTTCTGCAGGAAACAATCGTCACCTGCACCATTGAACATCCAGGGTTCGGACATTGAGAGGGTGACCTCCTACAAGTACCTGGGTGTTACTCTCAACAATAAACTGGACTGGACAACAAACACGGATGCCCTAATCAAAAAGGGACAGAGTCGCCTCTTCCTCCTCAGGAAACTGAGGTCTTTTGAAGTTCAGGGGTCACTCCTAAAGACTTTCTATGACTCTGTGGTGGCATCAGCCATCCACTATGGCATTGTCTGCTGGTCAGGCAGCATCACCACCCGGGACAGAAAAAGACTGGAGCGCTTTGTCAAGCGGGCCAGTTCTGTCGTGGGCTGCTCGCTGGACTCTCTAGAGGAGGTGGGCAACAGACGGACGCTAGCTAAACTAAAAGCTATGACGGACAGCCCCTCCCACGCCCTCCTGCCCATCCTGACAGCTCTGGGTAGCTCCTTTAGCCAGAGACTATTACACCCGCGCTGCAAGAAGGAGAGGTACCGCCGCTCGTTCCTACCGACTGCTGTCAGGCTTCACAATTCCCAATGATCACATGTGAAAAAAAAACAAAAAAACTGGACACTTGTAAATATGGGTTGTTGCAATATATCTAAATGCATTTCTTGATTCTGCACTATGTACAGTCTTGTTTATAGAACGGTTTTTGCACATCTACATTTGCACAGTATACAGTTGACATTTTTATTTTGTTATGCTTAGAATATCTTGTTTTCTATCCTTTCACTCCCACCCCAACCCCATCCCTCTTCAATTGCTGCTGTGGACTGCAAATTTCCCCATTGCGGGACGAATAAAGGTATTCTGATTCTGATTCTGATTCTGATTCTGAAAAAGTAATCTGGACTCGAAATGAATAAGGGAACTAATTAGATAACACTAGACAGTACAAAAGGGGAAACAAAATAAGATATTGTCATGAAAATGCGCGTTAATCAAGACCAACAGAAAATTGCGACTGACCCTGAATCTCCTCGAGATTGTTCTGGAAACTATGGGCGGGACATAGTGCCACACTGTGCGCCGTTGCGTCACTTCCTTCATAATTTAATAATCTAAGCGCACAACTCCGTTACATATATATATATATATATATATATATATATATATATATATATATATATATATATATATATATATATATATATATCTGTGTAAGCTCTCAGTCGTACAGGAGTGGTCCATCGATGAGAAGGTTTCTTCAGCCGTCATCTGTACAAAAGTGAAGGTTTCGGACGTTTCGCCTCCTATCCAAGAGGCTTCGTCAGCGAACTAAAGTCTGACTGGTCGTATCGGCCCCATTTATATATCCCTAATGTCCAGACCTGGTGGCGCCGGACACAGCTATGATAGGTCCCTACTCTCAGGTTGGGGGGGGGGGGGCGCGGCACCCCCCCCCTGTGGCCCCACTGATTGTTTCTACATTCCTGACTAACGATTGGCCTATTACACCCACTCCCCCCGGTATCACCTCATCAGCATAACGACCCTCATCAGCATTGCGAAAGTTGCCTAACCTGTTTTGCCTGAGCAGGCTATTGTATGAACGATCCAAATTGAACCTCACACCACCAGACCGGTTTAATGAAGGATTTTGTTGTTTTATAAGAATCGCCTCTTTTACCCCCCTTTCAAACCATCTATGTTCTTTCGCTAAGATTTTAACCTCATTGTCGTCAAATGAGTGGTTGCTAGCTTTTAGGTGCAAATGTACTGCCGATTGAGGCCCACTAGTATTATCCCTGCGATGTTGATAAAGACTTTTTTTGAGAATTTGTTGAGTCTCCCCAATGTACTGCTCTTTACAATTTTCATTCTTACAATGTATGGAATAAACTACATTACTTTGTTTTTCATTTGATATCAGGAAGTGTGTGAATTTACTAAATCCGGTTATAGGAGGCACCACAGCAAAACCAAAGAGAGACAAAAGGGTAAATTTCAAAAATTACTTTTACTGAAACAATCTCAGCTACTGGTACTTGGTCAGTGTGCGTAGCCTTCCTAAAGACTTCTGTTTTTAGCGCTCTGTCCTCTTTTATAATTACTTTACAATCCAAGAAGGCTAGTTGGTTCTCTTGAATGTCCTCACGAGTAAATTTAATGTTGAAGTCTACAGAGTTGAGATGATCTGTGAAGGATTGAATTTCTTGTTTCTTAATTATGACAAAAGTATCGTCTACATATCTAAACCAGTGTCGAGGTTTTGTCCCTGGGAAGGATGTGAGGGCCTGTTTCTCCATCTCTTCCATGTAAAGATTAGCCACTATGGGTGAAACTGGTGAGCCCATAGCACAACCATGGATTTGTTTATAAAATTTTTCCCGAAATTGAAAATACGTAGTATTAAGGCAGATTTCTAATAATTGGCAGATGTGATCCGGTTTCAGTTTGGTTCTTTCATGCAGAGAAACATCCGCCAGCAGCCTCGTCCTCACCACTGAGACTGCTGCTGGGGTTGGGACAGATGTAAAGAGAGAAGTCACATCGTATGATGCCAAAGTTTCCTCAGGTTCCAATATGAGGTCTTTGATCCTCTCTACAAACCCTGTGGTGTTCTCTACGTGGTATTCTGTGTTACCAACCAACTGAGCTAAAATAGTTTTTAAATATTTGGCTACATTGTATGTAGAGGAGTCAATGCTACAAACAATGGGTCGGAGGGAGAACCCTTCTTTATGTATTTTTGGCAGGCCATAGATACATGGCGTGGCCTCTCCCGGGTATAATCTAAAATCCATCTGTTTGTCTATATGTTTTCCTTTCTCTAGCTTTTGGAGACAGTCAATCATTTCTTTCTTGTATCTATTGGAAGGGTCCCTTTTTAGTTGCTCATACGTGTTAGAATCACTGATTTTCCGTTTTTGTTTTGCCTGATCTCGCTCCATAAACCTACGGAGAGGAGATGGGCATCTTTTCTTTTGCTCATCGCCGTTATTTTTTACTTTTTCATCGCTCCTGTGAACGGGGAATCCACGCGCACGCGGAATCCCATTGTTTACAGTCGAGACCAGCTACTAGCGTGGCGGGCTAATAGCGGACTAGCGGCCGCCGCACCAGACATCCCCGATGAATTGAAGAGGAGGAAACGAGGATGTCGGGCCGGGAAAGATCGCCGCAAAAGAACGAGGAAATACCGACACGTTCTCCCGTCCGTCATCATGGGGAACGTGAGATCGCTCCCAAATAAAATGGACGAGCTGGCGGCGCTAACGCGACATCAGAGGGAGTACCGGGAAGCCAGCTTGCTACTCGTCACGGAGACATGGCTTTCGGCAATCACTCCGGACGCCCACGCAGAGTTGGAGGGCTTCCAACTCGTACGAGCGGACAGAAATGAAGGCAGCGGTAAGCAGAAAGGAGGGGGGATTGCTGTATTTGTGAATGACAAATGGTGCAATCCTGGGCACATCACGGTGAAGGAAAAACTTTGCACTCGGGACATCGAGCTGCTAGCCGTTAGCCTTCGGCCGCATTACCTGCCACGGGAATTCTCACACGTCATAGCCGTGACGACGTACATTCCCCCTACGGCAAATGGCGGCGCTGCCTCCGATGCCCTCATATCTGTTGTAAACAAGCTGCAAACCCAGTCCCCCAACGCCTTGTTTATCATCTCAGGGGACTTCAATCACATTTCCCTGAAATTCTCCCTCCCAACATTCACACAGTATGTAACTTGTGCCACCAGAGACAATAACATATTGGACCTATTTTATTCAAACGCCAAGGATGCATACAAACCCTCCCCCCTCCCCCCTCTCGGAAGAGCAGACCACAATATGGTTTATCTCCAGCCTGTGTACAAACCCCTTGTCCAGAGGCAACCAGCTGTGACCCGCACGATCAAAAGATGGTCCACAGAAGCTGAAGAAGCTCTGCGGGACTGTTTTGATTCAACCAGGTGGGAGCTCTTTACTGAGATTCATGGGGAAGACATTGACTCACTCACCAACACCATCACAGACTACATTAACTTTTGTGAACAAAACACCGTACCCACCAGGACTGTGCGGTGTTTTGCCAACAACAAACCATGGATTAATCCCGACATAAAAGTCCTCCTGAAGGAGAAGAAAAGGGCTTTTGTGTCGGGCAACAGAGAGGAACTGAAGGCCGTGCAGATCCAACTGAGGAGGAAGATCAGAGAGGGGAAGAAGGCCTACAGGATGAAAATGGAGGAGCAGCTGCAAGCCAGCAATGTCGCTGGTGTCTGGAAGGGCCTGAAAAACATCTCAGGCCACAAAAGCCCAGTGACATTGAACGAAAAAGACAAGGACTGGGCAGATGAAATCAACCGCTTTTTCAATCGGTTTGACAAGACGCCAGCCGCCCCCGGCCCACCGTCAACTTCACCTGTAGCTGCACCTGCACCAACTCTCACTGTGGCCTTACCCTCCCTGCCCCCTCTCACGACCAGCTTTCCACAACCAACATCTGCCCTCCCAACCGTTGCCACACCCTCAGCCGCCACTCTGCCTCCTGGTTCCTGCCTGTCTGTCACAACTGCGCAGGTGAGGAACCAACTGAGGAGGATGAAGGTGAGGAAGGCAGCAGGTCCGGATGACATCAGTTCCCGACTCCTCAAGACCTGCTCCGACCAGCTGTGTGACATTGTCCAGCACTTGTTCAACCTGAGCCTGAAGCTGGGCAGAGTTCCACAGCTGTGGAAAACGTCATGCCTGGTCCCAGTGCCCAAGATTGCCAACCCCAAAGAGCTCAACAGCTACAGACCGGTGGCGCTGACGTCTCACCTGATGAAGACGCTGGAGAGACTCGTCCTCGCCCACCTGCGACCGCTGGCAAGCTCATCGCTGGACCCGCTGCAGTTTGCCTACCAGCCCAGCATCGGTGTGGAGGATGCCATCATCTACCTCCTCCATACGGCGTTGCTGCACCTGGAGAATGCTGGGAGCACGGTGAGGATCACATTCTTCGATTTCTCCAGTGCCTTCAACACCATCCAGCCCAGTCTACTGGGGGACAAGCTGCAGCATGCCGGAGTCGACCATCACCTCACATCCTGGATTACAGACTACCTCACAAACAGGCCACAGTACGTGAGGGTAAAGAACTGTGAGTCGGGCAGGCTTCTCTGCAGCACCGGAGCGCCGCAGGGAACAGTCCTGGCTCCATTCCTCTTCACCCTCTACACCTCGGACTTCAACTACAACACCCCAACCTGCCACCTTCAGAAGTTCTCTGACGACTCAGCTATTGTCGGCCTCATTACAGAGGGAGACGATAGGGAGTACAGGGGACTGACAAAGGACTTTGTGGACTGGTGCCAGCAGAATCACCTCCAGATCAACACCGGCAAAACCAAGGAGCTGGTGGTGGACTTCTGCAGGAAACAATCGTCACCTGCACCATTGAACATCCAGGGTTCGGACATTGAGAGGGTGACCTCCTACAAGTACCTGGGTGTTACTCTCAACAATAAACTGGACTGGACAACAAACACGGATGCCCTAATCAAAAAGGGACAGAGTCGCCTCTTCCTCCTCAGGAAACTGAGGTCTTTTGAAGTTCAGGGGTCACTCCTAAAGACTTTCTATGACTCTGTGGTGGCATCAGCCATCCACTATGGCATTGTCTGCTGGTCAGGCAGCATCACCACCCGGGACAGAAAAAGACTGGAGCGCTTTGTCAAGCGGGCCAGTTCTGTCGTGGGCTGCTCGCTGGACTCTCTTGAGGAGGTGGGCAACAGACGGACGCTAGCTAAACTAAAAGCTATGACGGACAGCCCCTCCCACCCCCTCCTGCCCATCCTGACAGCTCTGGGTAGCTCCTTTAGCCAGAGACTATTACACCCGCGCTGCAAGAAGGAGAGGTACCGCCGCTCGTTCCTACCGACTGCTGTCAGGCTTCACAATTCCCAATGATCACATGTGAAAAAAAAAAAAAAAAAAAAAAAAAAAAAAAACTGGACACTTGTAAATATGGGTTGTTGCAATATATCTAAATGCATCTCTTGATTCTGCACTATGTACAGTCTTGTTTATAGAACGGTTTTTGCACATCTACATTTGCACAGTATACAGTTAATATTTTTATTTTGTTATGCTTAGAATATCTTGTTTTCTATCCTTTCACTCCCACCCCAACCCCATCCCTCTTCAATTGCTGCTGTGGACTGCAAATTTCCCCATTGCGGGACGAATAAAGGTATTCTGATTCTGATTCTGATTCTGATTAACCTATTTATTTTGTCTTCATAATCCAATGTGTTGAGCAGCACTGTGCATCTGCCCTTGTCTGCTGGCAAAATAGTAATATTTTTGTCTTTTTGTAGAGTAGTTAACGCCTTTCTCTCTTCTAATGTTATGTTGGACGGAGGAAGTTTGGCACTACTGAGAAGAGCTGATATTTTAATGCGTAGATCATCTGCCTCTGCATACGAAAGTTTGTTATTTTTAATAGCCGATTCAGTAGCTGTGATATAATCTATTGTAGGTATAGTTTTAGGAGTCACTGAGAAATTTAAACCTTTGGTAAGTACCGCCTTTTCTGTCTCTGAGAGATCTCTGTCTGACAAATTTTTGATCCAATTCTCCCTTGCCAACTGTTCATACCTAATTTTACGCGTGTTTACCAGTAGCTGAGATTGTTTCAGTAAAAGTAATTTTTGAAATGTACCCTTTTGTCTCTCTTTGGTTTTGCTGTGGTGCCTCCTATAACCGGATTTAGTAAATTCACACACTTCCTGATATCAAATGAAAAACAAAGTAATGTAGTTTATTCCATACATTGTAAGAATGAAAATTGTAAAGAGCAGTACATTGGGGAGACTCAACAAATTCTCAAAAAAAGACTTTATCAACATCGCAGGGATAATACTAGTGGGCCTCAATCGGCAGTACATTTGCACCTAAAAGCTAGCAACCACTCATTTGACGACAATAAGGTTAAAATCTTAGCGAAAGAACATAGATGGTTTGAAAGGGGGGTAAAAGAGGCGATTCTTATAAAACAACAAAATCCTTCATTAAACCGGTCTGGTGGTGTGAGGTTCAATTTGGATCGTTCATACAATAGCCTGCTCAGGCAAAACAGGTTAGGCAACTTTCGCAATGCTGATGAGGGTCGTTATGCTGATGAGGTGATACCGGGGGGAGTGGGTGTAATAGGCCAATCGTTAGTCAGGAATGTAGAAACAATCAGTGGGGCCACAGGGGGGGGGTCCCGCGCCCCCCCCCCAACCTGAGAGTAGGGACCTATCATAGCTGTGTCCGGCGCCACCAGGTCTGGACATTAGGGATATATAAATGGGGCCGATACGACCAGTCAGACTTTAGTTCGCTGACGAAGCCTCTTGGATAGGAGGCGAAACGTCCGAAACCTTCACTTTTGTACAGATGACGGCTGAAGAAACCTTCTCATCGATATATATATATATATATATATATATATATATATATATATACAGTAAAGTCTCGTTATATCGATATTCTCTGGAGTCCGAAAAAATATCGATATAACCGGGACTATCGATATATCCGACCCTGCGCGCATGTAATTTTCTCCTTGCGTTCATAGAAATAGTATCGTAATAAGCGGTACTATCGATATAACGAGACTTTACTGTATATAACAATATGTTATATTGGTAATATAAGCTTTTTTTAAACGTTGAAGAATGATGTTATATTATAACATAGGATTTAACTAAACATGCAGGCGAACAAAGTATTCCACATTTTTATTTTGGACTGAGGGGTGTTTCGTTTGGAGATGGCGTTTAAGCTTACTTGGGACCATAGCGCTGTTGGAGAGCTTTTCACCACAGACCAAGCACAATGGAGTCGGTGCCGCTGCATCTCCGGTAAAAGTAAATCCAAATGAAACATAGCTTTTGTTGTATTGGCTCGCGCCAGAAACCTTGCTCGACGTCACTGTCTTTGCTTTTTTTACCTCCATCCATACCAGGGCATTCATTTGGGTCCGGGTTTTGTCCAGGGTCCACTTCTGAGTCAGCATTTTACCTCTTCAAAAACCTCTCCATCACTTTCACCGTCGTCCCGCTAGCCACAATCTGCACTTGCCACGCTATCCATGCGTCACTAATTCGCTTGTCTCAAAAGCGAATTAGTGACGCGCAACTACCCGTTGTTGCCACCTGCTGGTATGGAAGAGTACTACATGATTACACTGCCAGGCGCTAGACTGCACAGGCACACAAATCGGATAATTTCCCGCGGCACACCTGACAATATCTCGCGGCACAGTGGTGTGCCGCGGCACGCTGGTTGAAAAACACTGCTCTAATCTATTCTAATCTAAACTAAACAAAACAAATCTAATCTAATCTATTTTACTCTACACTAATCTAAACTAATCAAAACAAATCTCATCTAATCTAGTCTAGTCTAATCTAATCTCATCGACTGTACTCTAATCTACTCTAATCTAAACTAAATTAATCTAATCTAATATACTCTGATCTACTTTATTCTAATCAAAACAAATCTAATCTAATCATAATATAATATAATATAATATAATATAATATAATATAATATAATATAATATAATATAATATAATATAATATCGCATCGCATCGCATCGCATCGCATCGCATCGCATCGCATCGTATCGTATCATATCATATCATATCATATCATATCATATCATATCATATCATATCATTCTTTGGAACATGTCTAAGAGGAGCAGCAGAATAGTTGTCAATTCACATAAACAAAATATTTCAGCTAAACATGTTAAGATTCAAGCAGATGAGAGAAATTTCATTTGAACCACCCAGGTTAACAAATAATGTGTGCAGTTGATGCTGTAAACTGATTGTAAACTCTTCATTTTGAATGAGAACGGGCCCGTCAATATCAAGTCAAAATTACGTCAATTTAGTTGAGCAATGAATACATGATGTGCCATCAGAAGGTGAGATAGTCAGGATGGAGAAAGGAAGAAAAAAATCATGAATAAGAATGCACTGGAATTGTTTTGTTTGTTTTTATTGTATTTTTTTGTGTGAAATCTTTTCCTTTACGCTTTTTTTAGTGATGCCATTGTGACCAGTTTGGTAAACTGTGTCACCAGTTTCGTGTCCGGGTTCGTCATCTTTACAGTGCTGGGCTACATGGCGGAAATGAGGAAAGTAAAAGTTGAAGATGTGGCCAGAGACAAAGGTAACACCAAGACATGAAACACTATATTTTCCTGCCGACGTCATGATATATTCTCATGATCTCAGGACCCAGTTTACTCTTCATCACATATCCCGAGGCAATCGCCAACATGATGGGCTCGACTTTCTTTGCCATCATATTTTTTGTGATGATGATCACTCTGGGGCTGGACAGTACGGTACGTCCAGACTTGTGCATTCAGTACACAATCACGTCAAATCACTACTTCATCACTATGCTCTATTATGTTTGATGTCATTTTCTAGTCTGGCAAACACACGTGATTTCTGTTACAATGAGAGAAATCACAGTTAGCCTATAGAATCGATATTACAGATTTAAAAAGCACATGCTGTGATAGATAAAGCAAAAAATAATAATAACATTGTGGGGACAATTGTTCTCTATTTGTGGCAGTTTGGTGGTCTGGAAGCGATCATCACAGCCGTGTTGGACGAATACCCCGATCAGTTGTCTCAGAGACGTGAACTTTTTGTCCTTTGTTTGGTGCTGGTCTGCTTTCTGGGCTCTTTGAGTACTCTCACTAATGTATGTGGTTGTTGATGTGTTGATTTTTGACCACTTGATCATTGTCGTCACGTATCGAGACAAAATAAATGATTTCACGTTTGCTGAATGGCAGGGCGGTGCCTATGTTGTGAAGCTGTTGGAGGAGTTCGGCGTGGGATGTTCCATCATTGCTGTGGGATTTCTTGAGGCCATTGCAGTTGCTTGGTTTTACGGTAACATGAGACTGACAGATTGGGCAATTGTTTTCCGGTGATTGCCGCTTTTTAGAATAGATACAAAGACGTAAGCGTTTTATCTACCATATCCCGCTTTCAGGTATCAACAGATTCAGCAATGATGTTGAAGCAATGCTGGGCAAAGCACCAGGACTGTTTTGGAAGGTGTGCTGGGTTGCTATCAGTCCAGCTTTTTTGGCGGTAAGGAGTCCCTATTTCTTTCGGTACAAAAACATTTAAACAGGCGTT
This sequence comes from Hippocampus bargibanti, assembly GCF_051943395.1. Taxonomy (NCBI): domain Eukaryota; kingdom Metazoa; phylum Chordata; class Actinopteri; order Syngnathiformes; family Syngnathidae; genus Hippocampus; species Hippocampus bargibanti. The sequence continues at coordinate 16,179,124 of NC_142737.1, read as the reverse complement.
GTAAATATCTCGATAAATATTCACGTCACATACATTATCTAGTTCAGTTCTTGTTTTGAAATACATTTTCACAACCACGCTCATTGGATTAGGCTTTATTAGTCTCGCAGTGGAGAAACTTACATTTCACAGTAGCAAAGTGATGAAAGTAAGAGGAAAGGAAGAAGTAGAAAAACAAATGACAGGGGCTGCTGTAAAGCACAAAAAAAAGCACAATCACCCCAGGGCTGTCCATAAATTACAGTCAAATGGCACTGACCTTCCTCCCAAATCAAAAACAGCGCTGGCATATCCGTGCTGCCAAAAAGGTGCCACCGCTCAGCAGTCTCCTCCTTGATGAATGCCGTGGCCAAAAATGGTGAAAAGCAACCCGTATCCATTGCACGCGGTGCACAACAACTCAAAGTGATAAAAGAAAACACACACACAAAAAAAAGCAAGGTTCGTGAGAGCACATGCTGATGGCCGCCTACTTGGGCGCCATCTTGGACTTCTTTCTTCTTTCTCATATCAACAAACACACACTGCTCATACTTTTGCTACATTTCCAGCCCAAACATCAAAGTCAAAGTCAGCTTTATTGTAAAATATGCTAACATACAGCACAGATGAAATTAATGTCCTCTCGGACCCAGCGTGCAAGGCACATATAATGTGGCTAAAAAAAGACAGACAATTGACAACAGACAATACATGTAATTTGTGAATGTAAAGTGAGGTAGTGTCGTATGTAAAGTGACGTAGTGTAGTAATGCAAAAACAAAAAAAGGTTGAAGTGACGTCTTGCAGAAAAAAAAACGGAAAAAAAAAAGAGTTCAGGATGATAGTACAGCGTGTAGGGTGTACTCAGAGTTCAGTGAGTGTGGCAGTGGGAAGGGGCAGGGGGGGGGGGACTGGGAGGGAGTTGAGTCTCCTGACTGCCTGGTGGCAGAAACTGTCCTTGAGCCAGCTGGTCTTGGCTTGGAGACGCCGCAGTCTCCTACCCGATGGCAGCTGGCTGAAGAGGCCGTTTCGCCAGCGACATGCATATTCATGAAGATGTAGAATTCATTTGAACCCAAACCGTGCCCGAGGAAGAATTCCGTCTCACCTGTATGCTCATGTCACGTTTCCTCTCTATTTTAGTATATCATGGTGAGTTCGCTGCTAAAAGCCCCACGACTCACATTGTTTGACTATCAGTACCCGGACTGGAGCATCACAGTTGGATACATCATTGGCTTCTCGTCCTTAATGTGGATCCCCATTTACATGGTCTACAAAATGGTATGGACACCAGGCTCCCTCAAACAGGTTTGTGAATAACACAAAATACATTTTGGACAATTTGCGGTGGGTTGAAAACTTATTGCAAATGTAATCCCTTCCCCAATTGACAGAGGCTGGCAGCGTGTCTGAGACCGGAGAGGACCTTACCAGACATTCACGTTGACAGCCTAAACATGGCCATCCTCCCATAGAAAGATTCTGCAGATGAGAAAGCAGCCTTGTCCGTCTCGTATCTGAAGAGTTTTATCTGTGACATTATGACTGTTTACAGCTCACGTGGTCAGATTTTTTTCTTTTACTTATGGACCTAATTTTGCTAAAAAATTAATAAACACGTGCTTGTGTGATCACAGATATGTCTGCAATGACGGGACAGTGTCAGGTTTTCCCACTGTTAGTCTCTTAAAGTCTGTTCCCTGTAGTTTTTTCAGTGGCGGGCCGTGGATTTCATCGCTTGGCCTTCAGTAGTGCTACGTCTGAATCAATTCAGACTGAAAAAAAGTGTGGTGTGATTTACTACAAGTCCACTAGAGGCTACCATTAGCAGGGAAATAACTTTTCTTAATGATGTTCATTTTTTCTTGAAAAGTCCGTCTTGAAAATGGCTTTAACAGTAAATCTCCAACCAAATAAATTTCTTCTCCTTCTCCAGCCATTGTGGGTTGACAAAACTGTTATTAAATCAACACAATATATTTGTTTAATCAGCTCGCTACCGATACAGTGTGCTAGCTCTGGCCTTTATGCGCTTATCACTTGCAGATTGTGATCAGAGCAATTTTTGCAAACTCGGATGTTGAGCAGCACCTTCAAGAAGGCGTTGGTAGCCCCTCTTACGTTGCCAACTCAAAATCTGATTAGTGAGAGCAAAGGTTTGATCGACACCAGTGACGTGCGGTGAGGTTCATGGCTGGTGAGGCACTGAAGTCATCAATGACGTCACCGCTCGTCTCTACTTAGTATTTGAACGGTAAATGTGAAAATTCAGCGATTTTGAAAAAAATCCTAAAACGGTGAAGTTAAATGGACAAGAACTTTAAAGTACAAATCACTAAATACATCTAACTGTTTTTATTTTATATTTATTTTTTCATTTGATATTTCCATGACAGCTTTCCATGATGACAGGTGAGGCACTGCCTCACCTGCCTCCACTGACTGCACGTCACTGATCGACACATTTGATGTGGCAGGGCCAGCAGAACTGTTTGTAAAGGCATACGAGTAGATTTGGATTGGATGGATTGGATTGGATATGCCTTTATTAGTCTCACAGTGGAGAAATTTACATTGCACAGCAGCAAAGTGATGAAAGGAATGAAAGTAGAAAAACAAAATACATGAGCTGCTGGAAAGGCAGCCACTCTCGCGGCGCCGTCTTGAAGTCAAAAGAACAAAAAAAAAAACCTAAATAACAAATAATATGACAGCATAGAGACAATATGACAAAACAAAGACACAGAGAGACATTCATTCTTCAGGACTTGCTGTACCCTCTTTGTGAGTACATGAAGCAGTTCTAGATGAAAGAGGAGAGGATCAAAGCGTCTTTCCACCAGTGGATCAGGGACATCATGGTGGAATGTGCACGTCGACTACAAGCTAAATCAAAGTCAAAGTCAAAGTCAGCTTTATTGTCAAATATGCTAATATGCATGACATACAGCACAGATGAAATTACTGTCCTCTCGGACCCAGCATGCAAGGCACTTATAATTACTTTAACAAACATAAACATGAAAACGCCAATTTGCCGGGAGAGGGGAGCCGCTGCGTGTTCACGCGCCGCCATCTTGGGGGAAAAAAATTAAAAAATAACAAATATATAATATATATAATATTTCTGACCCTGTTAACAAATGATGGCGGAAATGTGATTGGTTAAATGCTTAAATACGAAAACACAAATCTGGAAGCAGCACAACAGGGTAAAAATAATGAAAGGAAACTGAAAAACAATTTGGAATTATTTAATAAGAATTGGTGAAACAAATATAATTAATATCAGTCCGTGATTTGGATACATGCAGTTTTAGGCCAGCAGAGAAGGTTTTGCAGGGCTTGACGATCCGCCATTTATTTTTTTCCTCACAGTCACGAAGGGCATGGAAAGAAAATAAGAGCATGGATTACTGAGCAAAGGGGTGTTTCCTCAAATTGAACGCCGTTTTCCAAATCTAATAAGTGAGATGTATAAGTTGTATTAAGTTCATCCTGTCTACCTGATAAGTGAGATGTATGTTCAGTTAATAGTAATTTATGTGATTTATCATTAACACGTGTGGATGAACCTTTTTTTAAATACATACATTGATACTTTTATTAATTGTTAATATTGACAATATACATGTGATATGAAGGATTTTACACTAACTGTCAATTTTTTTTGTTTTATGTATTTATTTATTTATTTATTTTTTAATGAAAATGAAAATAAACACATCACCAATGTTAGAGATGAGTCTGTCAGTAATCGGAAGAGACATTACAGCAGAAGTATCTTAGTCCCAAAGGCAAATTAGTGGCTATGTAGTGACGATTTCAAACATCCGAAAATTGATATTCGATCTGTTTGATTGTTCATTAATCTGCAAATATCCTGTTTTGCCTTAAACTTCCCTGAATATTATTGTACAAAATTGGGTCAAGGTTGTGTTGATATTGTGCCTCTCCAGTTTAAGACTGTTTTTTTATGTTTTTAATGTGTTTAATGTCAAATTTGCAAACGTCTCTTCTATACAAGCGCTCTGATTTAATTTTGTGATGTGATGAGAAAAGTCATGATGGCTGTAATGACATTGTTTCAGTAAATGTCTAAATTTATTCCAAAATATAGATGATACTGTAATTTATTTGGGCTGGTTTTACTGGGATCTAAAAAAAGGGTTGAAATTCATCTATTACACCCCACCCCCCAAAAAAAACATTTTATGTTTACGCAGTTACAATTTGAAGTAGTCTTCTATCATTAGCTAGCTAGCTAGCTGGCTAGCTATTAGCTATCTGGTTGCCGCTGCTCACCCACAGAAAAACTTATCCTGTGATTGTAAAGTGACCTTGAGAATTTTGAAAGGTGCTTATAAATGAAATGTATTATGATTCTTATTATTTCAGATCAAATTTAACTCTGATTTAACTAATAATTTGAGTTTAATTCGGGCTCCTGCCTCCCCACGTGGCAATTGCATATTCTCCAGTGACTGCGTGGGTTTTCTCTTGGTACTCCTGTGTCTTTTCACATTCCAAAAAAAATACACGGCAGGTGGAGTGAACACTTTGTTCAATTGTCCCTCGGTGTGGGTGCAAGTTGTTGCTCATCTCTGTGTGCCCTATGACTGCCTGGCAACCGGTTCAGGGTGTCCCCACACGTCCTCTCCAAAGGCACTTGGGATAGACTCCAGCATCCCCCTGCCACCCTTGTGAGGTTAAGCGGATCAGAAAATGGATGGATGGATGCTAATGTGAAATACACAAAAATAACTTCTGACCTTACAAACTAAGAGGAAGTGCACTTGTTTTTTTTGTCTGCATTGGGAGAGCAGTTCCCACATAATATGGTACTCAACATCTACTCAGGGGTGAAACACAAAACACAGATACAACAAACAAACACAAATACAAACACTTATTGTAGTCCATGAAAGGTGTTGTGTGTGCGTGCGTGCGTGTGCGTGTGTGTGTGTGTGTGTGTGTGTGTGTGTGTGTGTGTGTGTGTGTGTGTGTGTGTGTGTGTGTGTGTGTGTGTGTGTGTGTGTGCGTGCGTGCGTGCGTGCGCGTGTGTGTGAGTGAACCGAGCCCTGCCACTTCTAAGACCACATGTCGGAACACACACAAGATCATAAAGTAGCTTATAACATACAGTATGATCCATTATGGAGCTCCTAGTCGATGTTCAAAGCTTCTTTGTGACAGTGGCTATTGAAGTCGAGCACAGCGATCAGATAAAAGAGATGTTTGTGAAAAGAGAGTCTGTCCTCTACCTACCAAACATGAGCGACTTGACACTGAGTGGGAGGGAAATGTACTAAATTGAATATAAAACAAATGCATTTCAGACATGTGTTGATATTTAAAGAAAATGAAAAATATTAAAGAGTTCATGTATTCAGGCGTGTATTCAAAAATGTATTTAAATCCAACTATACCAAATAGGTTTCTCCGGGAACTGTAATAGTCCCGAAACATTAAAGTTGTGTGTATATATTTTGAACTACTGCCACAATAATGATTTGACAAAATACAATATGAGACCAATCAGACAATGCCATTAAAAAATAAAATAAAAAACAGGCGAGGGTGTTAACAGTTAAAGGATAGAGATAGCTCGGTGGGCGACTGGTTTGAACGTCCGCCACACAGGTGCAAGGATCGATTCCGGCTCCAGCCTTAATGTATGGGGTTTGTATTTTTCTCCCATGCCTGTGTATGTTTTCTCCAAGTACTCCGTTTCCTTCACACTTCCCAAAAATATGCATGATAAGGTAATGAAACACTCTAAATTGTCCTTAGATCTGAATGTGAATAGTTGTTTGCCTCTGTGTGTATTTGCGACTGGCTGGCAACCAGTTCAGGGTGTACCTCGCCTACTGCGCGAAAACAGCTGGGATCAGCTCTAGCACCTCCCATGATCACGGCGAGGATAAAAAATTGGATGGATGGCAGTTCAGGATATTATAGTGCAGGTGTTGGCAACAGAACACATTACCATCACAAACAATTTTGTGATGAAAGTACGTTGTGTGACAATGCTCAAATCCACCGATGAAAGTGCACAAAACAACACTGTTTAAAGGGTAACCGACGTCACTTTTTTGTTTTTTAACTGACATAAAGAAAAACGTTTTATAGCATCTAAAATACCCAAAACACGCAGTATGATAAATTTAGTCAAATTCAAAACACGAATAAAAATGACTTAAAGTGTCCAAAATCTGCAAAAAATTGAGCTGCGAATTGGGCATTTTCAGAAAGTCCCACCCCCAGTTCATGACGTCACGCCAAGACGTCTTGCATTGCTGGAGAATCCAAACAATGGCTTCAGATTCAGAGAATATGCTTTCTTGTTACACATGCAGTTATGAATATGATTCAAATAGTTCTGAAGAGGAAAGCATACATGTTTGCAATCGATTAAAGAATTATATGTGCCATTTTGAGGCAACATTGGGGGAAAATGTCTCACCCAAAAAAAGAGGCACAAAATGGCGACCTCCAGTGGCCACCTCCGCTTCCACAGGCTGATAAATTCCTTATATGGAGCTTGGATGCCCTCTTCTGGCGGCTTTTGGGTGCAACACGGTTCTCAGACGAAACATGTACAGCAAAATACATTGACGTGATGAAGGACTGCTACAATGTCTTTTTTTGGTCAGGGGGCGGGCGGGCCTTTCATGACGTGACGTCAGGACTCGTGACAAACTCAAAAACAAGACTTCCTGAATATTCAGAGCGAGTCTTAAAACGTAAAATATAGCTATATGCGGTGGAATCTTATTAAAATACGCTCAGTAGAAGTCATTTGAAGCCATTTTACAAATTATGGACACAACTTGTCCGGAGACGTCGGTTGTCCTTTAAGAACAAACTTGACTAAACCATTCCAGTATCCAAAATCGAATGCCGTAATTTCAAAGATCAGAATCTCTGACCCAATGATGTGCCTGTTTAATATGCAGAGTGGCAAATGTATTCGAATTAATGTTCCTTCTCATCTCTCAAAAGAGCTAAACTGCAAACCAGGAGCATTAAAATGATGCACACAAACAAGTTCTATAGTGATGAAGGTAAAGGCCATCGACATCATTCGTGGAAAGTAATTACATCAGGATATAACCTCAAGGTGTTTGACCTTTACATCATTTCTCAATTGCTCTCTGACATTTCAGAGATGTGAAATGTGATGGAGGCTTCACATTTACATGATGGTTTCCAGTTAAGATGTGAGATTTGGTACTGTTTTTACCCTAAGTCAAGCAGCACCACTACCAAGACTTGTATCAACAACCAGTGGTGACTACAGTCGGTAGGTATATTTGTACATGGATCTGCTGCAACTTTTCTGAGTTGAATCACTTTGACCTGTCGATCAATGTTAAATATTTTACTTTTGCCATATAATTCCATCAATAGGAATTATATGGTAAAATAGAGGTGCAGTACATTTTTTGGGCACCAATCACTGCCGCCTACCCCTCAAACATACCTTCTGATATAAGACAACACATTTATCAGCAGACATTTAAACAGCTTCTTCCCCCAAGCCATTAACTCTTTGAACTCTTTGAACTCTTTCAACAGTAGCCAAAATGGAACTGAATAGTGCCACTTAGCAGTTTTTTTTTACGACGATTCTAGTGCAGCGTGTTCTACCGGAAACAAATTCCTTGTGTGTTCTACATACTTGGCAATAAAGAGGATTCTGATTCTGATTCTGATCAGATGTCCCAAAAAGAAAAGTTTTTTTTTTTGTCAGTCGTCCTCGGAAAATATTTGAGGCTGACATTCGTAAATGTTGAACCTATCCTGATTAACAAACCCAATTCCAAAGAAGAGGCACATTTAGTTTCACATAAATAGAAACATAATCAAATGATTTGCAAATCAATGTAACTTTTTTTTCAACTGAATACATTAGAAAGAGGAGATATTTCACATTCAAACTAATAAACGTCATTGTTTTTGACAAATTGTCATTTTATTTGGATTTTATAAGCGCACCAAGTCAAAAACGGGGACCGATGTCAAATAAGTCTAACTGTTGATTGGGCTTTAAAGGAGCTTCTCTGAATTATTCAATTATTCACAAGCAAAGATGGGGACAGCGTTCACCACTCTGTGAACAACTGCACGAGAAAAATGGAGGAACATTTTAAGAAAAATGTCACCCGGCGTACAGTTTCAAGGAATGTATGGATTTCATCGTCTACGATCCATAGCATCATCAAAAGAAAGTGCTTAAGAATGGATGTCTCTCTGTGCCTTTGTGTTGTCATGTTATTTGTTGTTTAGTTTTTTTTTGTTCTTTTGACTTCAAGATGGCGCCGCGAGAGTGGCTGCCTTTCCAGCAGCTCCTGTATTTTGCTTTTCTACTTTCATAATTTTGCTGCTGTGAAATGTAAATTTCTCCACTGGGAGACTAATAAAGGCAAATCCAATTCAAGGAACAGGAAATTACCACATGAGCTCAGGAACACTTCAGAAAACAAATGTCAGTAGGGGTAAATAGAAGTTACATCTATGAGTGCAACTTAAAACGAAACTCTGCAAAACAAAAGCATTTTTTTCCACCAACGGCCCAAAAAAATGATTCCCTAGGATCGAGCTCATGTAACTAAAATGGCCAGATGAAGTGTTACATGGTCTGACTTTCAAAATGCTCCGTCCATTTGTAGTGTTGTGAATGCAAATTACCAGCGTCTGTTTTGACTGAGACGAGCAGATAAGGGTTTATACATAATTGTTTAATAATATACATAGCAGTTGCTTTGCACGCTATTATCGCCATTTTGTTACAAAATGTCCTCTCTTTTTTAAATACGGTTAGTCACAATTACAAAAATCGTGTAATGCGTCTCGTATTATCTTTGAATAAGCATATTAACTGACCCGATCTCATTAGTTCCACAATGTTAATATTCCATCCCAGCGAGTTGATTTGAACGCCAATCTTTCGACGGTTTTAGGACCTCGTTGCAACAGCGGAAGCCCCTCCGCCCCTCTTCAGCCTGTTCAACATCATTCACATCACCATCGTTTCTTCCGCTTCCCTCGCTGTGATGCTAGCTGCTGTCCCACAGGTTTTATTCATGATGTCACTAATGGTATCAGTGGGTGGTCAAGACGAGGAGTCTGCAGTTGCCGAGAGACCTTACACGGTCATACAGAAACAAAATTTGGGTAAGAAACATATACAAATTCAAGCGCGGATGATTCATTTTGTCTTCCGGAGCTTTGACCACGCTTTCTCTCGTTTAGACCGTTTTCTGCCCTATTGTTAAAAACGATCCGAAAACAAGCCGTTGCGATTGAAATGGTGTAATGCGTTTTTTTGGTTTACAGTCACGCTGGGGAGCGTCGTCGGTGTCCTGCTGCTACTGATGATCATCATGGCCGTGTGCGTCTACAAGCCTCTACCCAGGCGCTGAGCGAGTCCTCGCCCCTGAGTCACAAGGACTCGAAATCAAACCCCACCTAAAGGACCACTCGGCGGTGATCAAATCCACCCGCGAGAAAAAGGTGGGCCTCAGAGTGGCTCTACCTCTTGTTATTTATTAGGGGCAACTGGATCCCACCTCATGCAATATACAGTACACTGTTTCCAAATTATACTAGTAAAAAATTAGTGCTTGAGTTTGACATTTGTTATTTATTTGAAGTGAATACGATATGTAAATAAAGGTTTCGGGTGTTTTCATCATTACTTGAGTGAAGAGTTTGTTGCTCATTAAACCTACAAAATTAAATGAGATCCATCCATACTGCAATCACTCAGTGTAACAATGTTGGTGGCAGGGCCAAGATTGGTAGTACAGTAATCCCTTGTTTTCACAGTTAATGGGGACCAGGGTCAACTGCAAAGTAGTTATATAATAACCCACTTGATAAGACAGGGGGTGCTGGGTGGGGCCTAGAAGATGCACAGCCAATCCACATGGCTGTAAACCATGAGATATTGTGCTATCATTGGGTGACGTCAGCATCGGGAACTAATAAGCTACAGCAGGGGTCGGGAACCTATGGCTCGCGAGCCATATATGGCTCTTTTGATGATTGCATATGGCTCGCCGATAAAATTAAATACATATTCTCGCTTTTTCGCCTGTTGCGGCTGCAGTTGGCGGAAAGCGCAATTTTGATTGGATGACACTGACCGGGGTTGGCGGAAAGCGCAATTTCGATTGGATGATACTGGCCGTCATGTTGAAACAGGTAAACGGCCCTTCAAATGAGCCCAACGAGTAAAAAAAAAAATGACGAGTACACTCCAGCTTGAATGCACCGGAGGATTCGCCATACTAATTTGCAATTAAACAATAACATTGATGAAACAGTCGAATGTCAGTGATATTTTAACACGCCCCATGTTAACGTTAGCATCAATATACTTCTGCGAGAAGTAGATTGCAGATAACAAGTGTGGAAGCTAATGAGCCGTGTGCAGGCAAGCTAGCAGTAACTTCACCTGTGGACCCGGCAAGTTGACTTTCATTCCTATCCTTTGGCTGGATTTTTACCAATCATGAGGAACGGAAAACCATTCATGTTAATGGTGAGTACTATCACAAAGTTATTTTAAAGAATACATTCTGACATTTTGTTGGAAAGTGGCCGCGCGTGCGTGCATGTTTTCGTGTGCGCGCGCGCTCGCACGTGTGTGTGGCTCTCACTGAAAAACATTTCTAAATATTTTACTTTTACTTAGTCAAAAAGGTTCCCGACCCCTGAGTTACAGCCACGTACAAAACCTCGTATTTTTTTTAATTCTGAACGTTTTTTTCCTTGAAAAAAAAATCTGCCATGCACTGAAACCTCGATAAGTGAACCGCGCAAAGTACCGATGGATCACTGTATGCCCAAATTTGTAAGTGTTGACATAACAGTTGAATATTAGTAAGTCACAATAATTGTTTAATATGGATTTTTTCGGTAACGTAATCAAAACAAGGTACTTGCCTTTTCAAGGCATTGTTTTTGGTAAAGTGAAATAATGAAGGGATAGTGCGAACATGTTACCGTGAGAGTACTTATGGAAATAAAGTGCTTTTATTTTAAGAGCAGCTGCACCTCAAAAGGTATGTTACGAAGATCTGAAGCAAAGGTTGGCCTTTATGAAACAGTTGGCAATACACTATCATGATAACAGCTCGCTTTGTAGTGGGTAAGATTTTCAGAAAGCGATAGTGGTTGGTCATATGAAAAATAACTACACTGTAGTGGCTCTCGAACATGACTGTGTGTACATTTGCTTCCTATTAGATCGCAGGGGAGATTGCTAAATTTTGAGTGGCACAAGACAAACTTTCCATCATGTAAGAGACAAAATGTCTGTTGGCAGATCTTAAAACAACAAATCATTGAGTTCTGACATGCTTGCACACACTCAAGAGGTTTGTTGTTTGTGGCTACAGGAGGAAACGTCAGGGCTACTTGGGCAGACTGCTGTTGCATTTTCAAACAGAGGCAATAAGGCTGGTATTTGCTCAGGCAGCCTCCATGTGACTCCCCAAAAAATTCATACAAATTCCACATATAACAAAAGAACTCTATATATATATATATATATATATATATGCTGCGGAAATGTTCAGTCTCTTGCAGCATTTTCTTGGCCTTCCGAACTAGTACAAGAAACCTGCATGTACTTCGAGTTAGTAGTATGGCAGAGATGCTGCATGTGAAATTACCAGTAGTTTAAAAGTGATAGATGTAAAAAATAGGGCTGTTAACATTTGACCCTGAGATGTCCGTTGCCGAATGGAAATTGTACCATCAAAACCTTCATGGTCACCAGCAAAATAACGCTACGGGAATATTTACGTTCCCCAAACTCATATAAGACATTGAGGGTCAGAGTCAAACCAAGAACATAAACCCAAGAGTTAAGTGGGAGTGCCAACGTATGAGGAGTCACTTGAAGTAGTCATTTTTGATCACATTCTCAGGAGCTGCCGTAAGAGTAAGATATGAATGTGACTGCTGCTGAGAGGACCCAAAGACCACAACACCACAGAGCCCACTGATCAAACTGGAAGACGGAGATTGTAGGGCCGGAAATAGCATGTGTCCTCTTAGCACAAGACACCCTTGAAAAAGTTAAGACAGGAACGTTTTGCCCGTCCAAAGACCAGGCTGTTAAAGGGAAAATCTGCTGTTGCATAGAAGACAGATAATGGCAATTGTCACTGAGATGAGATGAGGCGGCCCGCTTTCAGATTGATCCCGATTCCCTCTTGATCCTTCTACTTTTCGGTGAGTGACAGCTGCAAAATCTGCTCCAGTTCCTCTTCCTCCTGCTTCCTCAGCCGCTCCTCTCGCTCTTGTGCCCGCACAGAAAGCTCCATGGCCAAGTGGAGCTCAGAGTCGTGGCTTGAGGCTGAGAAGGTGCTTGTGGGACTTGAGGTGTCGCCATAATCCACTAGCACCCCCTCTGGGATGCTCCTGGAATCACAAAAGCCACTCAGTTATTTGTGAGAAACAAAGTCTGCATGTCAATCTGAAATGTTTGGCCATTTCAGACCGCTGTCTTGAAAAGTCTCAGTGATAGTCCTCCACAACAGCCGGTCCTCACCCCCTTGGCCGCGGGCCAGCAACGGGTCCGTCGTTCATTTGGTACAGGGCAACAAGGAAAATTAATGACATCCATGACTTCCGTTTATGTATTTTCGTCATATTTTTGGATGTCAACCACATTAAAAGTAATTATTCTTGACTTCAGATTTGAAAATGAGTTATTCATTAATTTGCTGTGTGCTCTATATGTAATATTTGAAGGGATTTAAACATTCTAATGGGTTCCCCAAATTCATAACGGCCCTCGAGAGGAAACCATAACTACAATGTGGCCCGCGGCAAAAAATGACTTTGACACCCCTGGCTTAGACAAATTGTCACTACCCTCTGTTGGTTCTTAAAAAATAACAATATGTTTGTTTGCTGATTGTTTTGAATGTATTTTAGAGTTTTACTCATGTTCTCCCGCTCCATATTGCAACCAACTATGTCGATTTCGTTCAATGTAAATACTGCAATGCACCATGGGCAAATGTAAATTCGATTATCTCTTTCGGCAGATTCCGGCGGGTCACGACGAAAGTTAAAACCTCTGAAGGAAAACGAACAGTTTTCAATTGCTGTTTAACTAAATTTGTTTCAGAATTAGAAAATCACAATCAGAAAACCTTTATTCATCCCACAATGGGGAAATTTGCAGTCCACAGCAGCGATTTGAAATTTTCCTTAGCTATTTTAACGGAAGTATGTCATATGTGGCGCGGATCATGTAGCAGTATGTGCCAACCGTAATAGACTAACGCCGGTGCTGGCACAGTAGAGTTACAAAGTTGCGGCAGTGGCTGTCAAAATGCGTAAATGGCGCAAGGGCGCGGCCCAGATACATACCTATATATGAGGCCGGTTATCCAAAATACCAATACATACATATTGTGTGTTTATATAGTGCTTTATCAACAGCTGAAGCTGGAACAAAGTGCTAACATGAAAAAAGAGAAATGATGCCCCCCTGAGCCAGGGAAAAACATTGCCAGAGGTCTGGCCAGCACTTTATTCTCAACCACGCAAGAAAAAAACAAAACCCGAAATCATTCGGGAATCATATATTCAATTCGATTCTTGGCCTTCTGAACTAGTACAAGAAACCTGCATGTACTTTGAGTTAGTAGTATGGCAGAGATACATTCGTGAATGGCAGTGAATGAGTTAATTGACAGTATAATGAGTCCTACTTAAAATGTGTATTTATCTCAACAGGAGTGTTAAAGTCATTACCATGCGCCAAGCCCACTCGGCATAACATGCGCCGGTTGTATTTTTCACTTGCACTTTGTATTTGCGGCATGTCTTATTTTGAAGGCACGTTTACAAGTTATTGTAATAACCAGAGTGTTCCGGCCAGCAAGGATGTTCCTCCTGTCATAATTTGTGTTTATAAATGTTTTGAAAATACCATAGTTTTCATACAGGTTGTATGATATTATTTTGTTGTGTTTGCCCGTCACGCCTTAACGGCCGGTCCCTGCAAATATTGTCTGACATTAAACCAGTCCGTGGGGCGAAAAAGGTTGGGGACCACTGGTCTAACAACACGTGATGATGTGAAAATCTACCTGTCACTCTGGCTGTTGACCATTGTGTCGGTGTGTTCGCTGTGTGGCTCATTCCCTTTGCCATCCTGCAGCGACAGAATTTGCGGTACAATGAATAAGAGAGGAAGACGCATGGAAACAGATGAAGAATTATCAGCAGCAGCTCACCTGGTCTGAGTTTATGTGGGAGTCCAAGAGACTTTGATGGATTGCATACTGCAAAAACTCCTCGTCATTCGTCGATACTGGAGCGTGACGGCTTCCCCCTCGGCGGTGGTAGTTGTCAGGTATCGCAAAAACAGAAGGGCACACCCGGAATGTTGGAGGGACTGGATACACATGGAAGCCACAGGTGAGGAGCAAAGACAAAGTTTGATCTATTTGCATAATCTTTTGAGTGAGTTTCTACCTCTGGCCAAGTCTTCGTCATCTCCTGAGGATGACGGTGTGGCTGCTGGTGTTATGTTGGCTTCCTCTTCAGTGCTGCATTTATTCACATTATCAAAAGTAATTCTGGCATTCAGCACATGAAATAGAGGAATCTCTGCACAACAGAAGAAATCACAACATCATTTGGATACTCCACACACGCAAATAAAAATGTTTCCTGGCTCTCAACATGATGGTATTCACCAATTTTGATCGGAAATCCAGGAGGGAATTTCAACGTGACAAAGTCTCGTAGCCGCGCAAAATGCGAGCTGGTCCGAGCCATGAGGTCAATGATGGGGGTCACCTGCTCAACCAGGGACAGTGGATGATCTTCGCTCATCCACAATGTCCCTTTAAACCTGCGTGAGAAGGTAACGAATGCTGCTTGAATGCTGATGCGGAATACAGATGACAACGAAGTTTTGAAGTGCCTCAATGATAGTCGTCTAACTTTTGTGTTCGCACGCTCAGCTCAATTGGTCGTCCAATGTCTCTGTTCCCCAAATCGAAATTAGGATCAAAATATTCCTCTGGAGTGATGGCGGTGGGGTTTGTGGCAGTTGCGTATTCAAGTGTCAGGTCCTGATAACAGAAAGCATGAATCGCATAAGAACAATTTTTAAATGGAAGACAAATATTATAAACAACTACAAAATCAATTGAGATCAAACACTATGTGTATTCCAAGTTCATCATTGCCAAAATAATCTTTTTCGCCTGGCGCTATCAGAGATGTTGAAGGATAACAGGTCGTACCAAATAGTCAATCGAATACACCGCAAATTACAAAAATATGATTCATGTTACTGGAATAGATTCTCTCATAATGCTGGTTTGGTGATTACAGGACATCAAAATACTGTATTCCAATTCTAAGGTTGTATGTGATGCTCTTAGAAGTGGCTTGCCAACTAAAAAATGGAGAAGTATTTCTTTCCCACTGGTCTTTCCTGGTAGAAAACGGCCATTCTCATTTTCTTGTCGTAACTTTTTAACAAGCATTCGCATTTTACTTCATTGGAATGTGCGTGGGAAGTCTGCTGTGGTTGTGAAGTATATGTAGACAATGTGTATTGTCACAGGATGTGCGCGCGTATTACCCCTTGCGCACTTATGTGCTGTTCAACTGTCCCGAGCAGAGACTCCAAAATGTTCCGTTCACCTTTGAAGAGAAGAACCACATTCATCTTTTTTCATAACAAATGCTACACACATCATTTAGTGACGAGTTACTTTTTTTAAAAGATTGTGCACAAATAGCCACGTCTCCATGGCACCAACCAAGCCAATTTTAAGTTTACTCATTCCTTCAAATGTGTCTGTGAGGAAGCCTTTCTGTTCTTGCACGCGACAGTGTGGCTAATTAACATAATACCCATCTCTGCATTACGCTTCACCACCAATGACTTGGCAGCTAGAATGGCTCCAAAGTGAAAACTTTGACGTCTGAAGCTGTGATGAAATTCTCCATTTACGCTTTTCTTATGAAAGGTACTTGCTTGGTTCACCTTTTTGTTTCTTTTCAAAATTTACTACGGCTTGCTCACAGAGACATTTTCAGACGTAGGCAGCTCACGAAAGGTTGACTTAGTTGGGTCATTTTATACCAGCATTGAATTCCATAACACAGTGATACCTCATCTTACAAACTTAATTTGTTCCCAGAAAGTGTGTGTAAGGCGAAAAGTTCATCTTTTAAACATTTCCAATTAGAAACCATTAAACTGAGAATAATCCGTTCCCAGGTCCCCATAAAACATACTTTTCTACTAAATAAGCCTTAAAACTATGCAAAATATACCTTATTTTATGCATAATAATTGTGCTATTGTATTGTAATTAAAGAAATAAACTGCATTGTATAACACAGTCGTTTTATTTACCTTTGCGATGGTAGTTGTCAATGGATGGTAGCAATGGTCGACTTAGCGTAATGGTACTGAGACAGCTTAATTCATGTTTTTCGATGATCTCCTTCTTCTGCTCAACCGTAATTTTCTTTTGTGTCCTCTTCGGCTTAACACTCGCCTATGGTGGGGTCTTTTTCTGTCCCATAATAGCAAAACTATCCTCGGTAACAAAGCATGTCCGCACTCAAAGAAATGGAGGAGGGGGGTGAAAACTAGTCCGCCAGCCAACACCTCGTTCGTGTTTTTCGATGATCTCCTTCGTCTGCTCAACCATAATTTTCTTTTGTGTCCTCTTCGGCTTAACACTAGCCTGTGGTGGGTTGTTTTTCGGTCCCATAATAGCAAACGTACTCCACTTGATAACAAACCACATCTGCACTCAAAGAAACCAAGTGACAAAAACTAGTGCGCCAGCCACCGTGGCGCTGTTCGACTGTGTGGTTTGGTGTCCATCCGCCGACAACTAGTCTGCCAGCCACGGTGGCGCTGTGTGGTTTGGTTCTTCCGCCGAAAAGTAGTTCGTTAGCCAAGACTATATGCTCGCGAATTTAATGTTCGTGAGGCGAAAAGTTGATGAGCTGAAGCGTTTGTAAACTGAGGTATCACTGTACACTATGACGTGCCTCTTCCTCGCAAACCTACTTTTTATCCGGGCTTTCTCTTCATCTGTAAGATGTTCAGTTCTTGTCCTGATTACTACGTTCACATTGTTCACACTGAAAACCTAAGAAAGGGCAAGGGCAGATGACAGAAATGATTGACTTGGAAATGACATGCCTTATAATTTTTGTTTTTTCCCCCAACCTTTGTTTCAAATCCATTGACCATTTCAGTTTTGTCTGTCCTCCAGCCCCAAATTCCAGCCTTGTTCCTATGCAAAAAAAGGGGAAAAACATATCATCAAAATGGAATGTGCACTAAGTGTTGACATTGAAGATTCAATAAAGGTGATAAAAGCTATAAGGTAAAGGATATTAGTAACAAAGGACTTATAACCATGCTCCCGTTAATATAATCTGTCTGAGCAGGCAAACTGGAAAGAATGTCACTCAAGTGGAGTTGAAGGAAAGCACAGAATGTAAGGTGCGAAGAAGCCAATATGCAAATGAAATGAGATCCTTGCCTCTCAAAAGCTATGTCCTTGGTGTCCAAGTAGGTGTTGACAATTGGTGTGGTCAACCTTTTGGCCACTTCTTGTTCTGCTGGCTGCATTGACTCAAGCGTGACATCCTCCATCTCTTGCGAAATGATAAAACGTTCCATGTCCACCACTTGCTCATCATGGTTCACCTCCATCAACTCTGCGCATGAATCTGTGGAAGTACTCGTTGAGTTGCATTTTATCGGACGTCACTCTCATCATTTTTGTTACACAAACACACGCGCTCACACCCACCATCTCCTCTAAAAAGGTAGCTTCTTCGCCCTCTGATCCAAGTCATGTTCTCAAAGCCGAGAAGGGTGGCATCCACGCGAAGGCTTGCTGCACTTTTCCAAATTCGACACACATCACTTGGGCATACCCGGGACACGAGAGGGACTGTGAAGCAACGGTGTAGAAAGGAAATTGTTGTTTAAAAAAAGGGGGACAAGAGTCGTTTAAAATAATGTAGTTAGTCCAGTATGACCCAAATAGCCTTCATGTTCATGTTTTTATTTTCAAATTCAGCACCACAATGTTTTTACCGCTCTGATGCAAAGAAAAATAAAAGACAAAATCAATTTTCACAAGGAACTTACTCCAGCTGGTGAATTCCCATTTCATTTCCATATAGAAGTCTGGTGACTGTGGATGAAAGAGAGAAATGAAGCAACCCATTTGTTTTATAAATCAAATGAAATATTGTGGAAGAGAAGAGGAAAAAAAGTGTATAAATTAAACCTCTCGGATTTTTGACAAAAGTCCCGGTACTCCTTCCAAAGCGGTGGAGGCTTTCAGGTAGTCCCTCCGTTGCAGAACTAACTGAACCATCTCTGGATCTCCCGTGCTGATGGCTTCCTGCAGCACTATAGAGACAAAAACAAATGTTTACCGGTCAATAAAAAGTGTTACAATGGGAGCAGTTGAATGCTAACCTGTCCAATTATTGGCATTTTCTTTAGTAACTTGAGCTCCATGTCTCAGAAGGACTCTCACTGACTCCATGTGTCCAAGTGACACAGCCAGGTGCAACGGTGTCCGACCTCTTGGATCCACAGTTTCTATATCATTCTGGGGAATTACAAAAGAACATGCATCACCCTTCTTAATGACACAATAAACGTATAGTGAATCATACTTAACAATTAAATAATTGCTGTTTTAATGCACATTGTAGTTCAATGCTTTAACAGAACATCAACTAATCTATTATGGAATTAGAACACCTTTTTTATTAATGATCGTAAACCGGTTGCCACATCATCACAAGGCACGCATACAAACAACCATCCACGCTCACACTCGAAGAGAGGGACACATTAGTACCAGCGGAAGAAAATGTAAAGTCGTAAACAGAAAACCAAATCATGTCCATTTGAACGTCAAACGTGTGGCAAGCAGCAGGATCTGTCAAACAAGGCGGCCCACTATTTTCTTGTAGCAGTTTCCTCTCTCCGTGGGCTAACATATATTAATATTTAGTGTTTTCGACTATAAAGCCGCTATACTAACCTGTAGTAGTGCAATTTGCTGCTCCAGTTTACTGCAATTATTCTCCCAAACCGAAGCGTGGAGTGGGAACTCCATTCGAATGTCTTCGCTAACATTAGCTGCTGACATCTTCTTGTTCTCTATGTGGAACACTATAGCAACCTTGGCGATCTTCTTCTGGATACGGCTACAACGATAGCTATCCCGCCTACCAGCCAATTACTACGAATATCACAGGTCATCGCGCTGACATTTTCGGGAAATTAAATCAGAGTGGCAACCTCGCGAAACTTATGCCCAAGCCTTCTCCAAAACAAAAGTTCAAACAAGGAAGTGGTCGGAAGAGTCCATAACAGTGGCAGGGGAGCCCACCTAGACTAAGTCTGATAGCACAAAAATTGATGCAAAAACACATATATTTAAGATTGAAAATGTCTTAACGACAGATTATCGTTGCGATAAATATGAAATGACGTTCATTGTTTTAGCCATGAAAAGTAAAATGGTCAGTTCGAGCAGGACACGTCCATTCAACGTAATAATATGGGGGTGCATGGTTATACTTCCAGGATAAACATCCCTATAAATTATATGTTAATTTTAAAGGTGACTGTGTCGTACTAAAAATAAAAAAAAAATAAAAACAAGGCAGGTCAATGATTGCTAAAATAGGATCGTCTCCTGCATTTAGTGGAATAATGAAATTGCATATTTCAGTACTGTATTAGTCGTTCCGCCGTGTAAAACATGCTCGTATAAGCACGTCTGTCACCACGTAAAGTCATTTATTCAGGATGTTCGTCAAATTACGAACACAATTTAAACGATACACTGGCACAGGAAAAACGAGCATGGCTCGCAAGTCTGACCTCATGCAACCAAGATTTGACGTGATGCGACGACAATAGTACCATTTTGCGTCAGAACTATCTGTAGCATCTCCACTAAAATCTCGATTTAAACCCACGAAGTAGCAAACTGCTTATGTTTTCCCTCAATTTAGTATGCCAGGTTATGGGCTCCAAAATAAAATAAAAAACCTGAATAAACCCTCTATTTGACATATGAAAATTGCTATAAGACATATATTCTAGGAGAAACTAACTATTATGAAAACATAAACTTTGCACGCATTCATTGGGACCCTGAAAGACGAAATCGAGGGTACATATAAGCCATATGAGCTCACACTGAAGCTGGCTGTGGTATTGCTGCTGTCTGTCTACCACAGAGTGAGTACAGACCGCTGCGCGTCCCACTCAGCTGATGTACGGTTGTCGACGAACCAGGTGCTAAATCAGCTAACTTTAAGTGACTCGGCATTCAGGACTGAATGAGAATGATGTTTTAATGGTTTTCCAAACAGTCTCAATCGGACATAGCGTCTCGGTTTTTGGGGTAGCCTTTAATTGGCTAGCATTTAGCTAACGCGGAAGGCATCTCCAGGGAGTCATCAATGATCAGCGTGAGCACTTCCAAGATACTGGGCTAATTTCTGCAGGCATTTCCGGTGTTTAGGATGTCTAAACGCACGAGGAACACAGAAGTGTGTGCAGATTGTTGCGTCCCAGGTAAGTGAACCTTATACTGTAATCGAACAGTCGTCATTAGCTCGTATTTGTTCTCGACACGTTGAGCGAGTTGTGGTTTCCCAACACTCGGTCCACTGTCTCACACTCCGTGATTCTCATTCTAATCGGATTATTAGTGCTCGACCCAGTCACATTACTGTCTACTTTACTGTTAAATGCAGTGTTAGACAAGTTTAATATTGTTGACATCTATTCGGGCTCCCAGGGGAGGATGCTAGTTGACCTCAAGCGGTCAGCTCTTGTTCAATTTCCGTCAGTGGCCGTGTTGACACCAAGTCGAGCCAGTGTTTGAATATAATATCCGCATCGAATATTGTCTTTTTTTGAATTAATGCATTAAACGAAGTCATGTGGTCACCCTTTTCTTTTTATTTTGTTTTCTTACATGTGAGACAGTAGATCCCACACGAACCTAATTTGTTTGGGTGCAGATTAATGGCATGGCTCACCTTAATGGGGAAAACAATCAGATTTTAATGTTTTAATTCGTTGGGAAAATAAATGCAGAAAATTTTACAATCAAAGATCTACAGAACTTGAAATCCAGACTATTAACCATTACATTCTGTGTGAAATCCCCTTTTCTGTAGTTGTGACGTGATGTTTTTCAGCAAGCACAGGAAGCCAAACAGGATGCTGAATGATTTGACCAAATGTTTTCGGTTCTGAATTTTTTTCTCAGGGGGATATCCTGTACGAACTATACATTAAAACACACACAGACGCACAAATTATTAAATTTGAAAATTTATTTGATTCCTCAAGCTCTAGAACCCCTCCCCTTTTCCACTCATCCTGACAGTCTTACACATCAAGGTCTCCACAGCAGCTGGTCTTACTTGCCCCTCCCTTGCAACTGTGAGCAGTTGTTGGCTGTGAATATTTTTAGATTTTCAAGATCTGCCATTAAGTTTAGCAGCACTTATTTGGGGAAAGCGTGAAGGAGGCCCACCAGCGGAGCGTTCTTGAACAGTAGTTTGGATAGAGCTCTTCAAACTACAACCAGACGTCATGATTCATGAATATGTCTTGTAACCCCGACATATGTTCCCACTATATTTCAGATGTTGTCCTATATTGCAGTATCAGCCTTACATTTTGTTGACTTAACTGGAGGACCATACAAATTCATAGTACAGTATTAATTGTGAATTACACTCATTTATAATTGTGCGTGTCAGGGTGTTTTTTTTTTTTTTTTTTTTTTTTTTTGCAGCGTGACTCATAGATCCAACCACCCTCTGTCAATGTCAATCAACAATCAATATCACATAATTGATTAATTATCCAATGTCAATTAATTTGACATAAATAACTTTGTGTTCGCTTATATTTCCCCGCCACATATAAGAATAGTAAAAAAGAATATGTTTTCCTGCAAACTGACCACAGGTACACAATTAACCCTAATAATCGCTTTAGCTATGTGATGGGCGGTGATATTTCCAATGTGAAATATGTGCTTTGTTTCAATCAAGGTTGGAAAACTTTCTGGCCTGCAGACTACTGTGATCTACTATATCAAGCCACTCTCTGAGACGGTCGTTGAACATCATTAATTATTACATTCAAAACACTACTGTATATATAAAGCACTTTAAAACAACTACCGCTGTTTCCACAGTGGTGTGCATGGAGCAAAACAAATTCATATAACACCAAACAATAAAGCAATAAATTAATAAAATAGTAGAAAGCACAAAAACAGTCAAAGAAATAATCAGCCATCATGCTGAGTCAAAACTAAAGAAAAATAAGGATTTTTAAGGTTACCGTATTTTCCGGTGTATAAGGCGCACCTCCAATGAATGGTGTATTTTCAAACGTTTTCCATACACAAGACGGAGTGGACTGTCAGGCGCACCTTCAATGAATAAAAAAAAGTTTTCCAAATATAATATATGAATATATGTTTTCCAAATATAAGACTCACCACATTATAAGGCACTACATTAGAGGCTGGGGGTTACGCACTACTTCTACAGGGGGAAATTGAGTCAGTGGCTACTGACAGTAGTGACGAGACCTGTTGTGACTCAATGTTATACATATAAGGCGCACCTGCGTATATCAGGGTCATCTTTTGAAGAAAATCAAGCCTGTTTGGTGCACCTTATACAGTACAACAAAAAATGCGTTATTTATAAAGTTAGGAAATGAGAGAACTTGCTGAAGTTTCAGTGACAGGTCATTCCAAAGGGAGGGACCAGCAATGGTGAACACGCTCCATTCCTTCTGAGCTTTGACTTTGTACCCCATACTTCTAATTGTGTCCTTTTGCTCATAAAAGATAGATCAGAGAGTTATCTGCATAGCAGTGAGTGGAACCCAAAGTGAGAACATCAGAATCCCCAGAATTGAGACATGTGGAACATCAGATGACAGTCGGGCAGTTTGTGACTCAAAGCAACCAAAGCTAACACAAAAGGTTTCGTCAGCCAAATAGGGTCTAAATCACTCAGAGGCGCCACCGTCAATGTCCAATAGGTGCTGTAAAAAGGCCTGCAGACTACTGTGATCTACTATATCAAATGATGCACTTAAAGGACAACCAACGTCACTTTTTTTGTTTTTTAACTGACACCAGAAAAACATCTAAAATACCCAAAACACGCAGTATGATATTTTTAGTCAAATGCAAAACACCAATAAAAATGACTTAAAGTGTCCAAAATCTGCAAAAAATTGAGCTGCGAATTGGGCATTTTCAGAAAGTCCCGCCCCCAGTTCGTGACGTCACACCAAGACGTCTTGCATTGCGAGTGAATCAAAACAATGGCTTCAGATTCGGAGAAGATGCTTTCTTGTTACATATCCAGTTATGAATATGATTCAAATACAGTAAAGTCTCGTTATATCGATATTCTCGGGAGTCCGAAAAATATCGATATAACCAGGACTATCGATATATCCGACCCTGCGCGCATGTAATTTTCTCCTTGCGTGCATAGAAATAGTATCGTAATAGAAATAGTATCGTAATAAGCGGTTCTATCGATATAACCGATATTGCGGCTTGGAATTGAAGCAGATTTATGTGGAACAGGAGATGTCAGACAATCTCTTTTCGTCAATGGATGCTACAGCTGCGTGTTTGCTTTCAACATTTAGCTTGTAGTCGACGTGCACATTCCACCATGATGTCCCTGATCCACTGGTGGAAAGACGCTTTGATCCTCTCCTCTTTCATCTAGAACTGCTTCATGTCATGACAAAGAGGGTACAGCAAGTCCTGAAGAATGAATGTCTCTCTGTGTCTTTGTTTTGTCATATTGTCTCTATGCTGTCATATTATTTGTTATTTAGTTTTTTTTTGTTCTTTTGACTTCAAGACGGCGCCCCGAGAGTGGCTGCCTTTCCAGCAGCTCATGTATTTTGTTTTTCTACTTTCATTCCTTTCATCACTTTGCTGCTGTGAAATGTAAATGTCTCCACTGTGAGACTAATAAAGACAAATCCAATCCAATCCAATCCAATCGATATAACGAGACTTTACTGTAGTTCTGAAGAGGAAAGCATACATGTTTGCAATCAATTAAATAATTTATTCCATGCCATTTTGAGGCAACATTGGGGGCAAATCTCTCACCCCAAAAAAGAGGCACAACCGCCAGTGGCCACCTACGCTTCCACAGGCTGATAAATTCCTTATATGGTGCTTGGACGCCCTCTTCTGGCCTTCTGGTGGCTTTTGGGTGCAACACAAGGTCCCCAGACCAAACAAGTACAGCAAAATACATTGACGTGATGGAAGGACCGCTACAATGCGTCTTTTTTGCCGTCAAAGGCGGTCCTTTAGTGACATCACGTACGGACTCGTCACCAACTCAAAAACAAGACTTCCTGAGTATTCAGCGCGAGTCTTAAAACGTAAAATATAGCTATATGCTGTGGAATCTTTGTAAAATGCGCTCAGTAGAAGTCATTTGAAGCCATTTTACAAATTATGGACACAACTTGTCCGGAGACGTCGGTTGTCCTTTACATCTAACAAAAACAGACACAGGTAGTCGCCACTGTCATTTATTTGCCATTAAAAACTCGTAACAGGGCTGATTCTCTGCTATGCATCATCTTGAAACCTGAATGGAAGTCCTCCAAGACGTAATGTTCATCCAAGTAAAACATTTAATTGCATGTGCACCACTTGAAATAAAAGGCAGGTTGGAATTGTGCCTAAAATGTAGGCTCTCAGTCATACAGGAGTGGTCCATCGATGAGAAGGTTTCTTCGGGCATCATCAGTACTTCTTTGAAAGTGTTAGGCGTTTCGCTCTTCATCCAAAGAGCTTCGTCAGGGAACTAAAGTTGTGATGGTAATTCTGGTCCTATATATCCCTAATGGACAGCGGTGCCAGGCCTCTGCCCTGATAGGTCCCTGTTCTAAGGTTGGAGGTCCCTGTTCTAAGGTTGGGGGGAGTGGTGGACTACTCCCTGAAACTAATGTGATTAGTACTTTTGTTCTGTCTGATTACCTCTAATGTTAAATGCCTGGCTCTGATTGCCCCATTAACCCTGGTATCACCACTAAAAATTTAAAAACAGCACATCTTGATCAAGGCGAGGTTTATTGAGCAAGGGTTGCTCCACAATATGTTGAAACAGACTGCTATTGATAATGGCCAAGACCAATGTACCAATACTTGGGAGAAGTACTGTATTTTCCGGTGTATGAGGCACACCCAAAAGACTTGCTTTTCTTCAAAAGGTGACCCTGCGCCTTATACACAGGTGTAGCTTATGTGAAATAATATTGACCCACAACAGGTCTTGCAATTACTGTCGGCAGCCACTGACTCCATTTCCCCCTGAAATAATATTTCGCCACAACAGGTCTGAAATTGGAGGGCGATTGAAGGGAGTTTTGTAAACTTATTTTTTCCGAAAATTGTCGAAAATATGATTTTTACACTGGTTTACAGTGTGCAGGTAATCCGTTGACAATTCCATGTACCATATTATTGTTTTCATTTGCAATGATGCAGAATAATGATTTTAAATTTTTTGGGGAGTAAAACACCTTTCAGTGCAAAATTGGGTTCAAGGTTGCACTGTGTGAGTTCACCTACAACAGTGGTGTCAAAGTCATTTTTTGCCGCGGGCCACATTGTATTTATGGTTTCCTCTCGAGGGCCGTTATGAATTTGGGGAACCCATTAGAATGTTTAATCCCCTCCACATATTACATATAGAGTGTACAACAAATTAATGAATTGCTAGTTTCCAAATCTGAAGTCAAGAATAATGACTTATTGTGGTTTATATCCAAAAATATGAAATTTTGGTTAGGATTTTAGCTAGCATCATGGAATTTCACCAGTTTGATTTGCTTTCGCGGGCGGAAAAAAAATTATGTAGCGGGCCAGATTTGGCCCCCGGGCCTTGACTTTGACACCTGTGACCTACAGGAATATTGTGGCAAGTGAGTGTATGCAACATTTTCATTTCCCCCTGTAGAAGAAGTAGTGCGTAACCCCAGCCTCTACTGTAGCGCCGTATAATGTGGTGAGCATTATATTTGGAAAACTTTTATAGATTTATATATTATATTTGGGAAACTTTTTTTTATTCATTGAAGGTGCGCCTTATAGCCCGGTGTGCCTTATATATGGGAAAATACACCATTCATTGGGGGTGCACCTTATATTCCAGCACCTTAGAGAAATAAGGAGAAACCGAATCGCGAGGGTAGCCATATTCCTGAGTCTGGCAAACCACATCATCTAAAAACGTCAAGGGCTGAGCTTCAAAAGGATTTAACACAGCTGAACATGGAACAGGAAGAGAGGGGTCAAATGCGGTATTTGAAACAGTAGTCCTAGCTGTAGAGACATTACGCACTAATAAAAAAACTGAAGGAATCGGTTGCACATTTTGGGTGAAGAGTGAGCAAATAGGCTGAGGGGGTTTAAGTATGTTGGAGCTGCTCATTGCACTTGTTTTTCTTGGCTTGGTAAGAACAATGTGTGATTTGCTTTAACATTGTCATGAAAAGTTGTTTTTATTTTATATTTCACAAAGTAGCAGTTAACAGTCAGTAAGTGAAGTGGACTGTTCCCCCTCCTCACAGAACCCCGCTGGGCCTCAGTGAACAGGGGGGTGTTGGTTTGTGATGAGTGCTGCAGTGTTCACAGAAGTCTGGGCAGACACAGCTCACAAGTCCGTCACCTGACGCACACGCCGTGGCCTCCTACACAGCTACAAGTAACTCTTTTTACAATATGTAATTTACATTTGTATTATTTGAGCCATATGTAGTTTGACAGAACACCCTGAGATTACTCGTTTTTTGTTTTGTTTTGTGTGGACCAATATGAATCAATGACTGCACCCGTATACGCAACATGTCAAAAGTTTGTGGATTGCAATTCAATATCATGAGAAAGGTTCCAAACCTTTTGCTAGCAGTGTGCATACAAATGTATTGCTTTTAGTCGGAATTTGAAAGTTACTACATTCTTTTGAATCACTGGAGCAAAAATTTCCGTGTTTGTTTTTCATTTCATCAAGATGGTTCAGATGTTGTACAGCAATGGCGCTAATTCAATTTGGGAGCATTCCCTTCTGGACCCGGCATCCGTGATGAGTGGAAAACGCAAGGCCAACCCCCAGGACAAATTGCAGTGAGTTGTTCTGATTTGAAACTTATTAACCTATTCCTTGCATCACGTTCACTGTTCCTTACTTGTCTCTCTGTAAACCGCTTTATTTCATGTGTTCCTCATAGCCCCAACAAGTCAGAATTCATCAAAGCCAAATATCAAATGTTGGCATTTGTCCACCGAATGCCTTGTCGAGAGGATGACAGTTCCACAGCCAAGGATCTGAGTAAGGTGAGGAGAAATACTGCTGCTGCTTACACGAAAACGCCAACATCTAATGAATTTTCTTCTTTATTCCAGCAACTTCATTCAAGTGTTCGCACTGGAAATCTTGAGACCTGTTTGCGGTTGCTTTCTCTGGGTGCCCAAGCAAACTTTTTTCACCCAGTAAGGTTCCCTGCTCTTAAGATTTAACCTACTGTAGGTTCTAAACAAGTCTTATATTGAGGCTTTTGCCTTTCCATTGATATCTGCAACTTGCTCAGTGAAACAAAAACGACATCAAAAGACCCCATTTTGAGTAATCACTCACTTTATTGTATCTAAATATGAACTCATTTAAATTCCTATTTTAGCTGAGTTTTCCTAAGTCTAACACATTTTCTGTTTTCAAGGAAAAGGGAAACACTCCCTTACATGTGGCAGCAAAGGCGGGACAAGTCTCTCAAGCTGAACTGCTAACTGTTTATGGCGCAGATCCCGGAGCCCCTGATAGCAACGGCAAAACTCCAATCGACTTTGCCAGGTTGGTCATGTCTTTATTACGCGCAAGCAAGTCAATGTTGATTCCAGGAGGGCAAGTATCACCATTGTGGGACCATTAACTCATTCACTGCCATTCCCGAATTTATTCGGGAATTGAAAAGCATGACCTGGAGCGCTATTCCCGAATTTGTTTACGCTTTGTTTTTACCTACTTGGGCCCCCTTAAAGCGCTGGCCATGGCCTTTGACAATGGTTTTTCCATCCACAACGGGCAGCATTTCCCTTTTTTCCATGTTAGAGCTTTGTTCCAGCTCCAGCTGTTGTTAAAGTGCTATATAAACAAATATGAATATATTGCATTGTATTTTGGACAGTTCCCCTCATTTGAAGCTCAAATAACTCCAGACCTATATAATTTAGTAATTAACTCTTTTTTTTCTGATGAAAGAAGAGAGTCTAAGGTTTCTTACTCTGCATTTAATGTATGTGTAGTCTAAAAATCAATAATCTGGGGTCCTGGAATTTGAGTGAAAATGACAGAAACCCTGGCACTGGAGTGGACACATTTTTGCACATCGTCTGGCAGTGAATGAGTTAATGGCTTTCTGATTCTGTTTCTGATTTTAATGCTTGTCATTTTAGGGAGGCGGGCCACCATGATCTTGCAGATAGACTGGTAGAAATTCAGTATGAGCTGACGGATCGGCTGGCCTTCTACCTGTGTGGGAGAAAACCAGGTGTTCTGCAATTTCTGTGAATCGCTATGATCGACGTAGAGTAATAAAAAATCTTTTTATTTTTTTTGGTGATGTTACACATGTCGCTCCATGCCGCTGCACGCAGTGGAGGTTGCCAGATGCAATTTGAATGCAAGCATTTTCCATTTTTGAACGTTAGATGCATGCGAATGTATACGTTTGTCATTGATTTTAAAATGTAGACATGATTGTGAAGAAGCCTTGAACACCAGCGAGTGATTTTTTTTTCAGGGTTGCTCACGAATACGGTAATCAAACTGAACTAAGAATATGCAGGAATCAAACAACGAAAGATACTTTTAGACATTCATGTTACTGACGATCAGAGAGAGCTGTCAAGCATGTAATGTACATGACTTTCCTACTTCTGAGTTTAATTACACAATGTTGTTCTTGTTCCTTTAAGATCATAAAACCGGGCAGCATTTCATCGTTCCTCAAATGGCTGACAGGTAAGACAGTAGATGATATATTTTCTTCTTGAGTGCTTTTAACTTTCCTTGAAACTGCAAAGTGTGGGCTTTTCATCAGCGAGGAGTTGTCTCGGCTTTGAAGTGGCTTGTTGAGACTTGCTGAAATATTGACCGTCTGCATCTTAGGAAGCACAGCACCTATGAATATGTCATACCAAACCCATTTGGCCTTTATTCTTGTCATAGAACCAGCGTAAATATGTCTTTATATAAATTATGTCGTTCATTTTTTTTCTTATGCATTCTGTTAATGGATTAGGAACATGTAAGTACGATCAAGTGGCATGCAGATGAATACTGGCCCTTTGGTTTCAGCAGCATTTTGATGAATATTATTTCCCTGTAGCAGTTTAGATCTATCGGAACTGGCCAAGGCAGCCAAAAAGAAGCTACAATCAGTAAGTGATGACACACTTGACAATATTTTCCATTTGGTCTCTTTCCACATTCAAAACCCAACATTGTTGTTACTCTTTTTGCAGCTGAGTAATCATTTATTTGAAGAGCTGGCCATGGATGTGTACGATGAGGTTGACAGGCGAGAGACTGATGCAGGTAACTGTTTCTGCACAGTCTGTTGTAGAAAAGTTAATATGCAGTAAAACTCAGAGCTACTTGGTTTACGGAAACACAATTTGATGTTTTTTACTGAGTACAAATTCTTACAATAATCAGACAAAATCACTCTGAAGTGATGGCAAAATAGACATTTATTTATTTGGAGCCGCGGGCATTAAGCCTGCCAAGTTTGTAGATTGTTCTCAAAATTGCTGTTGGTTTTGTGGTGTACATACAAATGAGCGAGGACACTCATGTTGGGGGAAATAAACCCACTATGTGTAATATCTTGCCTCACTTCATAACTGTGTCATACTCAATTTTATCATGAGGGGTTGGGGGGTTTCTGCGGTGACTTCTGCTCGGAACTATGTTTCTATTCACACTGATAATGGAAAAAAAACCACTGAATTGATTTGGTTTGTCACGCTCTCTTGAAGTGTGGCTCGCTACACAGAATCACAGTGCCCTCGTGACAGAGACAACTGTGGTTCCTTTCCTTCCTGTCAATCCAGAGTATTCATCCACAAGAAACCAGGCAAGTTAGCAACCCAAAATATTTTCTTTCCTACTTCCCATACTGACTGCAAAACCCTGAATTGTTTTTTTTTTTTTTTTTTGTCTGTCAGGGACGCCAGAAACTTGCTAGATTCAACGCGCACGAATTTGCAACTCTTGTTATTGACATCCTAAGTGATGCAAGGCGGCGACAGCAAGGAAATTCAGCAGCTAGCTCCAAAGGTATCGTATTTTCCGGTGTATAAAGCGCACCGGCGTATAAGGCGCACACTCAATGAATAGTGTATTTTCAAACCTTTTCCATATACAGTAAAGTCTCGTTATATCCATATCGGATATATCGATAGTCCCGGTTATATCGATACTATTTCTATGCACGCACGGAGAAAATTACATGCAAACAGGGTCGGATATATCGATAGTCCCGGTTATATCGATATTTTTTCGGACTCCCTTGAATATCGATATAACGAGACTTTACTGTACATTTAAAAGGCGCACCTTCAATGAATGAAAATGGTTTTCCAAATGTAATATATTTTAGTCCAGAATTAAAATAAAAAAACACATAAGGTGCTACATTCGAGGCTCGTGTTACGCACTACTTCTACGGGGGGGAAATGAAGTTGGTCAAATGATCAAAGCATCCTTTTCATCAGTGCATCAGGGACGTCAATGGTGGAATGTGGACGTCTGCTACATGCTAAATGTTGAAAACAAACATGATGCAAGGATGAGCAGAGCTTTTTTTTGTCTGACACAAAACTTTTAGCACACCTCATTGCAAATTGTGTCTTTAAATTCCAGATAATGTGGAACTCATCTTGAAGAACATGTCTGGAAGGCCATGCAGTGACAGCCAGGATATTGATCAGCCCGACTACGATAGCGTCGCATCCGATGAGGATACTGACCAAGAGCTTCCTTCAAGTAAAGGAGATAGAACCAAGGTGACGCATCTCTCCTGTCTCACGGTGAAACTATGAACATCAGCATAAGCTAATCTTGTGCACTATCCCAACAATGAAATCATATTCTGATCCCAACAGAGCCTGGACTCTGACCTCTCTGATGGCCCGATCACCATGCAGGAGTACCTTGACGTGAAAAACGCTCTGTCGGCCTCCGAGGCCAAAATTCAGCATCTCTTGAAAGCCAACAGCAACCTGAGCGATGAGCTGCGACTGATGCAGAAAAAGGTATCCGCTGGGCTCCAACAATAAGATCACTAACCTCATCAAGGGCCAGGACCGAGTCAGGGTGGGGATACGTGTGTCTGGGGGAGGGGGGGGGGCAACAGGCTGCCCCCCTGTTGTCATGTCATCAGGCTGTTGTGACACTCTTCCTCTCCACCCTCCCTCTCTTGTTGGCCAGCATGCTCACTTGTAGTCATCCGAAGAGGAGGAAGTCACTCCAGTTCATTTCACAATTGACACAAGTCTCCACGAATGTTGTCAATTTACTAACAGAAATGTTACAAAAATGCATGTTTGTTTGCTTGTTCTAATCCATTACATAGGCGATTAATGACTAACGTGATTTGTATGCGTGTGTGCCTTGCTTCATCACATTATGTGCTCTTCGTCATGTTTTTGAACATTTCGTTTTGTTTTCTGAATGGTTCATTGCAAATAGTCATTGTATCATTTTTTTTTGTAATTTCAGCAGCATGGCTCCATTTATTTATTTATTTTTTTCAAATGATCGATTTTTGGGCCCTTTATCTTAATTTTTCCACAGTAAAAAGAAATTCATTACTTTTTACTCTTTGGACAGGAAAGGTATTTTTTTTTCCCATGAATGTGATATAGGTCATCCTCATTTGTCTGGTAAATATCTAGTATAGTCTTCTGACAGCACAGTATTGTCGGAATCTCTACAAGGACTATTTCGATCCGGCAATCATGTACATGATAGTATTGTGGTCCTTATTTCATGAGATGAATTTATCCCCCCTCCCCCCATCTTCAACATGAATCCATATTCAGTCCGTTACAAATGTAATGCTGTGCTGCGGTATAAACGTCAACATCATCGCCAAGAAAGAACCTCTTTTTCCTCAAACTCCATTGCTGTTAACGCTTGATCTGTGACGGCGCCTCTTGATTCCACTTTTGCAATCATTCCTTTGCTTGCTCATCACTGGCTTTCTCCACATACCGTAAAGCTTTAAACAAAAGATAATCCTCCTTGTGACGTGAAGCAAATGACGCCTTGCTTTGCTGACAAGCACCTCTTAGTGTCTTGCTGACCGTCTCTTCCAGCTGCAATCTCTGCAAAGTGAGAACACCTCTCTTAGGCGGCACGTCACAGCCAATATCTATCAGATCCCCAGCACGTCAGACTATCCCGACCCCTCCGCTCCTTCGGCCCTGAAACGCCGGCAATCAGCTCGGGCAAGTCGGCCCATGAGTATGTACGAGACCGGCTCGGGCCTGAAGCCTTTTCTCCCTAAAGGGGAGAGTCCTTACCCAGAAGAGGCTATTCCCACCCTGCATCCTTTCCCACCTCATGTAAGTAGAAGCTGTTCCCTGCATCCCTTCGTTCTTTCCTCCTCACTGGCCCCATTTCTTTCTTCCATGTCTTCCATTTCTTTTTCTTTTCATTGTGGGCTTCTCTAAAATCAAATCACAATTGCATCCTCTCACACCTCATCTTGTCTGATTCTTATAAGGCAACAGGGCCATTACCGACATCCCAAATACATGTGTTGTTTGCTGGTGTGTCTATTGTGTTTTTGTTTTTTTTTATTAGACAGTAAATTATTTTGTACTTGCTTGCATTTAATTGTCAGTTTTGTACTGTCTTTTATGTTGATGAAGCATTAAAACAACCATACAAAGATTGTGTTTTTGTACTGCATGACAAACCCATCAGCTTTTCTTCCCGTTTGGTTCAAATGAACATGCTTTTGGAGTGATTTCAAATCTTTTAAAGCAACATGTGCACAGTAATACGGAAAAGCTCTGTGTTTTTATTATTCATTCAAACCTGCGGATATTTTTTCTCTCCATTAACTCATTCACTGCTATTCACAAATTTATTCTGGAATTGAAAACATGACATTGAGCGCCATTCGTGAATTTGTTGTTGTTGTTGGGTTTTTTTTCATGCTTGAGTGCCGATAAAGTGCTGGCTATGGCCTCTGGCAATGTTTTTTTTTCTTTTCCACAAGGGGGAGCATTTCCGTTCTTTCCATGTTAGCACTTTGTTCCAGCTTCAGCTGTTGTTAAAGCGCTATATAAACCAATATATATGTATTGCATTGTCTTTTGGACAGCCTCCCTCATTTCAAGCTCATATACTTCCAGACCCATATCATTTAGGAATTAACTCTTTTTTTTTCTGATGAAAGAAGAGAGTCTAAGGTGTCTTGCGTGGCATTGAATGTTTATGTACTGTCGTCCTAAAACTCAATATTCTGTGGGTCCTGGAATTCAAGTGACAATGACAAAAACCATGGCACTGGCACATTTTTGCACGTCTGGCAGTGAATGAGTTATTTTTTTAATTCGATTTACCGCAATACGTTTCTTTAAATTACACCTCAAATCAAGTTTTGAGTGCTGAATAACAAATAATGAACTGCTTTTTGGTTTTTATCATTTAACAAGATCCTTTGTTTCCCCAAAATGTGATTTGGACCACGTCTTTAGAAGGAAAAAGGCCCTTTTATGAACGCATCTTCATCCATCCTCTCATTTCCATCCATCCTGTCCTGGTCCAAGGATGAAAATAATCGAAAGGTTAAGTACTTCCTCATGCGGGGGCTTCCCTTGTGGGACGCAGCCAGTCAAATAGGTGCTTTCATCACGTTCCTTCTGCCTCACTCTTTTGTCAATCGCTCCTCCCTGCATGCCAATTTGCATGTGCATCTCATTAAATACCTGCCTTCATCAGCATCACTCACAATGGCCAAGGAGAAAAGTCATATGTTTATTTGGAGTTGTGAATACAGGAAATATGTCACAATATGTGACAAACTTTTAGAAAATGTGGCATTCACTCGCTTGCCACAAAATTCCTGTCGGGGAACACACACAATGTAACCCAATTTTGCATTTAACTCTTTCACTGCAACAGACGATGTGCAAAAAGGTGTGCACGCCAGTGCCAGGGTTTTTGTCATTGTCTCTTGAATTGCAGGACCCACAGAATATTGAGTTTTAGGACTACATAAACATTTAATGCAGCGTAAAAAAATTAGACTCTCTTCTTTCATCAGAAAAAAGACTAAATTCCTAAATGATATTGGTCTGGAGTTATATGAGCTTGAAATGAGAGTGGCTGTCCAAAATACAATGCAATACATACTTATTGGTTTATATAGCGCTTTAGCAACAGCGGAAGGGGGAACAACGTGCTAACATGTATAAAAGGCAAATGAAAACAATGTTATGGTACGTGAAATTGTCAACGGATTACCCGCGCACTGTAAACGAGTGTGAAAATCATCTTTTTGACTACTTTCAGAAAAAAAAAGGTTACAAAACTCCAATCGCCCTCCAATTTGAAGATAGAAGTAAGAAAAACAACTCACCAAATTACTTTGAGGCAAACAACTTGCTTGGGTTGTTGTTCTGGCATTGTCAATTACCGTATTTGCTGGTGTATAAGGTTTAAGTATAAATCACACCCTCAATGAATGGTGTGTTTTCAAAAAAATTCCATATATAAGGCACACCTTTTAATGAATGAAAGGTTTGCCAAATATATAAATCCATAATAGTTTTCCATACATAAGGCACACTACCTTATAAGGTGCTACAGTAGAGGCTGGGGTTACGCACTACTTCTTTAACAGGGGGGGGGGGGGGGGGTGGAGTCGGTGGCTGCTGACATTCGTTGCGACAACTGTTGTGGCTCAGTATGACTTCACATATTAGGTGCACTGACGTATAAGGCGCAGGGTCACCTTTTGAAGAAAATCAAGGCTTTGGGGTGCGCCTTATACACCAGAAAATACGGTAGATTTAAAAATGGCATCTTAATCCTTTCATGAATGCACCCGTTGAGCTGGAAAGAAGACTAAATGTCGGTCCACTGTCGTAAGCGCTGTCATTCCTGAATGGGTTAAATGACGTTTGGCCCCAAATAACACTCGTTGTCTTTTGTTTTGACAATATTTGACCAAATCCATGAAGACTGAAAAATATAAAATCACCACTTTGTTATACGATGAGTGATGAACACCAGTAACTATTTTTGTCACGGCCCTGCTGTCTCCAACAATGCAAAAACCACTTTGCGCAGTAAACCATCATATTCAGTCAGAATCTGGTGTGCAAGTGATGATCCAGGAGTTTGTGCCTTGCGTCTAACCCCATCTGGTGTCATTTCATACCACAGGCGTGATCCAGAGTCAGCGTTTTGTCATGCGTATGTATTCATACTACCAAGACGGGGGGAAATTGTGTCTCTATGGTTTCATCGTCTGTGCTCATTTTCCTGTTTGTGTTTTAAAGGACAACCGACACCATTTTTTGTTTCCTAACTGACATCAGAAAAACGTTTAATAGCATCTAAAATACCCAAAACATGCAGGCTGATATTTTTAGTCAAGTGAAAAACACCAATAAAAATAACTTCAAAATGACCTCAGAAAGTTTCAGTTTCAGAGGGTCCCGCCCCCTTGTTCGTGTTGTAACGCCAAGACAGAGTTGAGTTGGTGACGATGCCTATCGTGACGTCACGTCTGGAACGCCCCTGACCGAGAAAGTGACACACAATGCATTTTGCGGTACTTTGTTTGGTCTGAAAATTTGTTGATGGCGAAATTAGAAGGAAAACACATAAATAACGCGATGGTGAATCGTTGTGTGTTGCACCAAGACAACTATTTGATATTCGCTGACACAAATTCCCAGCAGACAAATCAGCCCATTTCCAACGGAGCTTTAGCGCCATCTTCTGCCTTTTTTGGGTCCGACATTCCCTCCCCTGATGCTTCAAAATGACACGGACTAACTTCTTTAATCAATTGCAAACATGTATGCTTTCCTCTTCAGAACTATTTGAATCATATTCACAACTGGATGAGTAACAAGAAAGCATCTTCTCCGAATCGGAAGCCATTTTTTTGATTCTCAAGCAAGGCAAGACGTCTTGGCGTGACTTCACAAACAAGGGGGCGGGACCTTCTGAAACTGGCCACTTCCGGTTTCAATTTGAAGTAGTTTTTGGACACTTTAAGTCATTTTTATTGGTGTTTTGCATTTGACTAAAAATATCATCCTGCGTGTTTCGGGTATTTTAGATGCTATAAAATGTTTTTCTGATGTCAGGAAACAAAAAAGTGGTGTCGGTTGTCCTTTAACCCTTCCATGTATCATTGTCCATGGAAGGGTACATGTTTTATCAAGCCATCTGGACTTTGTCATCCTGGTCGTGAGCTTACATGGCTAGAAAAAAAAGTTTAACAGTATCTCATCTCATGTAAACAATGCTGTCTCTATGATGAGGATTTCAGTCTTGTGGCAAAGTGCAAACCTCGTATTGCCACCTCCTCCCCTTCCAAATAATGGTTTTCCATTTGTGTCACCGATTGTAATTACTTCACGCAGACTAAACAATCTAACTACTAACGATAATCAGGAAAATGGATTTAAGATTGTGCACTCTTCCTTCTGAGCCTTATTCGCTAGCAATTAGCTTGTTTCTGCTCTACCTTTCCTTGATTTTGTGACTGTTGTGATTTGAGCACAATAACAACTGTAAACAATAATCTTTTTTTTTTTCTTAGTGGGGTGAGTATGTCGAATCAGTCACCGTGCGTTTTCACCACAGAGGTTTCTGGTTAATATTCTCAATGACGCGCGCCATCAATCGCTTCCTCTGTAGGCCTCCAAGTTAGAGAAGCAAAGCAGCATGCCCGAAAGCGACTATGACAATGCATTCATCGACTCTGAGCCGGATGATTCCGGGTAAGAACTGTGAGATGGTCAAATAGTTTTGCCTCTGTTAATAAGATATT
This sequence comes from Hippocampus bargibanti, assembly GCF_051943395.1. NCBI lineage: Eukaryota > Metazoa > Chordata > Actinopteri > Syngnathiformes > Syngnathidae > Hippocampus > Hippocampus bargibanti. The sequence goes on along the minus strand of NC_142737.1, from coordinate 16,141,881 downwards.
GACTGCAAATGTGTTTTCCTGCCTCAGGATGTGCAGGAGAGGGAGGCTAAGGAACAGCGGGCGGCTTGTGGAGGGCAGTTCCATCCCCGAGCTGGATGACGCAGAGGTGGAATCGGACCCGACGCTTCCCAGCACAGAAGACGTCATCCGCAAAACCGAGCAGATCACCAAGAATATTCAAGAACTCCTGCGAGCGGCTCAGGATAACAAACACGAGAGGTCCGAAAGATCTGACATATTTTTCATAAGTTTCCACTCAACTTTATTTCAAACCTCTTGCATTTGTCGCGTTCCGTTTGTTGACTTCTTCACTCCTCTCCTCGCACTCGCCGTCCTCGGGCCTCGTGCCCGTGAGCAGACCGTGTGAGCGCGAAGGCGTGCGCCGCCTCAGGCACAGTTTGGGATGTTTCAGCACATTGATGACTTGGGCTGAGAAGCCCCCCGCCCCTCTTCATCCGCTCAGCCTGCGATCCCCCGAACTCTCATCCTGGTACTCTGGCCTCTGTCCCTGCCTCCCAGGCACAGTTTGATCTTCCTCTGCATCCGCTCTTTCTCCCCTCTCTCATCCACTAATGAACAATAATTCCTACCATCTGCCACTCAAAAGATTTGACGTTATTCACGTTCACTTTTCATCGGTTTGAGTTTGTTTGTTTTTTTTGGGCTGTTTTTTGCTTGATCTGATTATCTCTAACATAACGTCTGTCTTCCGCTTAGAGTGCTGTGAACACGAATTTCTCCTCCTTCCCGATTGCTGCGTTATTTGCATATTTATCACACACAAAGCTTTCAGTTCAACAAATTTTAATCTCGTACAGAGACAACCCAACAAATTTCAGACAATCCTCAAACGTCACGTTAAATGGAGTTCAATTTGGATCTGATACTTTGCATTTTTCCGAAGCAGAATAAAAAGTCACCTTGATAGTATCCAAGCTTGCAGTTGGGCGTCCTGCTACCAACTGGCAACAATTTGTGTCCATCTGCTGTGGGATTTGAACCATTCTGCTCTGGTTCCAAAGGTGAAAAAAATCCTTGGAGACTGAGCTATTAGCCGAAAACTTTTGCATGGAAAACCTATTTGACATGCTTGATTTGCTTTTGCAGGCCGAATAAAATGATGTGGTGGGCCAGATTTGGCCCCCGGGCCCTGCCTTTGACATTTGTGCTCTAGAATATATGTGCTTTACTTTTTGAACAATGAAAACACATTTTCCCCGATATAGCAATTTGTTGAGATGCACAGCTCAGATTGCAATGAAACTCACAAATGACAAATGTTATCAATTTTGTTTTGAAGGGGAATATGTTGGAAACGGGCTTTTATGTAATTCTAAAATCTGCGCCGTGTTGTCAGAGCTGTTGAGCATGGATTTCATGCTGTCACTTGAGGCTTTTGTATAATTGAGCATTTTGATCTCCCGCAGCTTCATACCCTGCTCAGAAAGAATACATGTGGCTGTGACAGAAATGGCTGCACTGTTTCCAAAGGTAAGAAAACTGTTCAATCTGAGGACAAACTCACTTTCCTTCAAGAATGAGAATGCATGATGCTTTCACGATAGAAATGAAAAAAACGAGAAAACAATGACATGTGCCACCTTGGTGCACGTTTTCACTTGCCTCCATAGAGGCCGCGCTCCGAAACTGTGAGAAGCTCTCTGCGCTTGTTGACGTCCAGTGCGTGCAGGCTTCAGAGCGAATGCAGAAAGGCAGTGCCACCGGAAGGCTGCCCCGGACCGGACATGCAGCTCGTCACCCAGCAGGTCATCCAATGTGCTTATGATATTGCCAAGGCGGCCAAGCAGCTTGTCACCATCACCACTAAGGAGAACATCAACTGACAGGGGTGCCACCAACCTTTGCTTTATAATTTCTTACCTCTGCTTTTGTTTTCATCTTTGTGGTATATGCATGCCTTCTTTCATTTATTTAAATTCTTTTTTTTTATCAATTTGGTACATATGGGACTGTTTACCATCTCTAAGCTTTACAAATACTGTAGCTGGATCAGCACAATTTAACTTACGGTTGAAATAACTCTTTAAGTCCTCTTGAGACAACAGGATGAAGCACAGTACTCGGAAATCCACCCAAGACCGCATTATACTGTAAATTGTCCTTTATTAACTCATTCACCGCCAGACAATGTGCACAAATGTGACCACTCCAGTACCAGGGTTTTTGTCATTGTCACTCGAATTCCAGGACCCACAGAATATTGAGTTTTAGGACTACATGAACAATCAATGCAGCGTAAGAAACCTTACTCTTTTCTTTCATCAGAAAAAAAGAGTTAATTCATAAGTCTGAAGTTATCATAGCTTTAAAGGACAACCGACGTCATTTTTTTTTCTTCAGAAAAACGTTTTATAGCATCTAAAATACCCAAAACACGCAGTATGATATTTTTAGTCAATTGCAAAACACCAATAAAAATGACTTAAAGTGTACAAAATCTGCAAAAAATTGAGCTGCGAATTGGGCATTTTCAGAAAGTGCCGCTCCCAGTTTGTGACGTCACGCCAAGCCGTCTTGCATTGGTAGTGAATCAAAACAATGGCTCCAGATTCAGAGAATATGCTTTCTAGTTACACATCCAGTGATGAATATGATGGTGGAATCTTTGTAAAATACGCTCAGTAGAAGTCATTTGAAGACATTTCACAAATTATGGACACAACTTGTCTGGAGACGTCGGTTGTCCTTTAAATGGGGGCGGCTGTACAAAATACAATACGTATTGGCTTATATAGTGCGGCCCGGTAGTCGAGTGGTTAGCACACCGGCTTCACAGTGCAGAGGTCGCCGGTTCGCGTCCCGGTCCGGCCTCCCTGTGTGGAGTTTGCATGTTCTCCCCGGACCCACGTGGGTTTTCTCCGGGTCCTCCGGTTTCCTCCCACACTCCAAAAACATGCATGGCAGGCAGATTGACCACTCCAAATTGTCCCTAGGTGTGAGTGTGAGAGTGACTGTTGTACGTCTTTGTGTGCCCTGCGATTGGCTGGTAACCAATTCAGGGTGTCCCCCGCCTCATGCCCGAAGACAGCTGAGATAGGCTCCAGCACCCCCCGCGACCCTAATGAGGAATAAGCGGTACGGAAAATGAGATGAGATGAGAATGAGTGCTTAAACAACAGTTGAAGCTGGAACAAAGCACTAACATGGAAACAATGAAAATGCTGCCCTTGGTGGAAAAGAAAAAACATCGCCAGAGGTCATGGCCAGGGCTTTATTGGCACCTAAGCATGAAAAAACAAAACCTCAACAAATTCGGGAATGGCGCTCTACGTCATCTTTTCAATTCCCGAATAAATTCGTGAATGGCAGTGAATGAGTTAAGAATATTTGCATACACAAATGCATATTTTCGACTTGTGTCAGATTTACTGCACACCTTTTAGGTCTGCTGCCTGGATTCTCCCATTGGCCGATAAATAGGGCTGCTGAGAAAATAAGTGATATATTTTAGAAATAGGGTGTCCAATTTTTTTTTTTGCCACGGGCCACATTGTACGGTTTCCTCTCGGGAGCCGTCATGAATTTAGGGAAGCCAGTAGAATGTTTAATCCCCCCACATATTACATTAGAATGCACAACAAATTAATTAATAACTAAAATACACTGTAAGAAAATAATCTTTTAAATTAATAACTAGTTTTAAAATTTGAAATAAAAAATGACTATAATTGTAGTGTAGTTTACACGGGACAATTTGAAATTTTGCTTCACGCTTTAGCAACCATCATGGCACTTGATGTGCTTGATTTGCTTTCGCGGGCCGAATAAAATGATGTAGCGCACCAGATTTTCCCCCCGGGCCTCAACTTTGATACCAGTGTTCTAGACTATCAAATTAAATGCTGTATGAGCATAACTGCACGACCTAGATTACTGATGAACCACCGTGTAGTGCCATCCCTGCGATGATTAGTATAAATTGCGGATCTATGACACAATTTTCCAATTTCACAACACGTAAATTACAGTGACCCTCATAATTCACCAAATTGTGCCTCTGGTGGTTGCGCAAACATTTTCAAGAAACACGTCGGAGGTGTGTAAGAAGTGTGGATGGGAAAATATGCACACCCAAAAAGTGTGCACCAGACTTATAAACAAATAAAAATAAATAAGCGCAAAAGGAACAATCTGCCCTTGATTGCGCAAACGTTGGGATCATGTTTTTGTTGCTTTCGTTCAGTTGTAATTTACACATAGTTGTGTAGCTTTGCAGTGCAAAATGTTGTGGAGTGGAAAACCTGTCCCCGATTTAGCCTTCTGTGTCGCCAGTTATCCGTGCATCTGCCGCATTCGACAAATCTGGGAATACATTCGACGCTCATGTGGTCCACCAGGTGACGAGATAAGAAGAAAAAAAAATTCTTGGCACTATGATGCAGTCTGTGTGCCATTCCAATGTTGGAATCCATGTGTGTTGTTCTCTGATCTGTGTTGTGTAACCTCATCAGATTGAGCTGTATATGTCATGTTTCCTGATTGTTTAGCACAAGTTCATGTTACCGAATGGAGTGAGTGCAGGGAATTACTGTACTGTACTGATTTTTTTTAAATAAACGTAATTTATTTAAAATGCACATCCAAATGTGTTTGTTTCATAGATTACATTGAATTAATGGAAGAATGTATTAATTAAAATTTATTCTACACATGGTTAGCCCGCTGACTTCACAGTGCAGAGGTCGTGAGTTCGAATCCCGCTCTGGCCTTCCTGTGTGGAGTCTGCATGTTCTCCCCGGGCCCGCGTGGGTTTCCTCTGGCTCCTCCGGTTTCCTCCCACATTCCCAAAAATGTGCACGGGAGGCTGATTGAACACCCAAAATTGTCACTAGGTGTGAGTGTGAGTGCGGATGGTTGTTTGTCTCTGTGTGCCCAGCAATTGGCTGGCAACCAGTTCAGGGTGTCCCCCGCCTAGTGCCTGAGGACGGCTGGGATAGGCTCCAGCATCCCCCGCGACACTAATGAGGAATAAGCAGTCTGAAAAATGGATGGATGGAATTCTACATGTTTAAAGTACAAAATATACTCTTGAACACGCTGATGTGACAAAGATTTTCATCAGGCAATAAAAATAGAATAAATAATGTTTTGATGTTGCTCATGTCCACACTACTCGGGGCTTACTGAATATCTGAAACAGAGAAAACGAAAGTTGAATTAGTCTTTGTATTTAAGAGTTGAAAGCTTCCATCTGAGAATGTTCACTCACTGTTGATCTTACCCTTGGCTGGAATGCGTTATTGATTATCCTCTGCTTTATCGCCTCCTCATGGATGAGCTGAGCATTCATCTGCTCCTGAAGCTCTTCCATCCTGCATTGCTCCTTCCATTGTTCTTGGAGCTGCTGCTCTTCCTGTAGGATGCCACAACCACGTTACATCGGCAAATAATGTAAAGGCGTTCTCTTGGTTCAATGGCCTGATCAGTTCTAACTATTCTAATGGGATCCAAAACCCGAGCGCCTATCTCTTGCACCTGCTCTTTTTGACGGCGCTGCTCTTCTTCCCTCTCTTGGCGTCTGCGCTCTTTCGCCAGTTCAAGCTCCTGTAGAAGTTCTTCTCGCCTCCTCAGGGACTCTAATTGCGCCTCGCGATTCTTCCGCATTTTCAGCTCCAGCTGCTGCCGTCTTCCCACGAGCACCTTTTACAAGGCAAACACAAGAATGTGACCATTGAGCCTTTTGTGACTCGTGTAATATTTTGAAATGGCTCTACGATATTGTGACATCAAATTTTCTTGGTAAGAACCAAACGCACCTCATGCATGAGTAGTTCTCTGGCTTTCCTCTCTCGTTCCCATGTTGCTTCTCGTTTCTCCCAAAGGCGCTGCGCTTCATCCCTGGATTGAAAAGCACGTTAAAATGTGCAAGCAAAGGCAGATACGTTTGGAATCACTCACTTATTCCCCACTACCTAATTACCATACAGCAAACAACCACATTCCCACATTTTGGCAAACCAATATATTTTTTTATCAGAATCAGAAAGATTTCAATAGTCACACAATGGTTAAATTTGCGATTTAGCGTCCTAATATTTGTAATTAGGTGTGCTTTTTACCTTGTAGAAAATCCACGGTGAATGCTTAGCATTGCTCTTTGAAGTATTTTTTTTTTCATATTAATTCAATTCATATTAACTCAATCACTGCCATTCTCGAATTTGTTCGGGTTTTGGTTTTGCTTGCTGGGGTGCTGATAAAGCGCTGGCAAGAACTCTGGCAATGTATTTTTCCCTTTCACAAGGGGCAGTGTTTCCCTTTTTTCCATATTAGCACTTGTTCTATATAAACCGATATATATATATATATATATATATATGTGTGTGTGTGTGTGTGTGTGTGTGTGTGTGTGTGTGTGTGTGTGTGTGTGTGTGTATCATTTCAAACTCGTATAACTCCAGACCCATATAATTTAGGAATTATCTCTTATTTTCCGAAAGAAGAGACTCTGGGGTTTCTTACGCAGTATTGAATGTTTATGTAGTTCTAAAACTCAATATTGTGTGGGTCCTGGAATTTGAGTGACAATGACAAAAACCCTGGCACTGGAGTGGACACATTTTTGCACATTATCTGGCAGTGAATGAGTTAAAAACACACACAGTAAATATGCCCATTCAACACCAGCTGGTGGATATCCAGGTTAAGTATTGATGAAATACGTCGTGACATTACATCACTTTAAGATGTTCATTTCAAAAACCTATGCATACAAATCATGTTGTACATCTTTGTTGATCAACTAAAAAAAGGCAACATGACATTAATTTGTCTCTAGCCGAAAAATTAAATACCGTAAATTCCGGCGTATAAGGCGCACCCAAAAGTCGTGATTTTCTTCAAAAGATGCGCCTTATATGTGCCAGGTGCCAGGCCTCTGCTGATAGGTCCCTGTTCTAAGGTTGGGGGGAAGTAGTGGACTACTTCCTGAAACTAATGTAATTACTACTTTTGTTCTGTCTGATTACCTCTCATGTTCTACGCCTGGCTCTAATTGCCCCATTAGCCCTGGTATCACCACTAAAATTTGACAGTACATCTTGACAGTACATGTTGAAACAGACTGCTATTGATAATGGCCAAGACCAATGAACCAATACTTACTGTACAATAAGTACTGTATTTTACGGTGTATAAGGCGCACCCAAAATACTTCCTTTTCTTCAAAAGGTGACCCTGCGCCTTATACACAGGTCTACCTTATGTGAAATATTGAGCCACAACAGGTCTTGCAATCACCGTCGGCAGCCACTGACTCCATTTCCCCCTGTAGATGAAGTCGTGCGCAACCCCAGCCTCGACTGTAGCACCTTATAATGTGGTGTGCCTTATATTTGGAGAACTTTCATATATTTATATATGATATTTGGTGTGTGTTTATTGAAGGTGTGCCTTATAGTCAGGTGCGCCTTATCTATGGAATAAGTTTGAAAATACAAAATTCATTGGGGGGGTGTGCCTTATACTCCGGTGCACCTTATGCACCGGAAAATACGGTACCCCAGGAACAGAAAATCCCTTTTTTCCTCTGTCAGCAAAATACATCATGGCATGTATTTGATGTTTCTAAAGATAATTGTTGCTCACTGCTTTCGTTGCATTGTTGCAGACAATGACGTCACTACGCACTCAAATAAGCACTACAAATGGGCAGCAACTGGTGACTAAATAGTGAAGAGTAATTTCCAAACACAAACTCCACAGTGAAATCTGTTGCTCACCTGTGGAGGAAGTCCACCTCGGCCTCACGCTCTCTCTCAAGCTCAAGCTGCTCTTCAATCACACGATTCATCCAGGCGGCATCAGCGAAGACCCTTTCTCTTCGTGGCCCGCCCTTGCTAACCTTCTCTGGCTCTCCTTTAAGAAAAGCTGCCAGGATTTTATGGTCAGACTCCTGGAGGGTACAAAGACAGACACACAGACACTTTTCAAGTCATACATCAGATAAACCTTTCTTGTTTGCATGACCATTGCAGCTTTCACCGGTGTTGTGCACAGTGGTCCAAACCAGATCTTCAAGTATGACAAAAATGCTATTTCTGTATAACATGCGTCCTATGTTCCCCAATGCATGAATAAAACATCTACTATTCAACAACGAAAAAAATTGACAACCAGTGCGATGCTATAGTCTGATTAGCATCTGTAGCAGAGAATCTTTATTAGATTAGATTAGCCTTTATTAGTCTCACAGTGGAGTTATTAACATTTCACAGCAGCAAAGTTATGAAAGGAAGAGGAAAGAAAGGAAAAGAAGAAGTAGAAAAACAAACTACAGGAGCTGCTGTAAAGGCAGCCACTCTCATTGCACCATCTTGATCTTTGTCCTTTCTCATTGGGATCAGTACACAATAAAATTCCCCAAAAAACATTTATGTGCAAATTAGGATGTTGAATAAGGTCTGAGAAATATTTCTTCTTAAAGGACAACGACGCCATTTTTTTGTTTCCTAACTGACATCAGAAAAACGTTTTATGGCATTTAAAATACTCAAAACACGCAGGGTGATATTGAGTCAAATGAAAAACACCAATAAAAATGACAGTGTCCCAAAACTACTTCAAAATGACCTCAGAAAGTTTCAGTTTCAGAAGGTCCCGCCCCCTTGTTCGTGATGTCACACCAGGACGTCTTGCCTTGCTCTAGAATCTAGAAGATGCTTTCTTGTTACTCATCCAGTTATAAATATGATTCAAATAGTTCTGAAGAGGAAAGCATACATGTTTGCAATCGATTAAAGAAGTCCATCCGTGTCATTTTGAGGCGTCTGGACTGCAATGTAGTGTCCCAGAAAATGCACAAGATGGCGCCCAAGCTCCGTTGGAACTGGGCTGATTTGTCTCCTGCGAATGTGTGTTAGCTAGTATCAAATAGTAGTCTTGGTGCAATACACATCGATTCACCATCACATTATTTCAGTGTTTTCCTTCTAATTTCGCCATCAACAAGAAGTTTTCAGACCAAACAAAGTACCCAAAATGTATTGTGTGTCACTTTCTTGGTCAGGGGTGTTCCAGACATGACGTCACGTCAGGCATCGGCATCAACTCGAAAACCTGACTTCCTGAATATTCAGCGCGAGTCTTAAAATGTAAAATATAGCTATATACGGTGGAATCTTTGTAAAATACGCTCAGTAGATGTCATTTGAAGTGATTTTACAAATTATGGACACAACTTGTCCGTAGGTGTCGGTTGTCCTTTAAAGGACAACTGACACCACTTTTTTTGTTTCCTAACTGACATCAGAAAAAACGTTTTATAGCATCTAAAATACCCAAAACATTCAGAATGATATTTTTTGTCAAATGCAAAACACCAATAAAAATGACTCAAAGTGTCTACTTCTAATTGAACCCGGAAGTGGCCAGTTTCAGAAAGTCCCGCCCCCTTGTTCCGTCGTGTCACGCCAAGATGTCTTGCCTTGCTCGAGAATCAAAACAATGGATTCAGATTCGGTCGGAGAAGATGCTTTCTTGTTACTCATCCAGTTATGAATATGATTCAAATAGTTCTGAAGAGGAAAGCATACATGTTTGTAATTGATTAAAGAATTTATTCCGTGTCATTTGAGGCATGGGGGGGGGGGTGTCGCACCCAAAAAAGGCAGAAGATGGCGACAAAGCTCCGTGGAAATGGGCTCAAAAATGTTGTCACAACACACAAGGATTCAGCATCGCGTTATTTATGTGTTTTCATTCTAATTTCGCCATCAACACGGATCAACACGAAGTTTTCAGACCAAACAAGTACAGCAAAATGCATTGACGTGATGAAAGGACTGCTACAGTGCGTCCTTTGTCGGTCAGGGGCGTTCCTTCCGTGACGTGACGTCAGGACTCGTGACAAACTCAAAAACAAGACTTCCTGAATATTCAGCGCGAGTCTTAAAACGTAAAATATAGCCATATGCGGTGGAATCTTATTAAAATACGCTCAGTAGAAGTCATTTGAAGCCATTTTACAAATTATGGACACAACTTGTCCGGAGGCATCGGTTGACCTTTAAGTGACAATTTCAAGACTCACCAGCTCTTCCTGCACCTGCTGGGCTCGCCTCTTAAGCTGAGCTCGATATTGTCGGACCAGGAAATGCCTAATTGAAGAAATATTCAAAATCTGCCACTAGCCTGAATGTCAATGTAGCAAAAGAACATTTCCTTACTGCATTTCAGCCTTCTTGCGCCTTTCCTCAAATTTTCTCCTCTCGACCTCCATCTTGTCCAACTCCCACAACTTGACCTGAAAACCTTCTTCTTCCTTCTTTAAACAAGTTGCCTTGGCCAAGAAAAGACATGATTTCAACTTCAATTGTACCATTTTTTCCCTTCTATCTACTTTTGTTAATTTTACAGTACCTCTTCTTCCATCGATCTCAGTTGTTCCATTTTTTGCTGAAGTTTCTGTGTTTCCTCACGCTCTTCACTTTTAGCATTTTGGTCGGCCCGTTTGATCTTCTCAAGGTCTTCTCTTCGGGTCCTCTCGCATTCGTTTTGGAAGCGGCACATTTCTTGCGCCTCCACTTCTTGCTGCACGTTTGATAAAATAAATCAATCAATCAAATAATATTAGGAGCATGTAGAGGAGAAACCGAGCTCACTAATGACAATAAAAATAATGTAAAGACAAGTTTTACTGGATTTCTACCTGCTTCTTTTCAGATATTGGTAGTTGGAAGGGGTTGATAATCTGATGTTGCAGTGAGGACGTCTCAGCCTATGAACAAATTAAAAGTGGAGGAGAACTTCAGGGTTAATTGAGTTTATCATTTACCAAAGAAAGACACCATTCTTTATTATAGCCATAGGCAAAATCCTTGTCGGCTACCTGTTCCAATTCAAGATTGCTTCTTTTACGGTGCTCCTTGAGTAGTTTCTGTGCTAGCTAAGGGTACAAAATAATTATAATAAGCATCAAACATAGGCAGAAAAGAAATATGCTTCTAACAATTAACTTTATCTACCTTCATTCTCCTCTCATCTCTTAAAGGCTGCGCATCTGCTTTTTTCACCATGACACCTTGATGAGGTACCACAAGATCAAGCTCTGCATCCAGTTGCTTTTGCTCCTCTTCAAGCATCTGCTTGAGTCGCATCCTGCGGTGTTCCAGACTGTTTGTTTTGTCATCCTCCATCTTCTGTTTACAATATGCGGCCATGCTGACAAAGCACAGACATACATTTTTGCCTCAGACTTTCATGCCTGCAAAACGTGGATATGATGCACTGTTTTGAAATAGTCCAACTAACCTAAGCCAAAAGCTGACAAACACACCCCGGACCATCGCTCGCCAATCGCAGTGTACATATCATCTTGATAATCATGTCAACATTTTTTTTCCCTAACGTACATGTTTTTGCGATGTTGGGAGGAAGCAGGAATACCTCGAAAAAAACACCAGTGACAAACCCCTGATTTAATAGTTAATCAATCGGTATCTTTGCTCCTCCCAAATCTTTTTTCTCAATCATGTCAATGTATTTTGGAAATTCTCCGCTTACTTGCTGGAAGTGTTGGATTTAAGTGCAATTGCGCCTACGGGCTGGGCGGGGCTTCTCTCTCGCTGACTTTTTTTATGTTTGTAAAAATGTATACTAAAACAATGTGTGGATACTAAACAAAGGAAAACTTGTTATAAAAAGAATGCAATTCTTTGTTTATTTTTCTAATGTATTTATGTAGATTTATTATATTTTTGTGTTCTTGACTCTCTTAAAATGCTGCGCTTCTTATGGTGCTGTGGTTTATGGCACATCTGGCCATCTAAATGATGAACGACCTTAAATTTTCGTTCAAACTCTTAAAGTACTCCGTCGATGATAGAAAATAGTTGGCTAATGTAACCTCCACAAAAATATCTCATATCATTTTCCGTACCACTTATTCCTCATTAGGGTCGCGGGGGTTGCTGGAGCCTATCTCAGCTGTCTTCGGGCACGAGGCGGGGGACACCCTGAATTGGTTGCCAGCCAATCGCAGGGCACACAAAGACGTACAACAGTCACTCTCACACCTAGGGACAATTTGGAGTGGTCAATCTGCCTGCCATGCATGTTTTTGGAGTGTGGGAGGAAACCGGAGGACCCGGAGAAAACCCACACGGGTCCGTGGAGAACATGCAAACTCCACACAGGGAGGCCGGACCGGGACGCGAACCGGCGACCTCTGCACTGTGAAGCCAGTGTGCTAACCACTCGACTACCGGGCCGCCCTCCACAAAACTATAAAATATGGAAATATTTATAGAGTCTTGTCCTCACAAATGACGTGACATATTGGGTTTTCTTCAGGCTCGTGTCTGCAAATCAAGTTGATTGGTCAGGCTCAGGTCAGGCTTTGATACCTGCGGGTTGGATTTTTTTGGGCCCGATCTTCCCTCTACCTTCAAGCTAACAAAAACTGGACTCACTATTATTATCATCAATACCTGAGGCGGTATGAAGGCTGACACCAAGTTTTGTATAGATCAGCCCTGAAAACGACTATGGCAAAAAAAACATGCCTTTTCAAAAAATAATAATAATAATAATAATAATAATAATAATAATAATAATAATAATAATAATGCCAAATACATGAGAGACACAAGCGAACAGTTTTAAATTGGTGGTTGGGTTCTGTGAGAAGTGGATGACTCCTGCATAAACATTTCAAACGATGCAAATGCAAGTAATGACAGTTGTTGTGTGTTGTTTACCTCTGTTCAAACGAGTGCCGGGAGGTCCACTCGGAGTGAAAATGGGTTCGGACACTCTGGTCCCTAAAATACTTGGCATTTAGGGCCAACTGATCCCGCCTCCGACATTGTTGCTCCCTCTTCCAGGCCAGCTGCATGCCAAGCGCCCTTTGCCGATAGGGCATATATGTGGACAGGGTCGGCAAAGCCATGACTCTGCAAAAGACACACTGTCTTAACGACAATTAGGCAAACCCTTTCCATACTCCATGTATGTGACGTAGCTTCTGTTCTACTTGCAAACGCATCCAACAGACAACCGTTAGCACACCACATAACAAAATATACTGACTAAATATTTTCCCAAACATTTGTGTGTAAAAAAGTCAGGTTATATATATTTTCGTACGATTTCACTTTCAGCAGAGTTCGGCATTAAAACGTAAGGACATTCAAAACGGGCATTATACCAGTATTCTGTGCTTACCGCCGTTAGATCGGAGTTTCAGTTCCTGGTTACTGTCTCCTAGGCTGGTACGGATAGTCGGAGCTACCAAATAAGTGTAAATCAACAATCGTCTAATCGGGTTTAGGAATCAGAAATGTGTTAAATTGAAAAAAGAACAAACGTTTTCTCCCTCCCCGAATACATCATTGATCTTTAACATTGTTGTAAACTAAACCTCTGCACGACTTTGCAGCCTTATTAACACGACATGAACAACCAAAACCAAAACACCCATTTTGGGCTTGTTTTTCACAATTACGACATATTACCCATGTACTTTAACTTGTGCGCATGTTCGATGGAGAAAAACGTAAAAAAAACGCTATATGGCAAACACTCACACGCAGTCTGACAGTAACAGTGCTTCTTCTGCCTCCTACTGAATGGGTGTGGAATCGCACTTTATTGCGGCAAAAAAAGCATACACTACTCGTCACAAGTAAACTGGCATTGCACTGCGCCTTAGCAAGGGGCCTTGCTCCACTGTCCGAGAAGGACTGCGAGTATGTCCGTCTCAAAAACTGAGGATCTAATCAAGGCCCTGATTTTTCTGTCAATATTTTTTTATGTTCTCCTGTGTAAGCTCTCAGTCGTACAGGAGTGGTCCATCGATGAGAAGGTTTCTTCAGCCGTCATCTGTACAAAAGTGAAGGTTTCGGACGTTTCGCCTCCTATCCAAGATTTTTTTATGTTCTCCAAATGTTTGTGTGGGTTTCCGCACGTGTCCCCATTACACTAGGTTAATTCACAGCTGTCAAAGTCAAAGGTCGGTGACCAAATCTGGCGTGCCACATTTTATTCGGCCTGCGAAAGCAAATAAATCTTGTGAAATTCCATGATTGGATTTACCTTTATTAGTCTCGCAGTGGATACATTTACATTTCACAGCGGCAAAGCTATGAAGGGAAGATAATAGGAAAGAAAGAAGCACAAAAACAAAATACAGCTCCTGCTGGAAAAGCAGTCACTCATGCAGCGCCATCTTAAACTCAGAACAACAACAAAAACTAAATAACAAATAATATGACAACACAAAGACACAGAGTCATTCATAAGCACTTTCTGTACCCTCTTTGTTACATCAAGCAGTTCTAGATGAAATAGGAGATTTCAAATTGTCCCATGTAAACCACAGTAACAGTCATTTTTCCGCAAAAATTTAAACTTAATTATCTCTGAATTTGTGTGCTCTATATGTAACACGTGGAGGGGATTAAACCTTCTTTTGGCTTCCCCAAATTCATAACAGCGCAGAGAAGAAACCGTAACGTGTCACGACGCAAAAACCAACCAACTAACAAACCAACCAACTAACCAACCAATGAACCAACTAACCAACTAACTAACTAACTAACTAACTAACCGACAGACTGACCAACCGACGGACCAACCAACTGACCGAGTAACCAACTGACCAACTAACCGACTGACCGAGTAACCAACTGACCAACTAACTAACTAACTAACTAACTAACTAACTAACTAACTAACTAACTAACTAACTAACTAACAACCAACCAACCAACTAACCACCCAACTAACCAGCTAACCAACCAACAAACCGACTAGCAAGTTAGCTACATAGTTACTATATTGTTATCGAAGTACCTAACTAACAACTTAATTAATTGGCTAATTGACCGACCAACAAGCAACCAACCAACTGAATGAATGAATGCAGTACATAAATATATTTTTAAAAATACATTAAAAAACTTGGTGAAGTGGAAATTTTACAGGGAATTGGTAATTCAGAATCGTCAAACTTTAGCAGCAACACTTGATCCCAGGGTTGAGATTTTGCAGTAGACCTCTAAAATATATGTGTTATTTGTATCAGTTGACTTTGTGTGTGTATGTGTGTGCTTGCGAGAGTGTGTTTGGGTCACCCAGTCTCATGGTCACTGTAAGTCTATCAGTCTGTTACCTTCACCTCTGAGTGGACAAGCGACTGAGCAGGCAAGACACCATGGCATTGCTATTGGAGCACCAGTTCAGACCATTGCCAGCTGACAGACAAGTGGAAACCAGACCTTTTTTAGAGGCTGCAACCTACCTTCCACCATTCATTGGTAAGTATGCTATCAGTTAGCACAAATGGTATCATTTGATATTAGACAATGGTATTAAGTGTGTGCCCAAATGTAGAGGCATCATTTATTGTTTTTATGATTTGGGTACTTGTCTAGACATAATGTTACCTCTGATTATGCAATGTTAAAAACTTGCTTTTGCATTTAAGCGCTTATGACTGTTTAGAATTCAGGGATTGATTTCATTGCTTGCTTTGTCCAGTGGTTGCAATTAAAAAGTAGTTTTTCCTCAAACAGTAAATAATTTGGATCACATTTCTCTTCATCAAGCTGTCTCCAATTGTTTTATCATGCATAATTTAATTCCCTGCCCTGGATTTGAATTTGTGAAAATGATTAGTATGGTATTGAGTTCCGCTTGCCCATTCAGGGGCACAGAGCATCTTTGTGCCACTTCATTCTGTATTAATATGCCCAAGGTTGTGCATGGAAATTGCTACGTGAGACCTTTGAGAGGAACTAAATCTGATGTCAAGACTAAAAACATTTCGTCATGTACCTCATTGTTTTTGACGACCCAGAAATCTTTTGATCCTGACCCACTACTGGCCCTATCAGCCATGAAATTAGCACTGTCTGATACTTATTTTTTATTTGATTTGAGAGACGGCTTGCTTTATATTGAGGCATTTGTTGCAAATTCTATTTTTTGGTGGATTTGTTTGCTCTTTTTTTAAACACATAAAACACCTTTCCAAAATTGCTGAGGTATTTGGAAAGTTTCTCTCTCACCATTGACAGTTCAACCATGTCCCCCTCCCTTCAGGTCAAGGGCCTGGGTGTCATCCTCGATAGCTCACAATCTTTTCACTCCCATATAAATAACATAACTCGATCTGCATATTTCCACCTCCGTAATATCAATTGTCTCCGTCCCTCGCTCACTCCACTACTATCCTTATCCACAGTCTCGTCACCTCCCGTATCGATTATTGTAACTAACTTCTCTTCTGTGTCAATCAGAAATTTCTCCATAAACTCCAACTAGTTCAAAATTCTTCAGCCCGGATTATCACTAGAACCCCCTCCTTTCACCACATCACCCCTGTCCTCCAGCAACTCCACTGGCTCCCTGTTAAACATCGAGTCGAATTCAAAATACTTCTGTTTACATTCAAAGCCATCCATAACCTTGCCCCTCCCTGTCTGTCTGACTTGCTTCAAATCTCCGTTCCCTCTCGGTCCCTCAGATCCTCATCCTCCCTTCACCTCTATGTGCCCTCTGCCCGTCACACCACGATGGGATGCAGAGCTTTCAGCCGCTCTGCTCCCAAACTCTGGAATTCACTTCCAACTAACATCGGTAATATTGATTCCCTCCCTATTTTCAAATCCCACCTCAAAACCCATGTGTTTAAAATGGCTTTCAATGTCTAGTTCTATCTGCTATTTTATTATTTATCATTTTACTATGGTTTTATGGTTGTGTGCTTTGTTTTTGTTGTAAAGTGGAAAGGCGCTTGTATAAATGTATTATTATTATTATTATTATTATTAAAGTTAAATAAAATTCTGATGTATTTCCCAAAGACAATATGCCCCCATGAACAGGAAGGAATTACTGACAAGGCCTGAAAGAGTCCCGGGCGTCAAGCGACCCCGACGTGGGTCCACATTCTCATTGTTCACTTTCCTGACACCAAACACTCCACTTGTCTAGTAGCCTAATTCAAGGACAAGGAATAATACTCCTGTACTAATGGGTCTATTAAAAGAGACACAATAGCAGGTCCACTCCGGTGTTGGTTATAAAGTTAATTAGCTGTGGTAAATCCTTCACTTTTGAAAAGGCTTGCATGAAACCTTCATGTACAAATGTACACAGCAGTAGTGATTTTTTTCATTTAAATAGCAGTATACAGGTAACATCCGACTTACGACCGAGTTCCGTTCCGACCAAACGGTCGTAAGTCAAAATGGTCGTAATCCATTCAAAATGTTGAATAGAGACTCGGAGGCTAAATGACTCCCCGCTCTGGTGCCATCACACGGTCGATTGCTGTGCGAGAGTGAGATGCTGGCTGGCTGGCCAAAATTGTCATACGCGTTGCCGGCCTGCTAACGCATTGCGGTGCCAGGCTTGAAATTAAAAAAAAAATAAAAAGGGTGTGGAGGTTGTGGTCGTAAGTACGGTTGGTCGTAAGTCGAGTTGCTCGTAAGTCTGATGTTACTTGTAATTGTTCAAGATTTATTACTGGATAATCGGCAAATGTATACATTTTATCCTGGTTGTAAGTGAATACGTACTTTATTTTGCACATTACTTCATTGTGAGACAAATAAAGGTTTTTATTAACTAATCTTATTTTATATACTTTTAGAATGAATTAGAATTAGAAAGTTGAGTTTTGAATACAATCTGTCCGCAGACTGTCTTGGCCCGACTATCTTCGCACCCATCAAGTCTGACATATTAGCGAATATTACAGTAAGTACAAGTAAATGCATCGGTAAGTCAAATTTAGTTTTGCTTACTTTTCTACTTCAGATTAAAGAACATATGTGATCGAGGATGGCATTGTGGTACTGGCATTTTTTGGTAGATATTGTGACTGTTCGCATCATCCCATACCATGAGGCCGATACCACTATGCCAGCCTAAATAGAGAACTCTATTTTTGTATCAAGTGCAAGTCTAACACACAGCATAGTCCCATTGAGGATATGGATGGATTTTTTTGTCGTTTTGTTTTGTTAGTACTCTGACAGTTTAATGCAATAAGAAACGGATGTTTGGGCATGAACAAGGCCTACCAGCTTCTCAGCCAATGTAAAGTGCTATTCGTATTCCCCTTTCAAGTCAGCATACCGGATGTGTGCAGCCTTTGACATTGTTGAAGCAGAAATAAACGGGATAGAATCCATGCAGAAGTTCATAACATGCAAAATAAAATACTGTCTATTTGTGGTCAAATGATTAGAAAGTCAAGGCCGTCTATGACGCCAACCCAGTACGCTGCAGGACACTCCAAAAAATTTTGGAGGTTGAGAAGGAAATGTATGGAGCACAATGGCCCAAAGTTGGAGCCACGTTGGCACTCATGTGGTTGAAAAGGTTTGTATGTACAAATCACGTGGAACACACATTGTCATGTTTCAATTTATGAAATGGGTACTCATTCATCTCCTTACATATCTCAAGGAGTCTCCGCTTTATCCAAGTGTTCCTTCAAAGCCTGTTGGATGGTGAAAAGGATGAAAACAACCCAAACCTCATTCGAGGCAATGTGACCAAAGCATATGAATTGACCTTAAAGCAATATCATAGCTGGTGGCTTCAACAACTTTTCAGGGTGAGTTCTGATGTGTTTTATGAAATATCGACTCACTAGCCCTAAAAACAGGAAGAGGAGGTGTGGACAGTTTATCCATGCATCGGTTTTGTTTTCGAATTGTAATCATTGATAGAGGCAGATATTAGCCAAGGTGGACAGGTTTGGTTATAGGTGATTTGGAGGCTTTCATTGCTGATTATCATATGCACACTTCTCGATAATTCAGAGTAGCCACTAAATTTAACGTGCATGGTTTTGGAGCATCTGACAAAGCCAAAGTACCGTATTTCCCGGTATATAAGGCGCACCCAAAAGCCTTTGTTTTCTTAAAAAGATGACCCTGCGCCTTATACTCAGGTGCACCTTATATGTGAAGTAATGTTGAGCAAAACCAGGTCTCACAACAACTGTCAGCAGCCACTAACTCAATTTTCCTTTGTAGAAGAAGTTGTGCGTAATTCAAGACTCTACTGTAGCGCCTTATGATGTGGTGTGCCTTATATTTGGAAAACTTTTATGTACTTATATATTATATTTGGATATATTTGGAAAATGTTCATTCGTTGAAGATGCGCCTCATACTCCGGGGCACCTTATAATTGAAAAAAGTTGAAAATTGACCATTCATAGGGGGGGAGGCGCTTTTTATTCCAGTGCGCCGCACCAGAAATTACGGTATCTGGGCAAACAACCAAGCAATATACAAGCATGAGAGATCATGTAAACTCGACACAGGGGAACATGAGTTGAAATTTGAACCAGGAAGCTTTAATCTGGTGCAGAGCCTATTGAAATCCAATATGTAGTATAGAGAAGTTTTTTTTTAATTCGATCTTTATCCTGCTAATAATTTGATTGCTACCACTATAGGTGCACTGAATCATTTTGAGAGATGGTTTAAATGTTGAGATTTGAACTTTTGGTTGTCTTTAGCACATTATAGGGGCAAAGTGTTGGCAACGCCTGTACATGCACAGTTCTACTTCACTGCAAACTACAAAAAAAGTAGTGTATAGTATAGTAGTATACAACACTACTTTTTCTTTCAAGTTAACTTGCAATGTATATTTTTGGCTTGCTCATGTTGAAATAGCAGATTAGTGTTAAATTGGACTAGAATTGACATTTGTGTTTGGTTTTAGGCAGCTCTGTTTGCTGCCCCATACAGATCGGACTTCTTGAAGGCACTCTCCAAAGGTCGCGAAGTCAAGGAAGAGGAATGTCTGGAGAAAGTGAAAAAATTCCTCATCAACTTCTCTGTTACAGTCGATGCTATTTATGGGATGTATAATAAAATGAATGCTGAGATTGACTACAGAGTTTGAGTGCAAAACAACCCATTGATCTCTGCTGTGATTCACTTTACACTTCCATGGCCTTGAACAATTTCAAGTCATACTAATGTACGATCTGTGCAGTTTTTGTATAGATTCTATGCTACCACTCAATTATCACACTGTAGGCATTCAAAGCGATTGTTATCCACATGACTTGCAATGCCTGAATTTCTGTTCTGTTGGGGTTATGGGTTGTGGGCATCTTAGCTCAGTATATAGTATACTGTAGTGTAAAATATATGTATTGAAAATATATTCTCCATGAATTTTGTGCACAGGTGTCAAAGTGAAGGCCCGGGGGCCAAATCTGGCCCACCACATCATTTTTTCGGTCCGCGAAGGCAAATCAAACTTGTGAAATTCCATGATGCTTGCTAAAATCCTAACCAAAATTTCATATTTTTGGATGTAAACCACAATAATAGTCATTATTCTTGACTTCAGATTTGAAAACTAGTTATTCATTCATTTGTTTTGTGCTCTATATGTAATATGTGGACGGGATTAAACATTCTAATGGCTTCCCCAAATTCATAACGGCCCTCGAAAGGAAACCATAACTAAAATGTGGCCTGCGGTAAAAATGACTTTGACACCCCTGATTTCGTGGAACCCGCAACCTGAAAATGGAAGTTTTGTATCATTTCAAAATACCTTTACTGACTTCAATAAATCACAACAGCCTCAAATAGCCTACAGTATTTTGAAACTTGGGTGAATTGTGCGGTCTGCAAAAGCACGTTATAGGGTTGCATAAATTGCATATTAGTATGGACAATAAACACGTGTGCAACATTTTGTCTGTCTCACTTGTCGGGTTAACTATTGAGCACCAATAGCTTGCAATTTAATCTAATGGGCATCACTTTCTTTTAAATATTTTTTCATTAATCGTAATGTAATGTTTTCAAATATTAAATATGCTGTAATTATGTGGACGTGATTGAATAAAAAACAGCGGGGAATGTTATGAAGAACAGTTATTCATCAATTAGCTGTACTAGAGTATTTTATTGGACGTCTTTTACATGCCATCAACTTTTTTTTTATATAAGCGGAGCACTTTACTGTGATGGGTTAGCAAAAAAATACGCACTTCTGAAATAACAATTTGAACATTTTCTCAGTGAAGACACAAATGGTGTTATGATTTCTCACAATAATTAACAATAATTTTCCAAGTTAGGAAACAAAAGCGACAAGTAAGATTTTATTTTGAAAACCGTCTGCATGTGTTCACATTGACAAAATATAACTTCAACATCATTCCTTGGAAATCGCATTTTCTTATCTTTGGTGATATTATCTTAGAAGACGTCTGTGTAAGCTCTCAAAATCTTTTCATCGATATCTTAGGAGACGTTGCTTGCTCGTGCGTATGCCGACTAATTCGTTTTCCTCAATCTGATTGGTGAAACAAGTACCATGAAATATTTTTCATTTATTGTTAACCTTTTTTGCCAGTGTTGTTTGATTTAAGATGGACACTGTTAGGTGTAAGCAAGTAGCGTCAATCACCTCTCCCCCAAACTCTCGAAATGACTTAAACATGTACATTAATAAAATTAGATTGTGTGCCATGTTATCAAAACGTGTATTCTATTTAATTGACAGATGAAATGTTTCTCATCTTTTACATTGTGTTCATTGTCCACTTTCGATTGACGATTCTTTCTGTTCAGAATCTAGAGTCTCCATCTTGCGGGAATTTACTGTACTGCATGTTCAGCTGCCGCGTCAATTCCAAGTTAGGAGCCAAGTTAGTCAATGACAACTTTACTCCACCCAAAATCACACCATGAAGTGCGCGTTGTTCTGTTGCTGCTCTTTCTCCGACAGTTTGGCCGTTTCAGCTGAAAGTGAAATAAGAAGGTGAAGACTAACTAAAAAAAATCAACTTTGAGCGCGTAGAAGCTGTGGAAATGTTGAAGAACTGACAAGGCAAAGAAATTTGAACCAGACTTCCGGATTAAGGTAAATTACCCATTTTGTTGATTTTGTATTTTTTTACCACCAGACACCACAATTACAAGGTTTTTTGTTACATGAAGACTTCGTTAAATTAAGAAACAGCTTGTTTTAAAATTAAAAATAAACGTGAGGAGTTTGTTTTCACCTCTCTTGTTGAGCAATTATTGTGTTGTGGTTCATGTCAAAACCTTTCCGAGAATATCAGATACACAGTGATGTAGTTGCAAATGGAGGTTTGAGCCTATCGGGTCCTGTGAGATACATATATATATATATATATATATATATATATATATATATATATATATATATATATATATATATATATATATATATATATATAGTGTGATGTATCGATATATATTGTATATGTATGTGGACGGGCGGACAGACGGACAGATAGTGTCAAATCCGACACCTGATGCGGATGTCATTGACTCACTCCGGACAGCACCATTAAACATCTTAATTTTCCTGATAGTATATCAAGGTGAGCATCTTTTAATCTGTATACTCACTATTAATTGTGAAGTGAAGTGTAAAGGCATGATAATCCAGTGTGTGAGTCATGACAGCCCCCCTTGATCCCCCAACACGCCTCGAGGGTTTGTTTGTCTTGTTTCCTTTCGGGGTTTAGATAAGATTGCATTGACATGAGCTAACACAGGATTTTAGAGGATGCTTTAAGGGATGACATGTATAAACGCTGGTTAGGCCATATCAGCGACATGCATGTTTATGTTCCCACACTGACTGGAAAATGGAAGATTGATTGTTGTTTAGAGTAAATCAGAATCAGAATCAGAATCATCTTTATTGCCAAGTATGTAGAACACACAAGGAATTTGTTTCCGGTAGAACACGCTGCACTAGTATCGTCGTAAAAAAAAACTGCTAAGTGGCACTATACAGTTCCATTTCTGTCATCCATCCAAAAGCGCTGGTGGTATGACAGGCCCACTGACCAATGACAGAGCAGACTCTACAGTCACCTTATTGCTTTTGGCTTCTGTTTTCCAAAATTTCAAACGGCATACACGAACCTCCTGTTTTATGCAGATCATTTTTTTCAAACCACGCATAAACTTTAATAATTTGATTTCCAGAAACTCTTCTTAATTTTTGGTTTCTTTGTTTGTTTTTCAGGTTGAACCCATGCTTCAAAATCATTTCCACTTCGTTTGAACAGGAATTTACCACACTGTTGTGATAAAAGGGATGAATGAGGTACAGAAGTAATCAGCGCAATGCACCGCAAACTTGTATTTTCGAGGCTAAAACAATCATTAAACCTGGAATAGCTTTGAATATAAATTCCTGATGTTTTTTTGAGAAATATTCGTTAGCCTAACATAAAAATCAAGTTGTTTGCTCCAAAATTAATTATTGAGCTGTTTTTAATTTCCTCTTTAAATTTGGGGACACCACAAGGGACAATTTGTTCTGTAAACTTTTTTTGTCGTGAAAGGAAGGGGAGCCAAACAATAATTCTAACACAAAAATATTATACTATATGTTCATCAATATTTTTTGAATTGTCCAATTTAAACTTTCTGTGTCGTGCCATTTTGAATTAATTGAACTTTTTTTTGTAAAACAATGTATTTAATTCATCGATGTATTTATTTTTAACAATGTGGTGATATTCAGGTGATATTGCTGTTGTCTTTCTTTGCTTCCTTTTATTTTTATTTGAGATGAATTGAGTGTCCATTTTGATGTTTTGCACCAGCAATGCTTCACTCTAGCACTAGACAAAGAATGCATCTAAAATACAAGTTAAATGGATATAGACACAAAGGATACTAGGCAAAGATCATTTTCTGACTCCTCTTCACATCCTTTTTAGTTTATCCAATATATTTTTGAGCGAAAAACCTCTTAAGATTCTGAAGTGTGTCCGTTGTTGTTACAGGGTCGCTCTGCTACGACCCTCCTAAGAAGGTGCCACCTTGCCCTGTCCAAGGCCGACAACGTCAGCTCTCTCCCAGCTAGCACAGCCCCCTCTCTTGATCCAAGCGATGCCGATCAGGCTGGGAATGACGGGCAGTTCTTGTCAGAGTTCTCTGAATTGTTTGAGAGCACGGATGGCTCTCCATCGACTCAGGAACGTGGGCAGGATTCCCCCCAAGCAGTTCAGTCTGGCCAGGCTTCAGTGGACGGGAGACCAAACCTGCGGATGAAGTTCCAAGGTGCTTTCAAGAAGGGCATATCAAACCCCATGGATCTACTGGAATCCACCATCTATGAATCAAATGTTGTTCAAGGTCCAAAGAAAGCCCCCATGGACTCCCTCTTTGACTATGGCACTTACAGGAACACGAGTAACCAGAAACGACGCAGAAAGAAATTGCCGAGAGGGTGAGAACACAATTTGCAAAAGCTCAAATACAGGACTAGACCTGATAAAGGTCTTTTAATTGGGTCATGGGTTGGAAAAATATCATTCGAAAATGCTTTGAGGACTGACGTGTCACATGAAGTGCGCGAAAACACACACGCACACACACACACACACACACACACACACACACACACACACACACACACACACACACACACACACACACACACACACACACACAGGCCCTTTTTCAGTAATCTAACAGAGCGTATGTTGTTGGTGCCTTTCGTGGCCGTTGAGGTAATATTTAGAGAACTGCCTCCACCCAGCACTTTCCTTGCTAATACATTCAGCCCTACTCAATGTGGACAAAAGTATAAGGACACTACTAAGCAACTAGCCCTGAGATGAAAATGGAACATGTTTTCTGTGAGAATGGTTGTACCCTAGAATAATTGGTAAATTCATTCAATCATATTTCTACTGAGAGAACATGTGACTCACAAATTTGTACGGCATCAAACTCATAGCTTCAAGGTCCTTTTTCTGTGTACTATGGCAAAATAATGCTAGAATTGGAAATTTCCATAACCAACAAACATAACATTCTGTCTTGACAGTAAAACAGAGACATCCCATATCGATGGTCCAAGTGAGGACCCCCCAAAGGTTATGAAGGTCTTCAACCGCTCAAGCCTCTTCGAATGTGTGTCCCGTGGGGATCCCGAGGCCCTGGAGGGCTTGTTGGAGTACTTGCAAACTAACGACAAGCGACTGACGGATGAGGAGTTCAAAGGTAAGCATGGGAGTGTCAGCATTCTCCGGATGCGTTGAAACAGAGCTGGCAGAGAATGGGCCTTAAGCGGTGAAGCAGAACCCATTGTAATCTCCACCTTGTTGACTTTCTGTTTCCCGTTGATCCTCTGGGTCTTTGCTGTTCTTTGACCCAAATTGATGTGAGTGGGAAAGGGCGCTGATGTCATTGACTTTATCCTCCCAAAGAAAGCTTCCTGTGTACGCACGACGCTTATAACAGGGGGCAGAGAAAAATCACAGCAAACCGTTACCTATTTGAGCTGCCAAATGCTGTCAGACTATCTAGAAAGAGGTTAAAAATAAACAAGACATAACTCTATATCATCTCTTCAATTTAACTCATTCACTGCCAGACGTGCAAAAATTAACTAATTCACTGCCAGACGTGCAAAAATGTGTCCAGGGTTTTTGTCATTGTCACTCGAATTCCAGGACCCACAGAATAGCGAGTTTTAGGACCACATAAACATCCAATGCAGTGTAAGAAGCCTTAAACTCTCCTCTCTCATCAGAAAAAAAGAGTTAATTCTAAATTATATGGGTCTGGAGTTATATGAGCTTGAAATGAGGGCGGCTGTCCAAAATACAATGCAATACAAACATATTGGTTTATATAGCGCTTTAACAACAGCTGAAGCCGGAACAAAGCGCTAACATGGAAAAAAGGGAAATGCAGCCCCCTTGTGGAAGGCAAAAAACATTGCCAGAGGCCTTGCCAGCGCTTTATCAGCACGCAAGCAAGAAACCCGAACAAATTCGGGAATTGCGCTCTACGTCATAGTTTCAATTCTGAGTTAAGTACAAGGGGATTTCTACATTTCCACAAATGTCTTCAGTTATTAGCTACATTGTACAACACCAGTGTCAAAGTCAAGGCCCGGGGGCCAAATCTGGCCCACCACATAATTTTATTCGGGCCACGAAAGCAAATCAAACTTGTGAACTTCCATGATGCTTGCTAAAGTCTGAACCAAACTTTCAAATTATCATATGCAAACCACAATAACAGTCATTATTTTTGACTTCGGATTTGAAAACTAGTTATTCATTAATTTGGTGTGTGTCCTGCATGTAATATGTGAAGGAGATGAAACATTCTAATGGTTTCCCCAAATTCATAATGGCCCTCAAAAGAAACTTTAACCTGCGGCAAAAAAATAATTTGACACCCCTCATTGTTGTCCAGGTACAACAATAACGACTGTACATTCTCCTGTTATCTCTCATTAGAGCCGTCCACTGGTAAAACATGTCTTCCCAAAGCCCTGTTGAACCTCTACAGTGGGCAGAACGACACTATCCCACTGCTCTTGGACATAGCAGATAAGACAGGAAGCCTCAGGGAATTTATTAACACGCCTTTCAGGGATGTCTACTACAGAGGTATGGTTATGGCCTATTTGTTGGTTGAATTCAAGTCCCCCCCCCCCCCCCCCCCAGACCCCTCCCTCCGCCACTGTGTCAAAGCTACCAATGTTTAGAGTAGTGGGCGAGGTCCTGCAGGAGGAAAAGGAGTGTACAGTATTTACAGTTTAAATGTGCTCAGTGACTATTTACAGCTATCGAAATGAGCTAGTATTTATTTTGTTTTGTCTGCATGGCTTTTTAAGTGTATCTATATATTTTTAGTTCGTCTCAACGAAGGTGCTCATAGTTTCCCTGTCTCATAGGCTAAAATTCACCCTGAGGTTAACTCAACTTTTCATTCTTGTCTGAAAATCTTCTGGGTTTCCATACAAACACGTTGAATTTGTCGCTCAAGTCATTTTGGCAACTGTGTGTGTTTTGTTTCTCTTTACAAATCTGCACATAACTTGAACATGGTTTGTTTTTGTCAGGCCAGACGGCGCTCCACATTGCCATCGAGCGTCGTTGTAAGCAATATGTGGAACTACTTGTGGAGAAAGGCGCTGATGTTCACGCGCAGGCCAGAGGACGCTTCTTCCAACCCAGGGACGAGGGCGGCTACTTTTACTTTGGTAATAGTCTCTGCTTACTTTAAACTGTGCCTCTTTGTCTCAAACCAAACACCTTTTAACCCCCAAACCACTTCTTTCAAGAAAGAAGGACTGAACGAGGAGCAATGTTGAGGAAATGATGCAAATATAACGATGTGCCGGACAGACAGCTTTACCTATCATTCTTTTCCACTCTGAATGCATTTAAAGCCGCAGCCAAGACAGAGTCATACTTTCTTGGTACATGTTCTTGGCGGGGAAATGTTAGTGGCACCTTTTCACCACTGCCAGTTTTTTTCTCTTTTTTTCTGTAAGGCAGCCATGCAATGCTCAACAAACACATGTGTATGGTTTGGCGTGTGTTCAAGTTGCATCAGAAGAAAGGTGTCTGTGTTCTGGAGTGGAAAACTAACATCCTGTGTTGGGAGGAAGGATCTCACCACGAGTAAATGTCAACACTGCCCTCTGTTGGTGCATGTGGCTCATTTACCCAGACTCAACAGTTCAGTGGAAGTACAGGACTGTATGTACATAGGTACTGATTCAATCCTTTCACTCAATTCAAAGTAGAAAGATTACAGCCTCCGTGATGTTGTTAACTGATTACACAACATCCGTTTTGATAAAATAGACAGAGATGAGAAGAAGAAAAATCACATTGTCACTTATTGAGTTTATAAAAGACCCAGTCAGCATTGGCCAAGGCTTTTATTATACCTCATTAAATGAAAAAAAAGTGGTTCCATAATTCCTATAGCTTTGCTAATGTGGGGAACTGAGCATCAAAATGACACATTAGGCCATGTGTCACGCTTGCAAGGTGGTGGACCCCAAAAAAAAGCAGGCAGGGGGGGAGGAGCAGGGTCTCTTTGACAAATTGTGTTAAAGTCAGAAGGTTCAAAATCTCAAACAACAAAGTCATCAGGACAAAAAGGTCCAAAGTAGCAAATAAAACCATGAGTAATACATGACAAGACAAAACAAACCTGACAGAGTGAAACAAACAATGACCTGAAACGAAATAGTCATGCGGGAGTCCTTTAAACTGCCACTGATTAAAACGACCAACACCTGTGCAGGTACAAGCACGGCCCTACAGTGCCACCTGTTGGTCGCAAATCGAAACGTTACACCATGATAAAGACTGAAATAATATTCCTGATATGTTTGTCTTTATTTATTTAGTTATTTGTTTATTTATTTATTTTTCAGACTGGATGGATATCAATATTACAGAAAATCATGGTAGGGAACGTTTTGTTCCTCCAATTGCAATATGCTTGTTCAATGCTCACCACTCCCCACCCATTGTGCTGTTCTTTTGTACAATACAATCGTTAAAAAGAAGTCACAAAATCAAATGGTCAAATGCAACTACATGAGAAATTGACTGAAGTACAATTATGAATTGTTAATATTTTGTTATCAAATACAGTACAAGGAACAAAGCCACACAAGTTAGGCAAGAACTCCTGAAAGCCCGAGATTCGAAACCCAAATGTCAGTATTGGATTGGATTTTCCTTTATTCGACTCGCCGTGGAGAAATTTACATTTCACAGCAGCAAAGTTATGAAAGGAATGAAAGTAGAAAAACAAAATACAGGAGCTGCTGGAAAGGCAGCCACTCTCACTCTATAGTGAGCGTATGCCCAAACATATCGACGATGGGCTCAAATTTAAGCATTACATTGTTGTAAAGTCGGTATTTTTTATTTGTCATTGAAACTTAACAAAATAAAGTGCACCCAGTGATGAAGTAGTTGCAGAAAAAAGTTCTATTTACCACATGCCTTATGCTCTCTGGTAATGAGTAGGAAAAAACATGATTGATGTGATATTTCTAACACTAAAAGCAATGAAGCAGTAGATTGCACCTTCTTTCATTTTATTTGTCTTGTCTAGTCAACATAAAGGCTCGTTCAATCTTGATTGGAAACGCACATTTTACTCTTCACCCATCACAGAAGAGATGATTTCTATTTGCGCGTCGTACGGTTGTCATTCCCAAATCCCAGCGTGTCTGTGCACAGTGTGAGTAATTTGCTGCGCAGCTTTGCGGCGAGGTGAGCAGGAACCTGGCAGGCCTGATGGCTAATGGGATTTCGGCTCACGCTGACACTCAGCGTGCACCCGTGCAAATCCATGAAGAGGAGCGTTTCTATCTGAGGTGACAAAGTAATCTGTCACCCATGGCAACGGCTCATTTTCCACAGCTGCTTTTGGCACTCTGGCCCCATTGCAACCTTCCCTCCAACAACTGCTAATTGTGCTGTTTTTGAAGCGGGGATTAAAGACCAATCTTTGATCCGTGTTTAGAATGCTTTGCAAAAACAAACAGAAGGCAGCAACAGCTCCTAATTAACTCTTGTATTCATGAGCTGTTTTTCAACCAAGTTGCTGTCCTCCATCCCCTCCTGAGAATTGGGAATTCTTCCCTCTGCCTCCCACAGGTGAACTTCCTCTCTCGCTGGCCGCCTGCACCAACCAGCCAAACATTGTGCACTACCTGACCGAGAATTCCCACAAGAAGGCCGACCTGAGGCGCCAAGATTCCCGGGGCAACACAGTCCTACACGCCCTGGTGCACATTGCGGACAACACCAAGGACAACACCCGTTTCCTCACAAAGATGTACGACCTTCTTCTAATCAAGAGCGCCAAACTGTACCCAGACTGCAGCCTGGAGAAGGTGCTCAATAATGACGCCATGTCTCCGCTTATGATGGCGGCCAAACTTGGCAAGATCGGGGTAAGAATGTTCGGAACTATTTTGCAAATTCAACTTCATGCAATGAACTGTTTTTTTTCTTCATTTTTCTGTTTTTTAAATTTTGTATTTTTTTTAATTGTCGACTTGCAATTTTCAGTAATGCATTACTAAGTTATATTTAGCATCCAACCTTCTTTTCATCCATTTTCTGAACAAGAGACACGGTGTGCTGGAGCCTATCCTAGCTAATTTAAGGCAAAAGGTGGGGGACACCCTGAAACGGTTGCAGGCCAATCGGAGGACACACAACGACGAACAACCATCCGCACTCACACTGAGTGTTCAATCAGCCTGTGCATATTTTTGAAATGTGGGAGAGAACCAGAGTAGCTGGAGAAAACCCACATAGACGTAAAGAACATGCAAATTTTGTACAGGGAGGCCAGAGCTGGAATTGAACCCGGGAGACCTGGACTGTGAGGCCAAGTTGTTAGCCAGTCGACTATCAGGCCACCCAAAAAAAGCAACCACAACAACAGAGTTACAGTTATCACACTTGTGGGCTAAATAGGGCTGAATTTAGTTTAAGATTTGGTTGATTGGCAGATTGACAACTCCAAATTGTCCCTAGGTGTGAGTGTGAGAGTGACTTGTTCATCTTTGTGTGCCCTGCGATTGGCTGGCAACCAATTCAGAGTGTCCCCCGCCTCGTGCTCGAAGACAGCTGAGATGGGCTCCAGCACCCCCCGCGACCCTAATGAGGAATAAGCGGTACGGAAAATGGATGGATGGATGGATAATGATATGCTGTAAAATTTGTCATTTCTTTGGTACAAGTGAAAAGCAAAAGTAAGGATGTTTAAATGTCATTTGCTGCCTTCATCTCGCTCCTGTTTTTTTTTTCATGCCGATTCAAGCAATTGAACATATTAGATGTTCTGCTAAAAGTGTTTCACTCAGCATGATGACTTAGAAACCAGGTTTCACTGTATTTGCTTAAAGGACAACCGACGTCTCCAGACAAGTTGTGTCCATAATTTGTAAAATGGCTTCACATGACTTCTACTGGTCGTATTTTAATAAGATTCCACCGCATATAGCTATATTTTACGTTTTAAGACTCGCGCTGAACATTCAGGAAGTCTTGTTTTTGAGTTGGTGACGAGTCCGAACGTGACGTCAGAAAAGGACCGCCTCCTCACCGTAAAAAAAGACGCATTGTAGCGTCTTTCCATCACGTCAATGTATTTTGCTGTACTGTTTTTTTTTTTAAACCATGTCTTACATCCAAAAGCCGCCAGCAGACGGAGGCAAACTCCATGGAAAGAATGTATCAGAGCTGTGGATACAAGCTGATTCATCCCTCACCGGAGCTGGTCGCCATTTTTCTGCCTCTTTTTGAGACATCCCCCCCCCCCCGCCCGTTTGCCTCAAAATGGCCCAAATAAATTCTTTAATCGATTGCAAACATGTATACTTTGCTCATCAGGACTATTTGAATCATATTCATAACTGGATGTGTAACAAGAAAGCATATTCTCCAAATCTGAAGCCATTGTTTTGATTCACCAGCAATGCAAGACGTCTTGGCGTGACGTCACGAAAGGGGCGCGGGACTTTCTGAAAATGCCCAATTCACAGCTAAATTTTTTGCAGATTTTGGACACTTTAAGTCATTTTTATTGGTGGTTTGCATTTGACTAAAAATATCATACTGCATGTTTTGGGTATTTTAGATGTTATAAAACATTTTTCTGGTGTCAGTTAAAAAACAAAAAAGTGACCTCGGTCTTCCTTTAAGCACCATGGATGTGGCTTGAGTGTGAGACAGTTGCACTTTTTGTCACAAATATATATTTTCGTGGCACCTCTAATTAGCGCCCCGTCATTATTTATAATTGATCATGCATTTGGTCATAATTTCTAACATTGAAAGCTAGTTTGAGTAAATCAAGTAAAAAATGTTTTTCAAGGCTACATATAATTAAATTTTACACTTGTCGATTGGCGTGCCATGGTTAATTTTATCATTGCTGCTTATTGCATCTGATTTTTGAAGGTCAGTGGCAATCACAAACAAACCAAAATCAAATCAGTGTCAGATCCAAATGTAATTTCAACCAAGATAGGATATTTAAGGTGGGTATTTTGTGTGTCTATGTAGAGATTTTTTTAACTCAGTCACTGCCAGACGTGCAAAAATGTGTCCACTCCAGTGCAAGGGTTTTTTGTCATTGTCACTCAAATTCCAAGACTCACAGAATATTGAGTTTAAGGACTACATAAATATTCAATGCAGTGGAAGAAACCTTGGACGTTCTTATTTCATCCAAAAAAAGGTTAATTCCTAAATTATATGGGTCTGGACTAATATGATCTTGAAATAATTGTGGCTGTCCAAAATATAATGCACTGTATACATATTGGTCTATATAACTCTTTAACAACAGCTGAAGCTGGAACAAAGCGCTAACATGGAAAAAAAGGAAATGTTGCCCCCTTGTCGAAGGGAAAAACATTGATGAGTTAATAGTTGACGACTGCCACTTTGAATTGCAAAATTATCTCCGAAAATGGATACAGTAGTATTTTTCTAAAGACTTTCTAGACGATGTAACATTCGGTCCAACATGGAAGGAGTCATATTCATTTCGTTTTACAGGTTTTTCAACACATCATCCGCCGTGAGATCAAAGATGAGGACGTCCGTCATCTGTCACGCAAGTTTAAGGACTGGGCTTATGGACCGGTGTACTCCTCCCTCTATGATTTGTCTTCATTGGACACATGTGGAGGTGAACCATCTGTGCTGGAGATCCTTGTTTACAGCAGTCGGAGTGAGGTAAAAAAATGATTATCTATTTGTCATGGAGTTTCTTTCAGTCATACGACAATATGCCCTTGTCAGATCCGTCATGAGATGCTAGCGGTGGAGCCTATCAATGAACTGCTAAGGGCCAAGTGGCAGAAGTTTGCAGCTGTAACCTTTTACATCAACGTAATTTCCTACCTCTTCACCATGATTGTCTTCACCCTGGTGGCTTATTACCACCCGACACAGGGAACGGTGGGTAGAAGAAACTGTGACTTCTAGTGAGTTAGCACCAGATGCGCTCACACACTGTAGTGATGGGCAACTTAAATGATGGTGGAGAATTTTTCATCAACACTACTGATGGGGCCATGTATACGTATGAACACGTGCTGCCAAACCACATGTTTGACAAAAACAAATATGTGCAGATACCTTTTGAATTGGATTAGCCTTTTTTAGTTTCACAGTGGATTAATATACTTTTCACAGCAGCAAAGTGATGAAAGTAAGAGGAAAGGAAAGGAAGAAGTAGAAAAACAAACTACAGGAGCTGTTTTAAAGGCAGCCACTCTCGCGGCTCCATCTTGAAGTCAAAACAACAACAAAAAAACAAATAATGTGACACAACTCAAAAGACACAGTCATTCAATTTCAAGCACTTTCTGTACCATCTTTGTTGTATAAAGCAGTTCTAGATGAAAGAGGAGAGATTCAAAGCTTCCTTTTCACCAGTGGATCAGGGACGTCATGGTGAAATGTGCGCGTCTGCTACAAGCTAAATGTTGAAAGCAAACACGAAGCTGTAGCATCCATTAACGAAAAGAGATTGTCTCACATCTACTCTCCCACGTAAATCTGCTTCAATTCCAAGCCAGTTCCACATACGCATTAACGCTCCTTTCTTCTCCCTTTCTTTTATAAATTGAACAACT
Source organism: Hippocampus bargibanti (assembly GCF_051943395.1). Classification (NCBI taxonomy): domain Eukaryota; kingdom Metazoa; phylum Chordata; class Actinopteri; order Syngnathiformes; family Syngnathidae; genus Hippocampus; species Hippocampus bargibanti. The sequence continues at coordinate 16,108,422 of NC_142737.1, read as the reverse complement.
GTACAGTATATCCTCTTAATATTTTATTTCTCAGTGCATCTATAAAACATCCAGATTTTTAATATCAAAGGGTTTGAACTATGAAAATATAACTGATTTTTTTTTGTTTTCTGATACAAAGGGTTCTTGTGCACATGAATTACTAGTTATGGATGGCACAAAACTTTTGAGTAATGAACCAAAATGAACTGTCAACATACAAATCAACTCACTCAGAATTGATCATTTTTGTCATTACAAATCCAACCAACATTACAGTATGTAGCGTATTAAAAGTAGCGTGTAAGGGTACAAGCATGAACAGCCTGCAATTTTTTTAAATTTCACATGTAATTGACTCCCATTGAAATGCATTGGGGGGAAAACGGTGATGAACCTCCAATATAAATTATCATTGTATAATTACTTTCTTTGATGGCTTCTGAATAGTTTGCAAATCATCCTATTTGTTTAGCAGCCCCCGTACCCTTATACAACATCCAGCGACTACTTGCGCATGGCAGGAGAGGTCATTACATTAGCATCCGGTATCTTCTTCCTCCTAACCAACGTGAGTTCAAATCAAATATTTAATGGCTGGTTACTCGCCTGTGTCTTCAATGAGTTTGTTTGTTGTTACATTTATGGAAATGTGTGTTCATCTCATTGCAGATTAAGGACCTCTTCTTGAAGAAATGCCCTGGGGTTAAGTCGTTATTTATTGATGGATCCTTTCAACTGCTGTAGTAAGTCTCACACTACCTCCCACACATGACTCTTTCTCACATCTTGAGAATTTTTACCCGCAGCATATTCTGCTTACTCTTAATTGAATGGTCTAGTTTATCTACTCCCTGCCATGTTTTCAAGTTTACATCTTTAATTAAAGCCACAATTAAAACAAAGGGCACTGGATGTTAAACGCCTTTGTACATTTGTTGATATGCTAAGAATGCATCTCAGCGTGGTGTGTCAAGACTTAAGCACTGTAAGAGCTCTCTTTGACGTCCCCCCACACTCCCTTGTGTCATTTAGTTTCATCTACTCAATACTGATCATCGTCACAGCTGCTCTCTACTTGTCCGGCATCGAGGCTTACGTTTCAGTGATGGTCTTTGCTCTTGTCCTGGGCTGGATGAACACACTTTACTTCACCAGAGGCCTCAAGCTCACTGGTACCTACAGCATCATGATACAGAAGGTGGACACCATGCAGAGAAACTCAAGTAGTCATCAAACCTCAAATGCCCGTGAAACTTAGACGTGTTTGTATTTGATCCCCAGATTCTTTTCAAAGACCTGTTCAGGTTTCTCCTGGTGTACGTACTTTTCATGATTGGTTACGCGTCAGGTAAGATGAGCAGAAACCTCAAAGAATAGCCTTTGGAGTCTTCCAAACATTGATTCATGCAAAGATTTTTTTGGTTCTGTTCACCAACCTTTTAAATTAGAACCTGCCCATATTCCATCGAGAACCATTTTACACCTTAAAGGACAAGTTGTGTCCATAATTTCTACTGAGCGCATTTTACCAAGATTCCACCGCATATAGCTATATTTTATGTTTTAAGACTCGCGATGAACATTAAGGAAGTCTTGTTTTCCAGTCATGACGATGCCTGACATGACGTCACGTCAGGAACGCCCCTGACCGAGAAAGCGACACACAATGCATTTTGGGTTCTTTGTTTGGTCTGAAAACATAGTGTTGATCCATGTTAATGGCGAAATTAGAAAGAAAAACACATAAATAACGCGATGGTGAATTGTTGTGTCGCACCAACACTACCAATTGCAGTGATGCCATAAAAGTGGACACAAATTTTCAGCAGACTAATCAGCCCACTTCCAACGGAGCTAGGGCGCCATCTTGTGCATTTTCTGGGAGCTACACTGGAGTCCAGGTGGCTCGAATTGATACGGAAGGACTTCTTTAATCGATTGCAAACATTTATGCTTTCCTCTTCAGACCCATTTGAATCATATTCATAACTGGATGAGTAACAAGAAAGCATCTTCTCCTAATCTGAACTCTTTGAAGCCATTGTTTTGTGTCTGGAGTATCCTGGCGTGACGTCACAAACAAGGAGGCGGGACCTTCTGAAACTCGCCATTTCCGAGGTCATTTTGAAGCAGTTTTGGGATACTTTCAGTCATTTCTATTGGTGTTTTGCATTTGACTAAAAACATCAGCTTGCGTGTTTTGGGTATTTTAGATGCTATAAAACGTTTTTCCTGATGTCAGTTAGGAAAGAAAAAAATGGTGTCGGTTGTCCTTTAATGTTAAATTAACTCATTCGCTGTCATACCCGAATGTATTAAAAAGCGTGACGTGGAGCGCTATTCCCGAATTTATTCGAGTTTTGGTTTTTCTTGCAGGGAGTGCCAATAAAGCACTGATCAGACCTCTGGCAATGTTTTTTTCCCTTGCATGAGGGGGCAGCATTTCCCTTTTTCCCATGTTAGCACTTTGTTATAGCTTCAGCTGTTGTTAAAATGCAATATAAACAAATATGTATGTATTGCATTATATTTTTGGACAGCCGACCTCATTTCAAGCTCATATAACTCCAGACCCATATAATTTAGGAATGAACTTTTTTTCGTGACCAAAGAAGAGAGTCTAAGGTTTCTTACACTGGATTGGATGTTCATGTAGTCCTAAAACTCAATATTGTGTGGGTCCTAAAATGTGAGTGAAAATGACAAAAAGTAGATTGGACACAATTTTGCACATCGTCTGGCAGTGAATGAATTAATGTTGTGCTTCTATTGCCAATATTTTTTTTAATTGTTTTTCTCATTTGTTGAGTAGTTTTCTTCATATGTGAAATAGGAAAACATGATGTGAATAATTTTAACCCTGTCTAGCTCTAGTATCCCTCCTCACTGTGTGTCCACCTCCGGGCACGGACTGTGATGGAGACTGCCCGACGTACCCCAAGTGCAGGGACCATGACACCTTCAGTATCTTCTTACTGGACCTCTTTAAACTGACCATTGGGATGGGAGAGCTGGACATGATTCACAGTGCTCAGTACCCTGCAGTTTTCCTCGTTCTATTAGTGACTTACATTATCCTTACCTTTGTGCTGCTGCTCAACATGTTGATCGCTTTGATGGGTGAAACTGTGGGCCAGGTGTCCAAGGAGAGCAAAAAGATTTGGAAGCTGCAGGTCAGTTGGTTCTTCCTCTTGTAAAAACATTGAGTCAAATGACAATTCTGAAAAATAACACATAGTTAGCTGCAGTAAATATCATACAATACAATAGATATTGATTTATATAGCGCTTTAACAACAGCTGGAGCTGTAACAAAGCGCTTAACATGGACAACTATCATGGAAGCTACTATATATGACAAAATGGTTAGTAAAATCCTGAAATAATTTTGTTGTCTTAAGATTTCTCATTACTAAGTAATTTCCAAAAATAAACCAAAAATCTAAATATAATAATGTCCACTTGCAGTGGGCAACCACCATCTTGGACATCGAGCGCTCTTTCCCACTTTGTATTCGCAAGTCATTTCGAGTAGGCGAGATGGTTACTGTCGGAAAAAATTGGGATGGAACACCTGACCGACGATGGTGCTTCAGGTATGTGTCATTTTGCCAACGAAGAGATTTTTAACCACATTTGTGACTTCATTTATACAATTACAGGATTGCACTTTTGTATTGTGTATTTATTTAATACTACCTGACATCTGCGTGTGCACACGCTACAATCTACAATAAAGTAGGTTAGGTTACGTCCAGATTCGGATGTTCTGTTGTCGGTTGCAACACTAAATGTGTTCAGATGTGTGGAGTTAAATTTATAATATTAGTGGAATTTTATTTTTGGAATAAAGATATCCACTTTGATAATAATGGTATATCCATGCTCTAAATTTACGATTGGAAAGAATCTTGTTGACTTATTAAATTTGGGCAAAACCTTGTGATCAAAGTTCTCTGATCAAACCATTGATATCGATCATTAATCCACTTAAAAGACAGACCAAATGCAAACTGCGAATAAGCGTTCTACAAACCAAAAACAGAAACTTTCAAAACTAAAGCTTACAAAGCCCTCGTGACATGTTTCAACAGGGTGGATGAGGTGAACTGGTGCCACTGGAATCAAAACCTGGCAATAATCAATGAAGACCCAGGCAAGAATGAGACCTGCCAGGCCAACGGCCTGCAACAAAGTGTCAGAGCCTTGAGGAGGGGTGAGAGTCTTGCACCACTTCATGAGTATAAATGCATAAGCGCCTTCTCACAGAACCAATGTCATTTGCTTTTAAAAATAAATTGAAATCTCTGTCTTATAATAACGAACATATTGAATTATTCAAAATGTGTTTTAATCCATCTCAAGCAACCATTGCTTTATTGTATTGTAGTTCACCACTTGAAATAGAGGCACATGGCGTTTATCATGTTGACAATAATTACCGTACATTGATTTAAAAAAAACATTGGGTATGGTACAAAAGAACATTAACAACAAATTCTGTGAAATGTAAATTTCTCCACTGTGAGACTAATAAATGCTAATCTAATCTAAATCATTTACATCGCAGGAAGGTGTCGAGATTTAAGTTTTTGTATCATAGCTAGGCAAATGATGGCCCATGGGCCACCCGCAGCCACACTCACACACTGAGGGACCACAGAAACTTTCCCCCAAAACACATTTTTTTTCCTGGTATTTAAATGTAATTTAAAATGTAATTCATAAATGATGGCGATGATGATTTTTTTTACACCCCTCTTCAAAAAACAACAACAAAAAATGTGCTCATAAGAGGACAGTTGGTAAACGAGCATGGTAATATGGGATACTACATTTTTAAAAAATCCCATATTTTAAATAAATATTGGGGGGGAAAAACTGCCATTCTGCAAATATGCACGACATTATTGTTCCGTATATAATGGATCGTATTACTACTCTATTTCTTAACTCAACACGGCCTAAATTTTAAGCAACATTCTTTGCAGCATTTGACTTGTGGAATACTGTATGTCTCCCACTTTTTCAGCATGGGAGCTACTTTTGAAATGACCAAGTCAAAATTGGTTTGGATTGGATTTGCCTTTATTAGTCTCGCAGTGGAGAAATTTACATTTCAAAGCAGCAAAGTGATGAAAGGAATGAAAGTAGAAAAACAAAATACATGAGCTGCTGGAAAGGCAATGGAAATCCATCCATCCATTTTCTGTACCGCTTATTCCTCATTTGGCTCGCGGGGGGTGCCGGACTCTATCTCAGCTGTCTTCGGGCACGAGGCGGGAGAACTGTGTGCCTCACCTATGCACACAGTTTTGATAAAAAAAAATAAAATAAAATAAACACTGTGGTACAGTGTTCAGTGTTCAGTGACTGTACATTATATACACCAGCTAAACTGTAGAAATTTTGTTCATATACTACAAGCTTTTGAACACTTTAATCGCAATATGCAGAGGAACAACAATGTGGTCTCACTGCAGAGCAAGCCAGTACAGTTAGCATAGTGATTGCGCAATCCATGGTGAGGTTAAGCCGGCTGCTGCCTCACCGCTCGTCTCTACTTAGTATCTGAACGGTAAATGTGAAAATTCAGCGACTTTGAAAAAAAAATGGTGAAGTTAAATCGAAAAGAATGTTCAAGTACAAATCACTAAATAAATATAACCGTTTAATTTATTTTGTCATTTGATATTTCCATGATGACAGGTGAGACACAGCCTCACCTGCCTCCCCTGATTGCACGTCACTGCAACATAATGATGCACATTTTTTTTGCCATTACCTGAGTTCACTCTGATAACTGGCAGACGATACAAACACACTTTGAAAATTTCATCGTGAAAAAAATGTCCTCCTCCCATTCCGTATGAAAGGGATATGTTTTTCTTCTTACTTTGTCCAGCTCTCCCACTCATTGTTATACCCTATCTTACATTTAAAGTAAAAAAACGAGCAAAAGATAGGATGTAACTTACAGTGAGCGTTAGATTTACAACGATGCATGCAGTGTATCTAGTAATGAGATGTCATCTGATTGGTTGTCCGGTGTATCAATCAAGTGAAAGGATGGCTGATAGACTGACGTCGAGTTTTTTTTCAAAACGACTCAACTTTATTTGGATAGCGTCAGTTCAAGAGAATGTCACATCACCTTGTCATGAGATCGACCAATAGTAACTGGGAGATCGATTGGTCGATCGCAATCGACGTATTGAGCACCCCATGCTGTATGACATATTCTCCTAAGATTTTCCTGACTAGTGGAAATTCAAACAAAACAGATTTATTTTGCAATACGTACAGCAATCTTGCTCCATATTTGGTGTAAGGCATAATGCAAATAGCAAGCAGGGACAGACACGTGTAAATAAAAAATCTATATTTGTATAAAATATTTTACTGATAATTTTAACATGCATTTATCAAAACTTGAGATTTTGCTGGGATGTGAATGGCTCTGATTTGGTGGAATGGCACTCAAATACATTCCACATTACATTGCGATTGATTACAGATTAAAGCAAGTCCATTCCTTGTGTTTGTCCCACTTCAGACCGCTGGTCCACCGTGGTCCCACGGGCAGTTGAGTTAAGTCGGGGTCCGCGGCCTCGCGATCTTGTGATCGAGATGGAGCCCCTTACGTCCAGGCATTGACGGGAATGGATGACTAAGGCATGAAGGAGATCAACTGTTCCGGTGCACTCATTTGAAAATTTCACATGTGCTTTTTTATTTGTGCTTTTTTCCTGTTTATTATGTTTGTTAAAGTCATTATAAGTGCCTTGCATGCTGGGTCCGAGAGGACAGTAATTTCATCTGTGCTGTATGTCATGCATCTTAGCATATTTGACAATCGAGCTGACTTTGACTTTGAATTTATTCATGGCACCAAATTGGAAATATAATTTCTTTAAAATCAAAGGGATTATAAGGTGCTGTCATAAATGGGTAAATTGGATAACAGATTTGCAATAAACAGCTATTTATGGACAAAATCCAGAATATTACTGACCTACTTATTGCAATATCTGTCACAAAACACATGAAAATATTCAGTTTTGCTGCACTTCACTCAGGGTCTTGACACATTCAGAATACTGTACAGTATTCCCATAATTGAGTCGAACGGAATCATGATAACTGTATAATGCTGCTAGCAGTGCAAAGTGATTTATATCTAAAAGCAGACAATCTCAGCAGGATGAGAACACCTCAATAAACATTTTTGTAGTTTAGGATAGGGAGTTTTGCTTTGGTTTATGTTAGTGACCTCAATATGACGTGAAAGTGACCATAGAGAGTCTATGCTTGTAGGAGTATACTTATTTATATTTTATAAAACTAGTCTTAAGCCGAGATTGCTACTAAGGCCAGAATCTCTTCTTGGAGCTAAACAATGCACTGTGCTCATTCTCTATACTGTATATGTATTATTGTGGCAAAACATAGACATTGTTCTGCAAAAACGGGGCTGATGAGCAAGGTTACGGTTGTCAAGCAAATCGTAGACAATAGCTTCACGTGTTATGGTTTGTCTTTGAGTTATTATGCTCCTCGCAGCTGCGGGAAATTTACATAATTGACGCAGAGGCCTTGCCTGTATTTTCTAGAGTATGTTTACTGCATTTGGCTCCTTGCCCTGCGTGACATCTTGTTTTAGTGCTTCCTACTTATGTGTATGTGCTCATTATGCTGCATGTAATGCATGTCCATATTTGACTTATTGCGCTTTCATTTAAACAGTTAAATATGTATGGATATTGTTCGTTTTCATCGATACTTCACACTGAGGTGACAAGGTCACAGGTTATATTTCATTCTGTTTACATTCTTGTTCTGAATTTTTTTGTCTACAGTTGATCGTTGGTCAACAAACAAAAACAAAACAAAACAATAAACAGAGAGTTTTGTTTATTTGGCATATTTGTCCATTCCATCCATAACACATTTTAAATTCAATGCAGAACAGTCTGGTAAACGGGGGTGAAATAATGTCTCCCTGAAAGTAATAATGGTGACAAGTAGGAAGCACATCTGCCTCACAGTATTGAAGTTGATGGTTTGACTCCTGGCTCCGGCCTTCCTGTGTGGAATTTACACGTTTTTCCTGTGCTTGTTTGGGGGTTTCTGCATGCATTCCAAAAACATAGATATTAGGTTCTTGAAGACTAAATTGTACATAGGTTTAATTGTGAGTATATATGGTTGTTAATGTGCATATACTGTATCTTTACTGATTCAATCTCAGTCCATATGGTACGCCGCTTTTTGACCATAGACAGGTGGGATAGTCTGCTGCTCACACCCCAACCTAATTTATTTATTTATTTATTTATTTATTTATTTATTTATTGTCTGGAAACGTTACGTATCCAAGTAAGGTGATTCATAAAAGATTGCGATTTGCAATACCCCTGGAGCTGCAGATAACATAGCAAAGCATGTAATGATTCAATGAGGACCCAATGAGAGAACCCAATGAGCACAACCGCTGTAGAAAACGGCTGGAGAATACTGACATAATTCATTATTTTAACTGAAAAAAATAGTGACATCTCTAAATTAATCAGTTGCCCTATGAATTAAAATTAAGGTTCATCCTCCCGATTCGTTAAAAATCTTTTTGTCGTTTGAGGGTTTTTGCTGTTCCTGCTGATTGCCTGCGGGCGGCAGCAGAGGGCTGTCATGTAGCACTTTCGTCAAGACGTACTCGATGAAATGACAATAATACGAGCAGTATGCTGAATGTTTCTTTCGAATATCGTATGTAAATAAGATATTTCATTGCATATTCTATTTTTTATAATGACAAATAATCCCTAAAAGGGTGTACAGTACACACCTTGTAAATAGTTTCCTGCTAACCCGTGGCTGACCTCACTGTCACACCTGGCTGGTAATTACCGGCTTTTGCCTTCTTAATGGAAGCACTCGCTGGAAACCGTTTATGCAGTGCATTCCGCCTTTAATTACTATTCCTCACCTTTCCGGCTTTCCTTCTTCTTATTTTTTTTAAACGTGACATGGCAAAGGTGATTCTCGCTCAGATAACAATAGGGGGGACAACCTTGAGCTCTCAACCCCCACCAATTGCTCTCATCTCTCTCGGCCAGTAGCGCTGAAGGACATGCAGGGAATCTCTTGCCACCTCAGAAGAGAAGAGGCTAATCCTCTTTGCCCCAATTTTAACTGGGCCACTAATCCTGCAGGTTTATCTAAGCAGCAAGCACCTAGCGCTGCTGACAAGTTGGCCTGCCCTCCTCTCTGCAGCCCCTTTAAGTAGGCCAGGCCTCGGTCCTGCAAGTATCACTGTCAGCAACTGTGGAGATGCACGCTTGCACAGGAAATGCAGGCAGTTAACAAATGTGTGGTTGCCGCTAGAAATGTGTGTCAACCAATACTATAGTGGAGAATCATTCTCACTTGACTGTGGGGCAGAGTCTCAAACTGCAAATGAGGGAAAGCTTTTTTCAGCTCAGCGACTGGCAGCACAAAATGTTCAGCCATTGTCCAGCTAGCAAAGCTTAAAGGACAACCGACGCCCCCGGACACGTTGTGTCCATAATTTGTAAAATTGCTTCAAATGACTTATACTGAGCGTATTTTACAAAGATTCCACCGCAGATAGCTATATTTTCCGTTTTAAGACTCGCGCTGAATTTTCCGCAAGTCTTGTTTTTGAGTTGGTTACGAGTCCTGACGTCATGTCACGGAAGGAATGCCCCTGACCGAGACAGGACATACTGTAGCAGTCCTTTCATCACCTCAATGCATTTTACGGTCCTTTGTTTGGTCTGAAAACTTCGTGTTGATCCGTTTTGATGGTGAAATTAGAAGGAAAACATAAAAAACGCGATAGTTAATCGTTGTGTGTTACACCAAAAAACTATTTGATATTTGCTGACAACAATTCCAAGGAGAGAAATCAGCCCGTTTCCACGGAGCTTTGTCGCCATCTTGTGGGTGCTACTTTTCTCTCCGGATGCCTCGAAATGACACGGAATAAATTCTTTAATCAATTGCAAACAAGTATGCTGTCCTCTTCAGAACTATTTGAATCATATTCATAACTGGATGAGTAACAAGAAAGCATCTTCTCCGAATCTGAAGCCATTGTTTTGATTCTCGAGCAAGGCAAGACGTCTTGGCGTGACACCACGATCAAGGGGGAGGGACCTTCTGAAATCTGGCCACTCCGGGTTCAAATTGAAATACAGTGATACCTCGGTTCTCGACCATAATTCGTTCCAGGACCCTGTTCAAAAAGCGATTTTTTTCGAACACCGAAACCATCTCTTTGCTCCTGTCACTTGCGAGTTGACAGCGGGGGGCTGCAGCTAGGAAACAAAAAAGTGGTGTCGGTTGTCCTTTAAAGGACAACCGATGTCACTTTTTTATTTTTTAACTGACATCAGAAAAATGTTTGATAGCATCTAAAATATCCAAAACATGCAGTATGATATTTTTAGTCAAATGCAAAACACCAATAAAAATGACTTAAAGTGTCCAAAATCTGCAAAAAAATGAGCTGCAAATTGGGCATTTTCAGAAAGTCCCGCCCTCAGTTCGTGACATCACGCCAAGATGTCTTGCATTGCTGGAGAATCCAAACAAATGCTTCAGATTCGGAGAATATGCTTGGTTGGTACACATCCAGTTATGAATATGATTCAAATAGTTCTGAAGCGGAAAGCATACATGTTTGCAATCGATTAAAGAATTTATTCCATGCCATTTTGAGGCAACATTGGGGCAACAATGGATCATCAGAAAAGAGGCACAAAATGGCGACCTCCAGTGGCCACCTCCGCTTCCACAGGCTGATAAATTCCTTATATGGAGCTTGGACTACCTCTTCTGGCGTCTTTTGGGTGTAACACGGTTCTCAGACCAAACATGTACAGCAAAATACATTGACGTGATGGAAGGACGCTACAATGCGTCTTTTTTACGGTCAGGGGGCGGTCAGGCTCATTTATGCACGGCATGATGTTGCTGACAGCTCAGTCTAGTGCAATTGTCAGTCTGAGCACCAGAACCTTGCACTCAACTCGAGAAAGAGACAACTCCCAGAGCAGCTTGAGGTTTAATTTTCTCTTTGCTGGAATAATTGCATGAAATACTTCCCATGATCCCCAGTGAAATATTACACCGAGGTGCAGTATTTCGAAAATTGAACAAGCAATCACTAGGAGCTCTGGAAGACGATGAGCCACAGACATATATATTGCTTGCGTAGCCTGTTGCATGACCTTTCAGTTCGTCAGATGAAACGAGGTCACTGAACCCAAAATGTTTCAGGGTGCCTCAAGTGACAGGCGGGGGCAGTCCACTGCCGGGCCTCCATCGGCATTGCTCATGATTTATTGTTAAATTGCCAGCGAGTCAATGTGGCGTGCAGGTGAATGAGTTTTGCTAATAAGAGAAGCATTTCTGCTCCACAGAGCTCTTTTTTTCTGTCCGGGTGAGCGTGCTTGAAATCACTGTGCAGTCTACCAGTAACGCAAGCTTTGGTGGAGGATGCGCACGCATCTGTCGTCAGTTTATCGAATGTTTTAGGTGACCAAAGAGTGGTGGGAAAACATGCATCTTAACTCATTCACTGCCATTCACAAATGTATTCGGGAATTGAAAATATGACGTAGAGCGCCATTGCATCATTTGTTCTTGTTTGGGTGCAGATAAAGCGCTGGGCATGGGCTCTGGCCATGTTATTTCCTTTCCACAAGGGGCAGCATTTCCTCTTTTTCCATGTTAGCACTTTTTTCTAGCTTCAGCTGTTGTTAAAGCGCTAAATAAACCAATATGTATGTGTTGCATTGTACTTTGGACACCCACCCCCATTTCAAGCTCATATAACTCCAGACCCATAAAATTTTGGAATTAACTTGTTCTTTCAGACGAAAGAAGAGAATCTAAGATTTGTAACGTTGTATTAAATGTGCATGGAGTCCTAAAACTCAATATTCTGTGGGTCCTGGAATTCAAGTGACAATGACAAAAACCCTGGCACTGGAGTGGACACCTTTTTGGACGTCTGGCAGTGAATGAGTTAATAGTTCTTGAATGTGTCTGTGTTGTTTAAACAGGAAGTGTTTTCACAACAAAACATTTTTTTCCATGAAATGTTTGTGTATGTGCAGTTTAATTACTGTATTTCTTGCTGTCTGTCCTTCAAAAAAAAAAAGAAGTTAAAATTACCTGTTCTTGAAGAAAGCTGTGTCTTGATCACAAAAACGCAAACGTGATTTTTTTGCCCTCAGTGCTTACAATACTGTCACCAAATCTTCATGCAAGCTCAAACAAAGAGGATGACCTTCTGCCTGCTAAATAAAAACGGTGTTCTTCATATGGTCATAAACCTTTTAGGATAGCACGAACAACAAAGGTTGAAAAGGTCACGTGAGGAGCAGGATTGCGGAGGTCAACATATGGTGGAGATGCGTGTTCCTACTAAGACTAATATGCTTACCTTCACGACAGTACAGAGAGCAAAGCAAGATTTCGGGGTCTCGACAAAGCAGAGCGACTGAAGCCCCCCGCTCCCAAATAGAAGTCATTTGCTTTATTCACTTATGTCAAGCAATCATACATAAGAGAGAAGACGACGTCCACATGAATTGCAATCTTCTACAACTTTTACATTCAGTCCTGAGACGACAAAAAGCAGGAGGCAGAGCACGCGATGCGGGCAGAGGTGGAGGGTGGGGGGAATATGGTGGCCCAGGGGGCCTATGTGGCAGTTTCAGCAAATCCAAGATGACGCTTGTGGGGAGATTAGGAGGAAATTGCACAAGTGTGGGATGAAAGAAGGTAAGCAATCATTGGGATGCTTGGCTGTATAGGCACATTGAAAAGTTGAAACCCCCCTGCAACATTTTTTTTACAGATTTGTTTATTAACACCCTTTATTTCGTCCAAGATATAACACTTCCAAAATAGTGGCGTATTCTTTTACATGTTTTCATCCTGAGCAGACACAAACATAAATAAATCGCTGCAGGGAGAACAATAAGAGAGATGCTTTCTATATTTCTCCCCATTTCCATATATATTATTTTCTCAAGGTTGCCGTACCCTCAGACTTGGACATTGTTGGTGCATTTGAAATCATCCGGGAAAGAAAACAGCCCTGTTTGCCCATAGGAACATTGCACACAAATAATAAAGGAAACCAGGAGGGGGGGGGAGAAAACGCAAAATCCGCAGACTTTTCTATTTGAATTGGATAGAGACATCGACATCCGAATATTCGAAGGCAATAAGCTTCTTCAGCTGAACCGATTTCGGTTTGATGCTCAAGATATAGAACGGCCTAAGCCCCTGCTGGATGTGCTTGCCGAGCCAGTTTGTGATTGATGTGCTTGTTTATGATTGTACACTGTATCGCTCTTGGGAAGAAAAAAAAAAGGAAATCATACTGGAACATACTTTGCCATACAAGCATGTAAATTATTGATTCAAGTATTTTCCTGCTTGGTGGGAGCGGCCATGCGACATTATCTGCTTCTGCCAATAATAGCCATTGAGAGTGTTAGGAAGGCGCCCTGGAGGCCCAAGTTCTCCCCCCCTCCCCCCGAGGTATACACATGCACACACACACTTTACCATGTGTAAGCTCGAGAAACAGCGCCAAGCCTCTACAGAGTGAGCAGCTGCCATTGTTTTCTTCAACGCGGCGCCCCTTATGGCCCCTTGTTTTTAACTGGCCCCGCTTTCCTCTCAGGTGCATAAAATACAAGCAGAACCGTTGCACCAACTAAAGGTCATCATGGGATTTACCAAAGGATCTTTTTACAAGCAGCAAAAGTCAATTTCTCTCCACGTTGCCCCGAGGCCATACCGGCGAGCGAGTTTCTCGCTGCCCTTGAAAACAGGTTAGCAGTCGATACGTTTTATAGATCTAAACGTCCTCATTCACATGGTGCACACATCTGTCCTTCCGTGGGCACCGTAATTGGCTTCCAGCATTTAAAACTTAATTGATTGACCAGAATGTGATACACGGAGACACAATATGTCTTTCGGCATGATTTCAATGGAGGTTACATTTGAATACGAGGCCGCCAAGCCGAGCAAAAGGGGGGCATCAGATAGCGGCACCGTGCAGGAACATGGCAATTATCCTGATTACTGATGCTTCGAGGCTTTTCTGACCCTCCCAAATCCCTGCCTGTATCTCGCTCCGCTCAGAAATCTGTCACATTGCACAGGGCCCCCTCAGCCAAGCGGGGAGCAAGCATGTATAATCCAACAGAAAACAAATCCCCCCACCCCGATCAAACACAGCCGGCTTTCAAAGCGGGCCGATGGGCTCGGGCGCCATGGTGCGCCGCTGAGGCCCTCGCGAGACACGATGGAGACTGGGCTTTAGCCGCCGTCTCTCTCACCCTTCAATGGCGAGCAGTCATAACCTTCAGTTTGTTTTAAGTACCGCTGAACCCTGTTGGCCTTGGACGGGCGGGTGGGAGTGGGGGGGATAATAACATGCCATATGCCACTCTGCCTCTGCGGCCGAGTGAGCCGCATGCGTGGATCAGCTCAGCCACAAATCAATTTGAAATTTAATTCTATTATACTAATGTGGCCTCAAGCGCACATTGTCCAAATTGGGAAGCTGGGTTACTGCGTGGCCAAGATGCATCTCATCAAAAGGGCCTCGTTAGTGAAGTCTGGGACATTTGCTAGCCACAAAATGATGCCACACCACTACAGACGCTCCCCGGCTTACTCGAATTCGTGTTACATACAACGGTACATACGAACATTTTTGCGGGTATGTTGAAAATGTTCAGACAGAGATGCTGTAAATTACATTTTGTATTGCGCGCCTTTTTCTGGGGGTCTCCACTGTGCTTCACGCACACGCACACAGACACATTGGAGGTTTCAATGGCTCGGTGAGATCGGTGGTTCTTAACCTTGTTGGACGTACCGAACCCCAACAGTTTCATAGGTGCATTCACCGAACCCCTCTTGAGTGAAAAATTAAATGTGATTTGTTTTCAAATTCAAGACAAAGATATGTTTTTATTGCTACACAAAATGAGCCATGCATGAACATCACCTTGTTTTAAGAACAAAACCTACATAATGCATAAACTCACAACAAATTACATATCTGCAAATCAGTGTGACTTCTGCTGTTGCCTTTGAGAGACCAGTTCAGATATGTGTGGCTTAACCTTGGCAAGTGCCAATCTCATGTCATTGTCACAGCAAAGTCTGTTCCTTTTCTTCGATTTTATGTCCTGCATCGTCGAAAAGGATTGCTCACAGAGATATGTTGTAACAAACGGTATCAAAAAACCCAGGGCTTTCTTGGCAACAACTGGATACTTGTTCATTTGTTGACACCGAAACATTGAGAGCGTTGTTGTTTTGAAGAGTTGCTGTTGAACCTGGCTATGCTGAATTTCAATGATTCTTCTTCACATCTGCTGCCTTCATTGTTGTTGTAAGAGGCTTACAAAATAAAAACTCTTCTTTTATCATGTTGTCTTTCACGTTGCGCACAAAAACAGCAAATTGGCTTAGATCAGCAACATCTGCGGTTTCGTCGAGTTGAAGAATATTTTGCCGGGCTTAAAATCAGTTCCGCGACTACTTGAGCCAAGATGTCTTTACTCATGTCTTCTATTCTGTCACTGACGGTGTCATTTGGAAGGGGAATTTGGGATCATTTACCTTCGGCCGCTGTTCCGAGTATCAGATTCGCCAACTTTAATGCAGCTGGTTTCACCAGTGTTTCACCAATGGTGTGTGGCTTGGCTTGGATTTGCCTTTATTAGTCTCGCAGTGGAGAAATTTACATGTCAGTGCAGCAAAGCGATAAAAGGAATGAAAGTAGAAAAACAAAATACATGAGCTGCTGGAAAGGCAGCCACTCTCGCGGCGCCGTCTTGAAGTCAAAAGAAGAAGAAAAAAACAAATATGATAAAACACAGACAATATTACAACACAAAGACACAGAGAGGCATTAATTCTTTAGCACTTTCTGTACCTTCTTTGTTAAATAAAGCAGTTCTAGATGAAAGAGGAGAGGATCAAAGCATCTTTTCACCAGTGGATCAGGGACATTATGGTGGAATGTGCACGTCGACTACAAGCTAAATGTTGAAAGCAAACACGCAGCTGTAGCATCCATTGACAAAAAGAGATTGTCTCACATAAGTCCGCTTCAATTCCAAATTGCAAAGCAAATTGCAAAGCTTGCCCTGCTTTGCGAGCAGGTAAGCAACTTCGTACGATGCTGTGAGGATGGGTTTGCTAACAGGTACAAGAACACGAAGAATTCAGCAAGTGTTGTGTTCTTGTATTCCCCGTCTCCATGCAGCTTGATGAAGCGTTCCATTAGTTTTGCTGGGGCGAGGCTAGAGTTGCTCAACTAGCAATTGCAAATCATGCAAATAGGACGCTCACTCCCATCACGTTCTGTGATACATGAGAATGCTGTACATATTCATCCGACCACTTTCTTCTTTTGTCCGACGTAGTATGGATAAAATATAAAAATGATGTACTACAACGACAGTCACACGTTGATTACTGCAAGCTACTGGCTAGCCGCTAGCCTGTTCATTCGTTGTGAATCGGGGAAGCAGCTGCAGTCTACTTGGCCTCTCTTCTTCTCTCTTTGTATTCATTTTTCCGTTTTGGTACGCTGCTGACTCTATACTGCCCCCACAATTTCCTGTGGGATTTCTCCGTTTTGCTCGGAGCTCTCCCGATTGCTAAACGGGCATAACAACGGACAAAACGACCTCCGGGGCTGGACGAAATGTTCTGTTTCCGTAATTAACAGAAGTGTGTCAGCGGAGGCTCTGCCGAACCCCTGAGATCATCTCAACGAAAACTAAAGGGTTTTATTGAACCCAGGTTAAGAACCAGTGGGCTAGCTGGTTATGCTGCGGGCACCATGGCTGACCAATCAGCGCCCGGGTATGCTGAAGTGTTGCCAATGAATTCAGGCCCCGATCCGCTGCGGTCGTTCCGATTGGCTGCGTAGAGTATATGGGCGGGAAGGAAATCCCTTTTCCTAGTTGACGCTCTGAGGGGAGGCGCCGAGCTCGCTTGCGATTGGCTGTGTAGAGTATGTGGGCGGGGAGGAAAGCCCTCTTCCCAGTTGACGCTCCAGAAGGCCAAAAATTAATGGCAGCTGGCAGGTCCGTCATTACGTGCTAGCAGCTTCAGTAATGGCTTACCGAAGACCCAAGGATATATGCCGTCGTACTACACTAGGTGTGAATTAATTTTACGACTGTTAGAGCGCCTGTGTTTTAAACTTTCAGTGTTTGACTTAAACATTCATTCCATACAAAATATAGGACTGAAGCAACTTACGAACAAATTCACCTCACGAACAACCGCTCGAAGCGTATCCCGTTCGTAAGGTGGGGAGCGTCTGTACTTGCTTTCAATACGACTGCACGCGAATTGACAAAGTCTTGTCTGTCTAATTACTGGAGTCCTCCGTCTGTACCGTACAGGAAATCCATTCCAAGTTGAATAGGGTTTTGATTTCAACCCTCTGTGTCAAGCGAATACTCTCCACCGGTACTGTCACCCAATACTCCCATTAGCTGAAAGGACGGCTGCCCCCAGACCTCCACTGGTGGGAAAGGTCAGACACCAGAATCTCCGCCGCCTCAAGTGTTGGCTCTTGACTTCGACGTCATGTGACAGGGTTTAATGCTTGGATGCAGAAGCCAAACGGAGGGGATTTAGGAAGGGATGTATCTCTAAATCTATCTAAATATTTTTACAAGATAGAAAATATGGCGGAATCAGACCGCAGCTGGGGCATTAAGCTGTTGAAGCTACATTATTCATCTTGTTTTTATTGTTGTTTGAATGTTGATGAGATTTCTTGTGCGAATATAAGCCAAGGGGCTTTGAGTACTTTAGTCCATCAGGACTTCAATGACTTTGTAGGGTCTATAATCACCATTAAGTCACATTTTAAAGCTCAAAGTCCAAATTTAGGTCGGCCATCAAAGTTGAAATAAGGACTCACTTACTTTTTGACTCGCTGAGGAGAGGAAATCATTATCAGGATTCAACATTTTAGTTTAATTGCTTTTTTGAGTAAAATATTTAAATCCTATCAGGAGTAAAGAAGGGAACTTAAAAAGCGGTTTGTTTTGTTTTTTTTATCCTTCCCTTTGACAGCCAAGGTTCAACATCACCCGTCAAGCCTCTCTGCTTGAGCTCCCACAGGGTCCAACATCCCGCTGACATCTAAAGGACAGCTTGGTTTAGAAAATAATGACAGACGTCAAAGCCAAGACGTGGCCTCTGGATATATTCTTAAAGAAATTTATTTTACACCTCAAAACAAAACAAACAAACAAACAAACAAACAAAAAAGGAGAGGTTAGGGAGTTGGGATGTGGTACATTGGGAATGTATTAACAACTGTAGTTTACATTTTTTTTGGTGTAAGCTCAGAAAAAAATGTTCATACAGTCATTATAATTGCACTTCATAAATCTAGACTGGTGCCAGTATTTCCCCCCAAACTAAGCTCTGGCTCTTACTTTATTTAATAAATTGAATTTAGCATTGAAATTCCACCGACAAAAGAAATGCTAATAAAGACCACAGGTCTGCTGCACTGATCCAATTTTTCTCTTTCGCTTGAATCCCACAAGGCAATAACACATCGCAGTAATTTAAGTGCAGTACATTCAAGGGAATCTCACAGTCATCATAAATATTTCACCACTCTGAATCCTCTAGTTAAGACTGGGCCAAGCTAAATACGTACATCGCCAATAGAGGCCAAAACGAACATGGAAAAGCAACGACCCTTGTCTCATTTTATCTGATGACGGAGGTGAGCAAATGATTGTTTTCATTTTATATTTGCAACAGAACTGAATCGTACCTCCCAAAATAGGACTTGCTGCTATCCCAGCTTCCTTTATCACTATGATGACACCTGACAATGAAGACAGATGTGAGAGTGACACATTTTGAAGATGCAAAGTCCTCTAACAAACAGGAAGCGAGATTATCAAAATAATTCCTGTACATGACTCAGATATGATTTTATGGTGTTTGAAATCTTCAAATGATGCATGGGAAAATGAAAAGTCTGAGGCTTTTGAAGAGCTAGAATGCGCATGCGGACACACACACACACACACGTACATTTATCGTGTTGTCGACATCCTCACAATTCACTTTTTTCTATGTCTTACGTTCGCTTTAAGTGTTTCAAATTTGATTGTTATGAAGGAGTATTAGGAAGACACTGAAAGGAAAAGGAAATTATGAGAAAAAGTTATTCATGAAGATAAATATTTATATTGTCTCAACAAAAGAGTTAAATGAAGAAAATAGGAACATCAAATACTGTATTTTCCAGTGTATAAGGTGTACCCCAAAGCCTTCATTTTTTAAAAAAGATGACCCTGCGCCCTATACGCCGATGTGCCTTACATGGGAAGTCATATGGAGACACAACAGGTCTCGCAACGATTGTCAGCAGCCATCGACTCCCATTTCCCCCTATAGAAGAAGTAACCCCAGACTCTACCTTAGCGCCTTATAATGGTGTGCCTTATACTGTATTTGGAAACTTTTATATATTTATATAATATATTTGGAAAACATTTTTCATTCATTGAAGGTCTGCCTTATAGTCCGGTGTGCCTTATATATGGAAAAAAATATTAAAAATACACAATTTCTTGAGGGTGCGCCTTATACTCCGGTGCCCCTTATACACCGGAAAATATGGTACATAAGAAAAATGTAAAGTCATTGTTTTTGATGAGGGAATATGAAATCTCCCATGTCCATGTCTCACAGCGAAGACCCGCCATATTATTCAGGTTATATCATCAATGATCGACAATTAAAAACAATAGATAAATGATGGTAATATTATGTCTGTTTTTGTAACATTATATTTGGACAATATTCTAACGTTATTCTCATAATGTAATTATTCTCTTTTCTCAGTGGGCCTAATAACTCCTCCATCGTGGCCCAGGGTTGGTAACAAGGCATTAGAAAAAAACGTTTTTTGAGTACAGTATCACCCAGTTATTTTGAAACCGTTTTTTAAAAAACAGATAGCACCTAATGGTGATTTCGTATTGTTATTGGCTTTATTTATTTTCCAGGTGGTCAGTTACTGTTAGTTTGTTGTTATTGACACCATCTTTACTTACTGCATGTTGATATCTGATCTTCTTTCGTGTCATCTGATTTTAAAAACAACACGTGTCATTACAATATTGATTTATTTTAGTTTTGAATGCTTCTTCCTTTTCACCCACCCTGTAGATTCCAGTGTTGGTTTGGAAAACGAGCTCTCACAATTCAGGTTCTCACAGAACCGAAGCAGTGATGATGGCTCAAAAAAAGCACATAAGAAACTGCTACTTTGCTTGAAGAGGAATATTTAAATCATAAGAACCAAGTGGAAAGAACAATGGATCACATATCCCAACCCCCCCGCCGACCCTCGTAGCAGCCAATGCATATAATATACCTACAAATATATAAAACAACATAAAATAGGTTCAAGTTTTTCAAGTTTCTTAAATATATCATATCCAAACTACCCAATTCCAAACTTCAAATAGGACAAGATTCAAGCAGTGCAATTTATGTATCAATTATAACAGCAATAATCATGTACTAATCCTTTCCTAATCGGACTTGATCATCGTTGTGCAGGACATGAGACTCCTGGCTATAATTTCACTGAATCTGTCTTCATCCATCTGCGTGTGGTTTTGGATGTTGAGAGCAGCCCTAAACTTTGGTCCTCCAAAGACCGCTTATTTCAGTGACAACCTACACAGTAGCTTAAGTCTGAATATTTGAAGTGGGGGTACGCGTATGCACTTCATGTCACGCTATGAAAAAACAAGAAAAAAAAGAGAGAAAGAGAAGTGTTAAAAGTTCAGGCAAGTAAAAGATCAGCAAAACAAACGGAAACAGAAAGACAAAAATGTCAATCCTATTGGCAAACCGCACAATGGATCAGGTTGGGAGAGTCGTGTCCCCCCCCCCCGACCCCCACTTGCAATTACGACTGCCTTTTCTTATTTGGAATTCTCAGAGCCTGGCTTGAAACCACCATAGATCGGATCACATAACATGACAACAACTCTTCCTGCTAAACTCACACACCCGTTAAAGCAAATCTTCACCCGCACGCAACCGGATGTGTCCTTTTGACTTTTAGTTGCTCTTTACAAATTCACAACTTGATTATTTATTTCCTTAAATTCCGTCGCGCCTCTATCTGTAAACGGGGAGGCGGATGTGCGCGTGTTGGTGGTCTAAGAGACGTGGCACCGACACTGTCTCGTAACCTTTGCCCAGCATTTGCTCCTTTATGCATGGCGGGTGGATGTCGTTGATCAGGTATTCCAGAGACTGCAAGCTGCTGCTCAAGACAGATGTGTTGCACAAACTCTTGCTGGGCAAGCTGCAACACAGTCGGCCTCCGCTGTCGATGGCCGGGTGGTGATGATGGTGGTGATGATAGGGATGGTGCGGATAGCCCACTTCTCTGTGACCCGTGGCCGACCCGCCTGTGGAGGGCACCAGAAGCTCCTGGGGGTTGTAGCAGTCACTATCGGGTGTCACCAGGACACTGTTCCACGGGGGGGCAAAGTACTGACCCACCGAGAAATTCCCATGCATGCCCACGCAGTTCAATGGGGAGGAACTGACTTTTTCCAGCCCGCCTCCGCCGCTAGCGCTCGCCGTCAGGTGATAAGGTCTGGATGAGGACGAGGAGACTTGCCCCGCCATGATCCCCCCGACAGGAATGCAGCTTTCGGGGGACTTGCTGACGGCCCCGCCCCCTCCGCTGCCCCCGCTGTACATTCGTAGCACTGCCTGTTGTTGTTGCTGCTGCTGCTGCTGCTGCTGCTGTTGTTGCTGCTGTTGTTGCTGCTGCTGCTTCTGCCAGAGGATGTAGTCCATACCGTCCGCGTAAACGCCGCTCTTGACCGCCTCCGCGTTTTGAGCCGGCAACCCTGGACCCGTGTACACCATGTTGGCCTGTGGGCCGATTCCCACTACGTAACCGCCACCTGAAGAACTGGAGGAGACCCCCATAACAGTGGTCCCCTGCTTGGAGGGACTGGAATTGGGGGGTGCTGCGCCTTGACACACCTGCTGCAGAGCCTGAGCTTGGCAATGTTGGTTGATCTGGTAAATGATGCTCTGAATGGAAGGGAGGTTGGACTGAGGGGGGAGAGCGAGGCCACGTGCCCCCGCCACCGGAATCACCGAGCCGGCGACGGTGACGTTGGGTGGTACTGACATCCCGGGGACCTCTGGAGGCTTTGCGGGCCCACTTTGATATCCCATCTGGGTGGGGCCTGTGACTAAAGTGCTACTGCTAGGTGGGTACGGGACAATGTGGGCTGGAGAGAGCTTAGTCCGTCTGCCTTCGGAGTTCTTCATGACACCTTTTGACGAGATGAAGGTCGATGATGAGGAGGGAGAGGAAGAGGACTTGACAATGGCAAGCAGGCCGTGGTAGCCCCCCGTGTGGAAGTGTGGGTAGGGGCTGTAGCGCTGCCCAGTGGTGTCAAATCCATTGACAGTCCGGTTAAGGTGCTTGTGCTGGGGAACCCTGATGTTGGTCGGGAAGATCTTAATGGACAGAGGGCTGTTAGCTGTCTTTTGAGCATAGGCATCGAGTTCTGCTGTGGTGGGGTAGCGAGGGGAATGTGCCGGCACCACCAGGTCACCTGGGGGTCAGAAAGACGGGAAAGAATGAGATTCAACTCCACATAGATTATTCTCACTTTTTAATTACTACAGTGATCCAGAGGGGCGGGGGACAACCAGAGATGTCTTCAAGCCAAAAAAACAAAAACATAAACCAACCAAACAAACAGAATTTGAATGTGCTAATCACGATTCCACTGTTGCAGCGTTGCTCCATTAGAGATTTGTTTCTTTCTGTCTTATTTTAACTCCCTCGTCAAGGGGATCTTTTTTTAAAACTCATTTTGTCAAAATCCCGACCGAGACCTTCGGCGGTGTTAAATGTGTGCATTGTGAAATTAATTCCAACTCTCTTTAGCAATGAATTAGGTTAGCCTTGCACACTAAGTAAGGAGAGAGTGGATCAAAGCTTGTTAAATTGGCACATTTAAAAATTGTCAGTGGTTCAGTCCACTGTCTGAACAGGACCAGTTCCAAAATTGATGGTGTGTCATTTGGTCCCGTGACAGCCGTTGGCCACAATGTTGTTACGTGAAATAAATACAGTAAAGTCTCATTATATCGATATATTGATAGTGCTGCTTATTACGATACTATTTCTATGAACGCAAGGAGAACATTTACATGCCGCAGGATCGGATATATCGATAGTCTGGTTATATCGATATTTTTTCCGACTCCCGAAAATATCAATATAACGAGACTCTACTGTAATAGAATTCAAAGTTCATTACAATTATTTATCTTCAACAGTTCATTTGAATAGCATTTTTATCTCATAGTGGTTCTGTACATACTCAGAACTGCCACCGATATGTTCAAGAAATTAACTCATTCACTGCCATTCACGAATTTATTCGGCAATTGAAAATTGAGCGGCATTCTCAAATTTGTTTATGAATTGTTTTTCCTTGTTTGGGTGCAGATAAAGCACTGGCCGTGACCTCTGGCAATGTTTTTTCCCTTCCACAAGGGGCAGCATTTACGTTTTTTTCTCCATGTTAGCGCTTTGTTCCAGTTTCAGCTGTTGTTAAAGCTCTATATAAACCAATATGTATGTATTGCATTGTATTTCGATCAATCACTCTGATTTCAAGCTCGTATAATTCCAGACCCATATAATTTAGTAATTAACTCTTTATTTCTGGTGAAAGAACAGAGTACATATAAAGTTTCTTACGCTGCATTGAATGTTTATGTCATCCTAAAAGTCAGTATTCTGTGGGTCCTGGAATTCGAGTGCCAATGACAAAAATCCTGGCGCTGGAGTGGACACATTTTTGCACGTCGTCTGGCAGTGAATGAGTTAAATGGGGTTACAGAAATGTTTTCCAGTTATAGCACCACTGCAAATTAGAAGGACAAAAATATGCAAAAGCATTGATGGTAAATGCACTGCGGTGTTTGCAATATGAAACTCCCCAATCCCAGAAGGCGGCGACTGTGAATAGCAATGGGCCCTTGTTCAATGAGGCAAAGCTCAAGGTGGCAAACAGGAAAATGGCAATTTTCAAGCCCCCCCCCCCCCCCCCCCAAAAAAAAAAAAAAAAAAAAGTCATGTGTCATTGTTGGGAGCTCGGTCATGGAGGGGAGGGGCCACATAGAGATTGGATTTAAACAACATTATTCAGGCAATTTCATGGCTACTTAGTTCAGTGCAACAGAAAACGTGTGTGGGAGCGGGTTGAGAGGAGAACTCAATTTACATGCGAGACATCAGCTGTCACAAATGACTTGCGATCCTTTTGGAAATATTGATACAAATATTTTTTTATGCAAAATGTGACCGCACACATACACACACACACACACACACACACACACACGAAAACACACACGGAGTGACATGAGTGTGCTATCAGGAACCTAAAGAGTGTGTCAAGGTTCCAGACTGTGAAGACGACTCACTCCATTTCCTTTCTAGTCGCAAAATCATTAAAAAAAGCTTCCACAGCCAAACAGCCTCAATCCTCATTTCTAGGCTTCCATTACAGATAGCACGGGGAGTTAATTTCAACAACCCAACTGCGGGTCTCCAACTGCGAACATGATTAAATCGACAAGATCCATATCATAAAAGAAATAAATTTGGAATTTAATGACAGAGGGGAATGGCTGTGAATAGCCGGCGACAAATTTAGCGCATGACCTATTGCGGTGTCATTCCTCCCTTTAATGTAGAATTCCTCGAATTAGATGTTGTGCTTTCTTAGCTCAATCGTATGTGGAGTATATAAATCTAAACGTGGGTATATTAGACTAAAAGACAGTGCGAAGGGGCGGAATTAAGCGCGCCAAGCTTCGACCTCGCCAGCCTTGATGAGGCACCGCTCGGCTTCCCCGGCGACGTCGCTGCCAGACGCTTTGATGCGCTCACTCACAGTGGAAAACTGACAAGCCTTGTTTGCTTTGCTCTGAAGAGGAAAAACACGCTCATTTCAAAGCCCATCGCTCGTCCACATGCTAATGGGAAAGGCAGCATTTTTTTGCTGATCTGCTTTACATGAGGCGAGAAAAAAACATCTTTGATCAGCACATGGTCCAAATGAGGAAAGATTCTTGGCTTTCCAGCATATCAAGGGCCTTGTGTCCTGCTGCCCTGACAAGTCCACAGATGCATCATGCCCATCATTCCATCTAATTACTGCCACATGAAGAGGGAAAAAAACATTTGAAAAAACATCCAGAAATTCATTAAAAGGTCCTTCACACAGAGCGAGCCCATATTTTATATGGCACAGTTTGCATTTCTTCCAAAAATTCAGCATAAGGCCTCTCTCTCTCTCTCTCTCTCTCTCTCTCTCTCTCTCTCTCTCTCTCTCTCTCTCTCTCTCTCTCTCTCTCTCTCTCTCTCTCTCTCTCTCTCTCTCTCTCTCCTACTCTCACACCCCACCTTTCCCCTCCCTTCATCTTTCTCTCTCCCTCTCCCCCCGTTCCACCCCTCATCCTGCTCTTTCTCTCCCAATCTCTCTCTCACGCCCTCTCTCTCTCTCCCCTGTCCCACCCCTCATCTCTCTCTCTCCCCTTTCTCTCCATCTCTTCCACTCTCCCTCTCACGCTCTCTCTCTGCTCTTCTATCCCTCTCTCTACCCCTCTATCACCTCTTTCTCTGCCCATCTCTCTTTCTCTCCCTCTGTCTTTCTCTCATTTTCTCCCCCTCTCCGCCCTCTCTCTGCCCCACTCTTCCTTCTTTCTCTCCCCATCTCTCTCTCCCTGTCGTTCTCTCCTCTTTCTCTCTTTCTATGTCACTCTCTCCCCCCTCTGCCCCTTCTCCCCCCCCTCTCTACCTCTTTCACCCCTCTCTCTCTCTGTCTCTCTCTCTCTCTCTCTCTCTCTCTCTCTCTCTCTCGCTCTCTCTCTAACTCTCTCCCTGTCTTTGCCTGCCCCTTGTTTGTCAATAGGTAGGGATTTTGGCACAGCAACCTGGCATCAAAGGCCTTCACACTTCACAGGCCACAGGGATTAGAGGCCTTTCAGGCCTACAAAACCCATCTCGGCTCCACAAAGGTTTCCGGTTATTAGAAATCACAGGCATAAAGGAAGAAAAGGGGAGACGTGGGGAGGCAAATGAGCATCTAGGTGCTTCCGATTTCCCCCCCTTAAAGTTGCTTGGAAGAAACGTTCTCGCAACCTTGATTACAATTAGCACGGGTCCTAATTTTGCTGGCCGACTCACAGTTTGATATGTCGGCATATGTCAGGGAGTTTGTTCTACCGTGTGACTTCTTGGCTTAGTTTTCGGAAGATCCACGCTAAGAGCAGCAGAATCCAGCACAGATGGTTCTTGCAGATAAAACATCCTCCGAGGCAGCTTGCAACGTCTTTGTGTGCACCCTCACCTTTCCGCAAAGATGAGGGCTTTCCTGCACCTGCGCGCACGCCTTGCCGCGCATGCAAATACCACGAGCGGAAGCCGAAAAACAAGGCACGCAAACAACGCACACACCAACCTGCATCCGCACTCGTGTGTCTCGTTTGACATCAGTGAAGCATGTTGTTATCCTCTCTCATGAAATGTAGGGCAGGGACAACAACAGGTGCCAGTGCCGGCGACAGCCTGCAATGCCTCCTGGGCTAAATGCTTCACACTCGCTTCATTTCGACACGCGACAGCCTTGTAAGGATTAATTATTTCCCCCGAGGATGCAGGAAGATGCTTTTCCCCTTCCGGAGATGAGGCGCATTCACCGGCACGTGAAATAACATCCAGTTAACGAACAGGGCAAACCTGAGCGAGGAGTAAGAAACTTTCACATAAATGTAAATAAACAAGGAAAATGATTGAACTGCGGCGTCGGTGAGCTAAAAGTGCAGGCAGACATGCCTTTATTCGAAGCAATCACGTGCTGGGAGCTGAGCTGGCAGGGAGGCAATTAATGGGCTGACCTTCGTCCTTAATAATCTAGGGCCTGGCACACAATGCCCATGTGTCAGGGCGGCACATCTCTAAATGCCACCGCTCATTAGCACGACGCACGCGGCGAGAGAGGCTATCTGTGCAGCGTTCGACTCTGCGGCCGTCAGACAGGCAGCGAGAGCGGGCGTGGGATAACATGGCGGCGCGGGCCGGTTATATGATCTGGAAAACCTATTCCGCTGGGTGGATGGCCACTCTCATTTCTCTCCATTTTTGATTGGCACGAAGCCCCCCAAGCGCAACGTTCTTGGTGTACCCGGTGCTGTCACTGTGATTGCCTGTGTGTATGTTTGGAGAAGAGGGTGCTTGATTCTTAACACTCAATTAACACTCCTTTAATTAGCCAGCAGTACATTTTGAATTCTGATGAACTAATTTTCTCGGTGTGTGTGTGTGTGTGTGTGTGTGTGTGTGTGTGTGTGTGTGTGTGTGTGTGTGTGTGTGTGTGTGTGTGTGTGTGTGTGTGTGTGTGTGCGCATGCAGGCAGGCGAAGACCTGCCAAAGACGAGGTCCATTGGGTACAAAACAGCAATAAAGAGGGAACTGGTTAGATTAGACTGTTTAAAAAAAACCATTAAATTCTGCGCACTTTTGTTCAAGCAAAGGGGGTCAACCTATGTTGATCACACTGAAGCCAAAAGCAGATGGGGAGTGTGTGAGAGAGGGGGAGGCAGGTAGCGGAGAGATAGATGTGTAAGAGTGTAGCATCAAATCCAGAGAACTACTGGAATGCGTTGCTTTTTAATTAAGACATTCCAATGCACAAGCAAAGAAAAAAATCTTTGAAAGCTACCTAAAATGCCCTCACTCCAAATGATTGAAGTTGGGAGTGTTGGACAATGATAGAAAAGTTTTTTCTTATGAGTGAAAAAAACCCCAAATATAGCAGTACATCAAAAAGCGCTCAGCATTTCCTTCTTCGCTTCTGCAGAGCCGATATCTCCACACACTTTGATCCCAGCGGACCATGTAGTCAGGTCAGTGGGGGCGGGGCAGATTTGCTTGCTTAGATGTAGGGAGAAAAATGTTTGGTTGACTTGCAATTAAGGAACAGAAAAGATGAAGGGGATGGCGAAAAACACTTTGCATGCAGAAATTATGGCTACATTGAATAATAGTCGATTCATTGAGAAATTTCAGCGCAGAACGCCGATGCTTATGTGGAACTGTCGCGGCTTGGAATTGAAGTGGATTAACGTGGGACAGGAGATGTGAGATCTCTTTTCGTCAATGGATGCTACAGCTTCGTGATTGCTTTCAACATTTAGCTTGTAGCAGACGTGCACATTTCACCGTAATGTCCCTGATCCACTGCTGAAAAAGATGGTTTGATCCTCGCCTCTTTCATCTAGAACTACTTCATGCAACAAAGAGGGTGCACACAGTGCTTGAGACTGAATGACTGTCTGTGTCTTCTGTGTCGTGTCACATTATTTGTTATTTAGGTTTTTTGCTGCCTTTACAGCAGGTCCTATATTTTGTTTTTCTACTTCTTCCTTTCCTTTCCTCTTACTTTCATCACTCTGCTGCTGTGAAATGGAAATTTCTCCACTGCGAGACTAATAAAGGCTAATCCAATCCAAATTTGTTGAATTGAGAGCATCTGATTTATGGCAAATCTTGAAGCCATTGAACTTGCAACCAGCTGATGCGCCTTATTTGTCTTCTCATGCCAAGAAGGAATTTTTGTGATTGTCAACAAAGAAAAGAAAATACTGCCAGAGTCAAAGGTTCCAAAGACACTCTTGTCCCATCAGCTCACACTGATTTCGCATCATGGTGAATTGTATTATATTCAACAGTGATATCATTGCTGTTTTTTCAGAAGCACATTGACAGCAATGTAGTTAACTCATTTACTGCCAGATAATGTGCAAAAATGTGTCCACTCCAGTTTTTGTCATTTTCAATGAAATTGCAGGAACCACAGAATGTTGAGTTAGGACTACATCAACATTCAATTCAGCGTAAGAAACCTTAGACTATCTTCTTTCATCAGAAAAAAATGAGTTAATTCCTCAGTTATATGGGTCAGAGGTATCTGAGCTTGAAATGAGGGCGGCTGTCCAAAATACAATACAATACATCCATATTGATTTATATAGCACTTTAACAATAGCTGGTGCTGTATCAAAGCACTAACATGAACAAAAGGCAAATGCTGCCCCCTTGTGGAAGGGAAAACATTGCCAGAGGTCTGACCAGCGCTATATCGGCACCCCCCACAAGAAAAAAAACAAACCCCGAACAAATTCGGTAATGGCAGTGAATGAGTTAATGAAAACACACAGCCGATGTTATTATAAATACTCAGCAGCGGAGACAGATCTGTATTTTCACAGCCATCACTGTATGTTTTGCATGTAGATTTGAATGTTTTGATATCTTGAAACGGTCATGATTCATCTGTTGACTTCCAAGCGGGTTGTGCGGATTCAGTCGCCACTCAATTACGGTGTGAACGTGAGTGCAAGGGGTGGTCTCTCTGGATGTGTGATTGTCATGTCGCCTGTCAATCGCACGAAGGAAGGTCATATCGGCTTCAGGTGGACGCAAATTGGAACAAGCTACAGCAGGTGAAGGAAACTGGCTGCATTGCACATCTTTGTGTTGTGACACAGACCGCAACGACATCGTCCAATATTGTTTTTGTTTAACTTTATGTGGTTATGTTTATGCTGCACCTGCTTCTGACATATTAAGGACATTCTCAACGCCAAAAGTTCCCTTTACCGAGTGACTGACATGTGACAAACTGAGCCGGCCCAAAACAAAACAGACTGATGATGCATGAGTCATTCGTCACTCCCCAGCCGCTGGCTGGGGAGTGACGAATGACAGACCGGCGAAATGAACTGAGGTGCCCATTCTTGCTGTTACAACAGTAAACAGTGTTGAGTGACTTTCCTAGAATGATGGAAGCACGGTTAAAAATAACCAGAGGTTTGCTAGTCTGTCATCCATCAGTGACCTGGCTATCTGTCCTTTCTTTTCAGTCATTTCTGTCATTTTTTTTCAAGCCGTCAGTCGGTCCGTCATTTTATTTTAACTGCGTTTCTGTCATTTTTTTCCAGTAATATATTATTATTGTTCTTGGAGCATACGAATGGTCATTGTGTTCTGTGTTCTGATACATAACTGACACAAGGTGAAGAACCATCATACAAATTCATGGATTTAACTTAAGCTGGTATTTTTCATCCCAAACAACCGATAGTTTGTTATGTGCTCAAGTTTTTATCAAATTTATTACCATTCAGCAGCAAAATGGGCATTTGTCAGTGACAGACCGACATACCGTTATTCTGTACTATGGGAATATCCACCAGTAAAAATTACAATTACGAAGTAGCCAATGACAGTTTTGGTTCGTCTTGAAATAATGACGTGACGGGCGTGTGCCGATAAAGACGAACTAACAACATGCATTTATTCAGTTGTTGTCGGAACTACCGGCCTGAAAAACAACAACATAATCATCCCGTAGACCTCAGGGATGGCCTATCTGACTCGGGAAACAAACTCTTCCTCCTTGCACATTGTGCCTTCATATCATACGAAAAAATATGAATACAAATGGAGTTCCGATCCACAGAGAATCACTGATTTCAGGGACTGCATATGATTAGGTCAAATTTATGCATTGACACTAAACCACAAAATAAGATCTAGCTGAGTGTGACGACGATAGCTTTTTAGAAATGTGGCTTTTACGTCAAAAGCACGTCCCAGACTCATGAAACTTGGGCGGGGAGTGACTGCAACAAAGTGAGTATGAATTCCTGAAATAACGCTTGATTTGAAGCTATTGTTATGCATTTAGCTGATAGGATCATGGTCTGCGTGATGTTGTGGAAATGCCACATTTGCTATCAGGAGGGTGGGTGCAAGTGCTTGAGGGCAACGGGGCATCCTGAACAATACCTGCCTTGTGCTAATGGAGGTGTCATCTGCACAGGCCTGATTAGTCAGCGATTACAGCGAGGCCTCAATTGCCGTGACAACTGCCGCAAACACAATAAGCCTTGATAGAGCCAGCTGTTTGGTCTGCTGCAATTAACCCCACGTCCCACTCGTCTCCGGCGGTGCACTGCCTCTAATTGACGATTGCCTATACAAAGCAAAGGCTGTGGGGCTAGACCCCCTGGACGCAAACCCCCCGTCACCCCAGCGCTGTGAAGGAGATGATTATAATCGAGGCGTCCCGTCGACTCGGCCGCCAGTCAATCAAAGCTTCAGCGCCCCACAGGAGCTTCCTGATGAGTGAGGGAGTCGAGGAGTCGCATGTACGAGAGCGCCTTCCTTGGAGGGTGTGGGGTGCTTATAGTGTGGGTGGGTTGTAGAGGTTGTGACGACAAGTTGAATATGCCTACAGTCCAAGTACTAATCAAAACAAGTGCATGTGAGGAAACCCTGCTACTTGCTACATATCAGAAAAGCCATTTTTGGAAGCACCCGTCTCACTCTGTTCATCTCAAGGTTGATTTTCTGGGCTATGCAGAAAGAAAGAAAAAAAATCAAGGCAATTATTTGTCAGGCCTCTGTTATCTATAATTGCAAAGATAAAAATCAAGCTGCAATGATTTCTCCGCGGATAGAGCCGTCTGAATTCACAGCTGCTTGTGTCATCATATTCTTCAAACAAATGCATTGTCTGCACCTAACTCTACTCTGCCTGCACTCACTTGGGAATATTTATTATTAAGGAGGCTGAATTATCGATGGAATGTTTCAGGCATATACTTTATAAGAGGAGTCGAAAGTGTGTTATGTGACTGTATCTCGGTGTGAATGAAATGAGTTTATTTTTCAAAAGGCAGCGTCCCACTAACCCCACACGTTCTTTCCAAGATGTTACAAAGGGCAAAGCGGACCGTGACAAAGTTTAAATGACTTGCACACTGATTGCTCGCAAGTACGCACCCATGACACAATGTCAAAAATGGATTTAATCTATCAAATACTTTTTTTTTTTATATTGGCCCAATGTTCTGCCCCCAGTACTTACATTACAATGCAGTACAGTGCGCCCCAAGTGGTGGAAATAGTTAAAACCACTCAAAAACATTGTGGAGTAGCCATTTTGAAATCTAACTGTGGAGAGGTGTGATTACATCCATGTCCATCCTCTTTCTTTTGACTTGTTCAGGCACAATCTGTAAGTACATTTACACTATTATACATTTTATTGTTTGTTGTGCAATTTATTTATAAGCCTACATCAATATTTCGTCAGTTAAGCATTTCACATGCTTTCCATACAATCGTTGAATGAGCTAGAGCAGGGGTCGGGAACCTTTTTGACTAAGAGAGCCCTAAAAGTAAAATATTTAGAAATGTTTTTCAGCGAGAGCCACACGCACGCGCGCGCGCACATACAAACGCTCGCGTGCGCGCGCACGCACACACACACACGGCCACTTTTCAACAAAATATCAGAATATATTATTTAAAATAACTTTGTGATAGTACTCACGTTAACATGGAACATTTTCCGTTCCTCGTGTTTGGTAAAAATCCAGGAAAACGATCAGAATGAAATTCAATTTGCCGGTCCAGAGGCGAAGTTACTGCTAGCTAGCCTGCACACGGCTCATAAGCTTCCACACTTGCTATCTGCAATCTACTTCTCGCAGAAGTATGTTGATGCTAACGTTAACATGGGGATTGTTAAAATGTCACTGACATTCGACTGTTTCATCGATGGTATTGTTTCATTGCAAATTAGAATCAGAACATTTTCTCTCCTCTAATGATCCGGTGCATTCAGGCTGAAGTGCACAAGTTGGGCTCATTTAAGGGGCGTTTACCTGTTTCAAGGTGACGGCCACTATCATCCAATCAACATGGCGCTTTAGGCCATTCTAGGTCAGTGTCATCCAATCAAAATTGCGCTTTCCGCCAACTGCAGCCCCAACGGGAAATGAACGATGAAAAAAACGACAATATGTATTATAATATGTAATATTTATCGGCGAGCCATATGCAATCATCAAAAGAGCCATATATGGCTCGCGAGCCATAGGTTCCCGACCCCTGAGCTAGAGAATAGGCCTGTTTCATTAATGTAATTTTATATGTATAATTGGATGCTGTACAACATTCGTACTCTTTTTCAGTTTGTATGCAGTTTTACAAGACTTCCATAAAAATACTAAACGGTGGATTCTCATCTTCGTGTTTTTTATTGGAAGATTGTTAAGCTCACTGTCTACACACCAACCATTTAGTTAGGGCAGAAGACCCAAACATCCAAATCTAATCTTTGATTTCATTGAAGCAACCCTATTCTCAGATGTGATATATTTCCCGCACAGGCAGAGAGACGAGAAAAACAAAACAAATGGTAGCCTAATTATGGCTCTCCTTTTAACTGATTCCAACATGAGGTCATTCAGTTGGCCTGCAGAGAAGTGGTCTGTCCGTATTATTTCTGCAGCGTTTGTGACTGAGAGGAGGTCGCTACAGTTGATCTTAAATTTTACACATGACGCTCTCGTAACGTTTACGAGTAACGGCAAACAAATTTTTGTTCCATGCCGGATCGAGCCCCCGGGCCTTGACTTTTACACATGGGGTTTTGGGACACAAACATGAAGACGAGCCTTTTTAATCACTCCTTACTGTAATTTGAAAAAAAGATAATTTTGAACAAGTATATGTCCTCCTGCTTTGAGGAGAAGTTTTGGAGATGTCCTGTTTCTGTTCCCACGCTGTGCTCATGATTGGAAGAGTTTGGTGTGCAAGCACTTGACCCAGGTTGACCACAATCTGTGATTAAAAAAAAATCTCCAAACACACAGTAACATCTTCTTGACAGTCTTCCGGATTTATCAAGGCCAAGACATCACAGCAGCTCATTAATTTATACCGGCTCCCTTTGAGGATGAGCAAAACCAACAGGACGCTGCCACGTTTACATTTTCTCTCTGGAATTTATCTTTGAAGCCTGATGTCACCGGATCAGCCATGGAAATTAATTAGCAGGGTGGATGTGGCAACCTCGTGCACTTTCCATCGTGACATCCTTTTTACGGGCTATCGGGAAAATAAGTGATAAATGACCTCCTCTGGATCAGACGCCTTGTTCGACTACTTGTTTGGAAATTACGGAATATCTTGCAAAGCTAATACAGTAAGCATCCACTCAAGCTAAAAAGTCCCGTGGATTAGAGGAGAAAAACAGGTGGATCCAGAGACGGACAAATCTCAGCTGACATCACAATGCAGTTGCCCTCCCTGACCCCACAATTACAAACAGTGGAAATTCTTCCTTCGTGTCTCTTGATCGTCTCTGTTCTCTTGTTCTGTTTTCATCCCCCCATGCCTCCCACGATCTATCTTTTTTTCTCTGCTTCAGTCCGCCTTGTCTCTCCAGGCCCTCTCCCCTCTCCTCTGTCTTTTCCATCTCTCTCTCCGAGTAAGTGAGTTTCATCTGGGGTGCTTGGCGGGCGAAATCACCCCAGGGTGAACACTTTATTATCTGTAGTCAAAGCGTCACCGCGAATACCATTCTACACACACAAGTGTCACTTTCCATTTGTCCACTCTCTGGCTGCATTAGCGGAGCCGAGCCGGCCCAGGGCCTTCTGTCTCCAGCAGAAGAAAGCTAACAGTGTGGGAAAGCGCTCGTCCTGCATTCTTGCCCCATTGACACCGGGGAAGCCGACATGCTGCCTCTCTCTTGGGAATTAAGAAAAACAATCACAGAAAATCAACTCTAAGTTGACAATGAGGAATATACTGTAGCTTGTCAAATGACGAGTAGACCAGGATGTTTTGGCACTTTGTGATCTTTGTGACTGTATAATCTGTGTGCTCACAGCAGGTGTGAAACAAGGGAAGCCGTCAGATTCCAGTTACAAGCGTTTTTTGGTGAAGATTCAGCCCTCTAAAAACAAGTTTTTTGGGTTTCTGTGGAATGCAGAATCTATGTCGCACTTATGCGAGGCACCTCTGTACCAAATAAAAAAAAGATGACAGTGGAACATGTAAAGTGTTTACCTCAAAATAGACACTGAGCTCGGTCAAACAACAGAGTGAAATATTCAGTTGGGTTCCAGTACGGGAGATTAAAAACCTACATTTTACTTGACAGAAGCCACCAAAAAATATATATGTACAGTATAACACAGTGAACAAATGGACCCATCAAGAATAATGACAAACACCTTCAGTCATTCACTGCCATGAAAATATGACAGAGCGCCATTCCCAAATTTGTCCGGGTTTGGCTTTTTCTTGCTGGGGTCCTGATAAATGGTCAGACCTCTGGCAATGTTTTTTCCTTTTCCACAAGGGGCAGCATTTCCCTTTTTTCCATGTTATCGCTTTCTTTCAGTTTCGGCTGTTGTTAAAGAGCCATATAAACCAATATGTAATGCATTGTATTTTGGACAGGCACCCTCATTTCAAGCTCAGATAACTCCAGACCCATATAATTTCGGGATTAACTTTTTTTCTGATGAAAGAAGAGAGTCTAAGGTTTCTTACGCTGCATTGAATGTTTATGTAGTCCTAAAACTCAATGTTCTAAGGGTCCTGGAATTTGAGTGACGACAAAAACCCTGGCACTGAAGTGCACACATTTTTGCACATCGTCTGACAGCGAATGAGTTCAAATGTAACTGTGATTTTTAAGTTATGATCTCGCAAATGTCCAAAATGAAAAGATGACTACGGCTTTGGTCCTTACGTCAACTACTGACTGTTTACTTGTTCAAGTTGTAAAAGCTTGAGTCTGCCTGGCTGCTCTTACACACATTTCGGCGTCTGATCAAATAAAAATGCTTGCGGCTGACGGCTGGTTATTATTATTATCATACTCCATATATCATATAATCATAGACTCCTACTTATATTGCCCGGCGGAAGTTCAGCCAATACGGTGGATGGGTTCTTTGGGGTTGATGTATAGTATATGCTCTGACCCCCAAAAATGTGTCTCTATGCTCGGCTCAACTCGATTGTTCGATTAAGTGAAGACTGAATTGTGAACAATTGCCTGTCTTTTATGTGTACTGTTACTGACTGGTGACAAGCGAAAGGTCTACTTTAGCTCCTGCTCAAAGTCAGCTGGGAAAGACTCAAGTTCACTGCGACACCTCCTAGTTATTGAATTTAAACTCATTCAGTAGACAAATAACAGCACTGTTATTTGTCTGAAGAATTGTGACGAAGAAAAATGAAGAGATGATACCCTACTTCTAACTTTAATGACAATCATAAAGAGTAACCACAAGGCCTTGTGAGGATAAGCGACTCTAATAATGGATGGAAGAAGGGATGGATGGGTGGATGGAGGAACGGATGGATGGACAGACGAATGGATAGATGGAAGGGGTGGGTGGATGGTTGGATGGACAGATTTTTAGATGGATAGATGGATGGATGGCCAGGTGGGTGATAGATGGATGGACGGACAAACACATGGGTGGATGGACGGATGGGTGTATTTGGAGTGGATAGATGGATGGACGAGCGGATGGATGAATAAACATACAGGTGGATGGGTGGATTTGGAGTGGATAGATGGATGGATGGATGGAAGGAAGGATACATCGACGGACGGATGGGAGAACTTCTGTTTCATGGGCCTGAATGCATAGGAGAAAAGTCAGGTGCTCAGGAAAACATGTTATCCACTCCAAAGTGCTCTGTTAAATCATTTAAATAATTAGGTGTGGGTTTGCCCTGCGGCCTGCCTGGGCCACCCTCATTGTGCACACTGCACGGTCGACAAGCAAGAGGCTTTATCAGCAAATAACTAGCGTCAGCACCAGCAGTGGGGCGGTTATGCGTTGCGACTGGCGCACCAGCCGATATTGTCATGTGCGATTAGGCCTGTGCTCATGAGCCTGTGAACTCATTGCTATGGCACGGGATGTCAAGCTCGCCCCCTTATTTCCCGACGTTTGGATCTGTTGCTTCTGAGCTCCCCCTCTAAGCTTTCTCATTGAGCATTGAGCCCTGCCACTTCTCCATGGAACCTCCCTAAACCCTGTGAGGAACTGATTAAGAGTCTGCAACAGGTCAGAGTGATGCGCTTTGAAACGGTAAATCTTTGAAGCCTTTCACCCAAAAGGGGTCAGGCCAAGTCAAAGCTTGCCTCTGAAGGTGATAAACAAAGGAAGGCAAATACAAACAGTGAGGCCAAAAAGAATTAGGTGACCTTCAACATTATAAGCATATCAGAGAGATTGAAAGACGAGCACATTTTTGAATGTTGGCTTACAGCGTGACTGTCCTTTATACTCGCATCTGACACTGTCTCTCAAAGGGCTCCATGTACTGCCAAGAGCAGGAGCATCAGCAACACAAACACACACACGCAGAGCTCTGGAATAAAAGAGCTGTGAGATAGCCATTGTAAGCACATACAAAAAGGAAGCAGATCTGAGGAAGGAGAAAAAAGGCAAAGAAGCAACGACTATGGCGAGGGGGAGGAAAATAGAAGGGGTGGGGGGAGGGAGGCTGGAGGCGACTGGGCAGGCCTGTCAAAGCCCAGAAAGTGCTGCTGCATAGGCCTGCAGGTAAATGGAAGAAGAAAGGCGCCTGTGGGCTGCCTGAGGCAAGCCCGGGCCCTTCTGTTCTATCATTTAAGAGACAAGTCGTTCACTGATTCCCAATTAATATTTAACACCGCACAGACAACAAGGCACTCCGCTCTGCAGTATACGTGGATGGGTGGAAAGGAGCAGGTTCTTGACCTTTAACAGACATTTCTCATTTGGGTTTAAGTTAAAAGACGTCGTGCAAACTTTGCTGCTGTGAAATGTAAATTTCTCCACTGCGAGACTAATACAGGCAAATCCAATCCAATCCAAAGAGCGGATGCTTTGCATTTGATGCAGACTGCAAATAGAACACTACAAATACAATCTCATAGAGCCAGTCTCAATGAAGCAGGCTTGTAAACATTGTACATTTTACTTGGAACATGATGTATAATGTTGAATAACAATGCATTAACATTTTTAGAACAACGGTTATCAGCTTTGTGTCAGTTAAGTTCATTGTATAATTATTTGATGTATTAATATGACATAATGCTTTCAAGTTATTTGTAACCTGTTTATTCATTCGGTATTAAGGCACTTCGTGATTATATTGAACTCTGTTGCATGAAATTGAGTTATTTCTATTTCAAACAAAGAATAGTTACACTTTGTCAACTGATGAGCATATCTGCTGCACAGTGCAGAGGTGCAAGGTTAGATTCCAGGCCTCAGCTTTCCTGTGTGGAGGAGTGTGCATGTTCTCTCTATGCCCGTGTAGGTTTTCTTCGGGTACTCCCATTTCATGTCACATTCAAAAAAACGTGCATGGTACAATCATGGAAGGCTCAAGTCTCCTTAGGTATGATTGTGAGCACAATTGGTTTTTTTGTCTGTATGTGCCCTGTAATTGACTGGCAAAACGTTCAGGGAGTGGGCCCTGCCTCCTCCCCGAAGACACCTTGGATAAACCCCCTCCCATCTGCCACCCTGGTGAGGAGAGGCAGGTTACAAAAATGGATGAATTGATATATTTTGGGAGGATGGATGGATGGAAAGTTACAGTATAAGATACCTCAATACCGCGATTCACGGTCTTATTATATTACTGAGGTGTACCTAATGTGCATTCAATAACCCGAAGATGTAATCACGGTATTTTAAATGTATGTAATTCAACACATTTCTAAACTAGTCTTCAGAACACACTCAAACAAGAAATAGTAAGTGTGGGGCCATACATTTGTAATGTAAAACAATATGAAATACTGCACAAGAGATATTGAAAACTGTACTGCTATCTTACCTCTCGATCACACATGAAGTCACGTCTGAACTTCTCTTCCCACATAAATGGCTCTCTTTACAGCAAGACCTCTTGCAACAACATATCGATCAATATTTACCATCTGTGCGTTTCAATCAAGGCTGGGAGGTTAAATGCTTGAAGTTATTTACTGAAGTGGAAATAAAGATGGGCAGTCCTGTAGAACAAAATAGACCCCCTCCTGTATTCCTTTAATTAAAAAGACAAAAAGCCGGAAGCATGCATCCTACCTCTGAGCATCCTTATAAGTATCCGAGTCTACATTTTAGAATGTCAGGAGTGAACAAGCATCATGCTGTTCATCTCCTACCAGATGTAAACGTGAACTAAAAGTGCTCTACTAGGCCCACAAAGAGATCTCCAATGCCTACTCACTTAGTCTGATTTACATAGCTTGCTCAGAGCGGGCATTGAATTTCAGCTTCGCTCAGCCTAACATTCCGTATGCTGTTGGAAACAGTGGTAAAAGAAGTAGAGAAGCTACCCTGGAAGTCCAGAGTCGATGCTGTATTAGCAAATGAGTCTGATCACAGTTACACCAAGATTATTTCTGAGTCCGAATTAATCTCAGGTTTAAAGAGAGGTTTCAATTTAATCTGTTTTATTTGAACCCTTTCGATACCATAATCTGAACATTTTATTTTTTTAAGAAATGTTATGCTAAATCATTTCATTGGCTTCTAAAGAAGGCATATTAATCAAGAAATGCAGAAAATATATACATTTTTTACAATATTTATAATATTGATCAGAAATAAAATCTCATCCCACATTTCTTTTAGTTTTATAGATAACACCATAGATAAAGAGTTTATGCATCAGAATACAAACATGGGAAACGATTTTTATGGATATTTAGGAACAAACAAATGATATAAAACTGAGCAATGTATTTTGTAATCACTTGGACGTCTGGAGTAATTCTGATGCAATCTTGTGTTGAGAGCTGAAAAATACCCGAAAAATGGGGTACTAACTTGTACCGACAGCAACTTTGGGAAGAAACTTACTCTCCATTATTTTGTATGAGTATACATTTCGCCCACTACTCATTTGTACCGTCGGTATCAAAAGGGTTAAACAGGTTTGCAGTTTGGCGCAACAAAATTTAAACCTCATCAATGGATGTACTATAGTCTTAAAATTAAATCTTGTCATTTGCTTTCAGACCACAATGAAATGGAATGATACAGATGCAAGAAAATGCTGATTTTATCTTTTGTCATATAGTATGTTGCAGGTCGTGGTGCAAAAAATGGTGGACCCAAGCGCAGGAAACTATGGAGGCAAGAGTGCAGGATGTACTCAAAACAAACAAAAACGGACTAACAAGGCAAAATACATGAACAGAAGTCCAAAAACCAAACCACTCAGTAGCAAATCAAAACTGTGAACGGGTTGACAAACAGAACATTGATCAGCACTTCCAGAAGCATCAAAAGGAGCAAGACCGCGACCCAGACATAAAGAAACCAAAGACCCAAATACAAGCAAACTGACGAGAACACAAGGAACACCTGGACAAGACACAAATGTTTGGAGTGATCAGATTGGGCTGGGCTGACAAGAACAGGTGGAAACAAAACCTAGCAACACATGGAAAAGGAAAACTGACAAAATATGCAACAAAACTAAATGTATTCAGTTAAAACATGATTGGCATGCATGTCACATACTCCAAGTGAGCCTGAGATTATATAGAAGCTATAAAATAGCATTGCTGAACAGGGGTTATGGCCTCTCATTTTTCCTGCACGTCCTCGTCATGGTCAGGCACAGCTGCGTTTCCAAGCTGCATTTGGATCTTCCTATAAAAGCCGTAAAATCAGCCAGTGAAAATCATCTCATGTTCATCTCAAATACAACAGATATCCAGAATGGATCATTTGAGCATAGTCCTCGAGAATGTGCAAAATATGATCGCTGTCAATTTAACACAATTGGTCGCTACAATCTTGGATATGTTTGTTGAAGAAATCATGTTTGATCTTTTTGTAACACTTGGTAAATCCGGCCCTTTCGGTTGCGAAAGGAAAGAATTGGCCACACTGTCCCCAGCAGCCGACTCCCACTCTCTGGCAAGCAAAGACAGAGGGTGTTGATGCCTGCACCTGCAGGGTCGGCCAAATGCCAGGCTCCCTTTGGACGTAGGAAGCTCTTTTTTAATCCAATTCCTGCTGCGAACTCAGCCACAGCAGAGCCTATCTTCCTCGAGCTCACCTCCCATGGCAATAAGATCGCTTCACCCCCTGTGCTCGCAGCAGAAGGCAAAGAGGGCAGAGTAAAGGCAAAGCTCGGCAGGTCACCACCAGACGGAAATGATGAGCACTGAGATGGCAAGAGGCTATACGAAGCACGAAGGAAGTCTGTGGCCACTCATGTGGGTCCTCCTTTTAATCCTTTACCATTTGTCAATATGATGAACAGTCACGGCTCCAAGACTTTTTCCTCTCCCGGGGCTGAAGTGGGGCTTGACATAGTGGGGCTCAGAAAATATTTTCTAGACATATTTTAGAATATCAAATGAAATGCCGGAGGGACTTAAGTGGGGCCGCACACATTTCTGATGGGGCTATAGCTCGCCCCTCCTAGTTCGAGTGTCGCACCATCCCCGATAATGAAACTGGGTGGAAACATATCAAATGCCAGAGCAAACCCAAAGATTCCTCACAATGAGATTGCATAAGTAGGGCATCCAGGAAGGAGGCCATTCATGGATAGCTGTCACTCACCCTTCACCATGAAGAATACTTCATGACCTGCTGGAATAATCAGATTGCAGATGCGGACACTCTGTAGAATCCAAAATGGGGACCGAGAAAGAGGACATTTGAGTCAGAGGGAAAAGGTCAAGTGTATGCAGACTTTTTCTTTTGCCTTTTCTGTCAATTCTGCAGAAGAGTCAGAAGGGAACATAAAAATGGGCCTCTGCAGCCTGTATAGAATGAAGTGTTGACTAGAGGGTAGATAGAACGCTGTAATGTGCAGACCTGAGAGGCTATGCTAATGTTAGCATGGCTCTTTATTTTTTGTCATTTTAAGACATGCCCACAAAATTGTTACAATAGGTAAATGATGACAAATTTACATGACCGAGAAAATGTCATCAAACCCCATCTGGAATTAGTATCGGTCTTTGCCAATGGAAATGTGTGAATAGTAAGCAGAGTCGTGTTGAGCCAATTTGCGTGTCAGGCTCAGAGTTGCTATTTCAGCGGCTATTGTAACCACTTATTAATATTCAACTGGATTGGCTCACATCTTAGCATACCACATAACATACTGAAGTTTTTTTTAGCAGCTTTCCAACTTCTCTGTAATGGGCCCTCATGCCAAATTTGAAACTCGCAGGACACAGGAGGTCATTATGTCAATGAATTCCCCCCTAACTTAATTCAAAGCAAAGCAACCATCGACCATCTCAAGCTTCATTGCCCGCAGAGCCAACTGGATTATCAGGAAGTTCTCCAGGTGAACCTCTGTGCTGTGTCCCGAGGCTGTGTGATTGTCTCTGTCCATCAATCTAGAGGAAGTTTGAACCTGGCTTGACATGGCATGAACTGCGGATATCAAGCCTTCTGGGAACGTTTCATCCACACCTGGCTGATTGGCACGCCAGGCCTCACGGCTGATGTCGCAGGAGGTTACTGCTGCATGTGCGCTCCAGCTCCCCTCCTCTGCATTCGTCAGTCTGTGTGTGTGTGTGTGTGTTTAAGGGCACATTTGGAAAAACAAATCTGGACTTTAATAGTACTTGATTAAATGGATTTAACTAGGATTAAACTGTTCTTTCCAATTTGATTTCATGGGACTCTCTCTCTCTCACACACACACACACACACACACACACACACACACACACACACACACACACACACACACACACACACACACACACACACACACACACACACACACACACACACACACACACACACACACACGCACACACACGCACGCACACACACACACACACACAGCTGAAAAAGCCGTTACCCAAATAAAGGTTAGATAACTCACTGAGGCGCTATTTTTTTAAGATATTTAAAATCATAGCCCTCTCCCCCAAACATGAAGGGGCACGTGGCTTTGACTACTAATCAGAACATAATGAAACAAGCCCGGACAAAATCACATTTTAGGAAATAGCCACATCGTCATGTCGCTGTCATGAAAGCTTGTGAAGTCCTTCTTGTTTTCTGGAGATGACATGTAGCAGAGTAATTGGTGTCTGGGCCAAAGAGAGGGCAGGTGGTTTGTGGAGGCTGGGTGGGGGGGGGGGGGGGGGGCTCTGTCAGTGTTACTCATCACTAGAGTGGACACCTTCCATTTCCCTCCCGTCTTATGCTCGCCTTCACTCCTCTTGGACCTTCAGAGACACAGCGCGAGGAATGAAGGAAAAATAACGATGGGGAGGGTTGCCTCTGGTGGAGGGTCTCTAGGGTCAGTTGCTTCTATTCACCCCGCTCCCCCCGTGTGGCCTTTCTCTCTCTTTCTCTCATCTGGGCACCCACCCTCTGGGGCACAACATGATGAGAGGCACTGGCTCCACGGCCATATCTGCCTTTCATGTCTCCATCTCGACCAGCGGTGGAGAGACGCCGAGGCGAGGACGAGGGTTACAAATGTCACCCATAAGGAGGATTTAATTAAAAATGACAGCGGCTGGCATGGGAGAGTGCAGTTACATATGCGTGGAATTTGGACGCAGTGAAAGTCAGTGCTTCTGATTTATAATTCAAGTAATGCTCTGCACTGGCTTTTAATTCAATGGCCAAAGGAAGAAAAAAAATCAAAAGGCCGCCCCTAGGAAGTTAATCCAATATGATATTTTTAAGGGCAAGCGGTCAATGACTTTCTGAAAAGACGGCTTCTCAGAGCTCCCTTGCCGAGGCTGCTTCCTGCTGTCTCCGCCCTGCACGCCGCTTA
The DNA here is from genome assembly GCF_051943395.1 of Hippocampus bargibanti. NCBI lineage: Eukaryota > Metazoa > Chordata > Actinopteri > Syngnathiformes > Syngnathidae > Hippocampus > Hippocampus bargibanti. The sequence goes on along the minus strand of NC_142737.1, from coordinate 16,064,555 downwards.
GCGCCCCTCACCCCCCAGCGCCCCCTCCAGCCTGGGCTGTGATAATGGAAACATCCCCTTCTCCGCCTCCCGTTTCTCCCGCTAAGCTCTGCGCGCTTGGGGGAAATTGATTGTCTGGCGAGCTGATCTGAACGCTTCCAGCTGATGGCAGAGCCAGTTAAGTCCTTTTTTATTGAGGGTATGAGGGATTTTTAATGGGAGTCGCATCAATGAACTCTGCAGTCACTTGGCATCTGCATGCAGGGTCTTTTTGTGTGTCGCTCACCCTCCCATTCCAACACGTGCGCACACACGCACATACACAATTTCTAAACAAAGAACAAGCGAAGCAAATGACACATTTCATCTCTGTTTCATTGACAGGTAATCAATCCACCTCCTGTATGCTCAATCACTGTATCTGTGAGGGCGGAACACTGGAATGGGAGCTTCCATTTAAGAGGCTGGGTCACCTTACCAAAACCTGCTCACACCCAATGAGACTAAAAGAAAAAATACAACAATAAAATCAACATGCTCAGCGAAGGTCATGTCCATGGACTAGATCTCTGTGATATTTGTCTTCTTCTTTATGTCCCTCATATTGGAACCGCAAGACAAGTTTATGAGATCGCAATTGAAAATCCGGTTTTAAGCAGCTCAAGAAAGACACTGAGAGGGAAGCCACAAAGAGAAATGGGGGAAACGTAATACTTTTCTTTGATAAAGTACTTTCTTGATTCAAGTTCTGACTCCCATAGATGGAAGTCCTGTAAAATGGAGAAGGAATGGATGAAGATGAAGTTTTGACGGTCTGCTTTCTATTCTGCTTTCTTTCTTTCCGTCATTTCATTTTATAATTCTAGTTTATTCAGATTTTTCACCTTTGCTAGACTGGGTTAAAACGTCATTTCTATGGTTAAAGACAAAGTACTTTCTTCCTAGATAAAGAATCTATCAGCTATTTCACTGTAAAACATTCATCCATAAAAATCTTTGTACTGCCCATCCTCATGGGGTCATGGGAGAGCTTGAGTGAGAAGAGGGTACAACCAGGCCGGTTGCCGGCCAATTACTGGGCACATCTTCAGAACTGTGAGGCTGAGAATTGTACCATTTCATTATCATAACATCGTTTGGACAATTGCATCAAGCAGGATAAAGGAATACTCCCCTGCAACCCGATCCCAGACATAGAGTGAAAACGCAATTTCTTATGAAAGATACAGATCATTCAAGCACGTTAAAGCACTTTTTCCAAAATGTAGTACTTTTAACTCATTCGCTGCCATTCACAAATTTAATCTGGAATTGAAAATGGGGCGTAGAGCGCCATTCCCGAATTTGTGGGTTTTGTTTTTTCATGCATGCTTTGGTGCCAATAAAGCGCTGGCCATGGCCTCTGGCAATTTTTTTCCACAAGGGGGCGGCATTTCCCTTTTTTCCATGTTGTTAATCAACCAATATGTACTGCATTGTATTTTGAACACCTGCCCTCATTTCAAACTCATATAACTCCAGACCCATATAATTTAGGAATTAACTCTTTCTTTCTGATAAAAGAAAAGGGTCTAAGGTTTCTAACGCTGCATTGAATGTTTATGTAGTCCTAAAACTCAATATTCTGTGGGTCCTGGAATTCAAGTGACAATGACAAAAACCCTGGCACTAGAGTGGACACCTTTTTGCACATTGTCTGGCAGTGAATGAGTTCATAAAATGTTACATCTTTACTTATATTGTGCTTTCACAACATTCCATCATTGCAAAACCAATCAGTGTCATGACCCTAATAAAGATAATTTCACTCACATGCTTTTATAAGCCACTCATATTGTCCCACTTTTGAAGAGCCACGCAAATGTTGTTCCTCAGATGTCTCTCCTCTCTATTAATAAGTTTGGAATGGCTTATACGGCCGCCTCGCAAAACGCAACAACTTCTAAGTTGTCATTATGGGGGCAGACGCTTATTGATTTGATCCCGAATTACCACAGTTAAAATGGAAATCAAAAGCGTCAGTTCAAATCAAGATCCAACCCATACACAGGATGCGCCAGTTCCAAACTGGTCGCAACTAGTTTTTGCAAATCCGCAACAACTCATCTTAGTCCCTTTGCACCATTTTGTGAGTGGACACAGGGTGGTGCTGGGGGAGCCTGTGCAGCAGCTGTCATGCTTTACAGGCGGCCCCAACCAGACACTGTAAATGTTTACAGAGCCCTCGGGGTCAGGAAGGGCCACGAGGCAAGTTAAAACGTTGTCTGTTCAGCCCTGTTGACATGACCGCACAATCAGCAGGGCTAAACAGTCCTACTCACAACGATGGGCCAAACAACACAACAATCTGGCTTGTAAAGTGCACATTTGCTCCATCAACTGTTTGGAATTCCTCACAGAAGCGAGGTATCGTGGTGACACAAACATCAGAAACCGGAAATTCTATTTTACAGTCACTTATTTACAGTCGGGGTTAGCGTGTCTGTTTCCATTGTCGGCCCGGACAGATTAACGGAGGGTTATGTGGACATGGTGTACACATTCCGACTCAATCCTCTGAATTCAACAAGATCAATTCCCGGTGGCTCGCGTCGCTGATCTATTTATTTCTTTATTTTTATGAACTCACATTTACGTCCCAGGGCTTGCGGTGGCTCCAGGCTCTTGCTGGCACACGCCGGGTGCTGGGGTGGAGGGTTCTGCCTCCTCTGCAGACAAGCCAGCATGGCGAGGTGGGCACAGTACAACAGCCGGGGGACTTCTGCGGCCAACCTGGAGCATAAAAATGCACAGTTGAGTGAAATCTGCAGCAGGATTTTGAGGTCAAAGCTTGCATCTGCTATCCTGGTGGGATGGGGCCAAGTGACGAAATGAGGCTATGTTTCTCACCCAGGACGCATTTGGGAGAGCTTGTCGACATTCAGAGGGTTCTGTGCTGCATGTGTTGACTGATAAACACACACCTGCGCTGGGGGCCGCTCGGCCGACCCTGGCTCAGTGCGCAGCGTTGCGCCACACAGCTAGTCAAGCATATCTCCTGCCTATGAAACCCTGCTCACAACAAACACACAAGTAGCAGCACTTTAGCACATTCCTTTCCGTGCGGCGTGCGCGTGTTGATTGATGGTGTTATCTATGGAGAGGTGGAGAGGAAAAAAAGAAAATAGCAGTCTGACCGCGAAGTTTAGCATTTAGGAGGGGGGTGTCACGGAAGGCCTTGGGCAACCAACTGGTGTCTGTATAGATATGGCGCTGTGTTTTGTACAGTGCAATTGTGTGTGTTTATGAGCAAATGCAATGGCGGGAGCGGGGGAGACTGCCGGCCGTACATCACGGCCGGTGACGGCACTAATCAATCTCCCTGCAAGCCATAAATCTGCTCTCTCTTTTCCTCGACAATAACCTCCGCTCAGGAAAAGTGAAGCAGTGGCTGCTAGTTTCCACCCAAAAAACTCATAACGGAATACATCAACTCACTCAATGGACGAATGGATTGGGGTAAACACACTTTCTAAAGAAAGTGAAAATGAGAGTTGCATCTGCTCTTTGCAGCCTCCAGAAAGATTTTATTCAAAATTTTGGAACTTGAGGAATTTAAAAAAAAACATTAGTGAAGTCTTGTTTACAATCTGGTTGGTCCCACCCAATGGTCTTTGGGGGCATTTTTTTCTCCACAAAACTCATCCAAGCATTGCATGAAAGACATTTCTTTCTACACTGGACAAGCAATTATCCACTTTAGTTTAGAACTTTAGTTCACTGACGAAGCTCTTAGGATGAGGAGCAAAACGTTCGAAACTTTCAAAATAGTACAGATGATGGCTGAGAGCCTGCACAGACATATTGCCAGACGATGTGCATAAAATGTGTCCCCTCCGGTGCCGGGGTTTTTGTCATTTTCACTCAAATTGCAGAACCCACAGAATATTGAGTTATAGGACTACATCAACATTCAATACAGGGTAATAAACCTTAGACTCTCTTCTTTCATCAGAAATAAAGAGTTAATTCCGAAGGTTTATGGGTCTGGAGTTTTCTGAGCTTGAAATGGGGGTGGCTGTACAAAGGGCAAATGCTGCCCCTCGTGGGGGGGAATAACATTGCCAGAGGTCTAACCAGAGCCTGATCCGCACCCCACCTCCCCGCTAGAAAAAACAAAACCCGAACAAATTTGAGAATTGTGTTCCACATCATATTTTCAATTCCCGATTCCTCATAAATTCGGGAATGGAACTGAATGAGTTAAGATTCTGCGAAAACTAAAACTCGAGCTTGGTGACCGATTGATTAATTAATCACTCACCATAAGCTCAATAGTCTAGCAAGATAGAAAGCAACATTCATCAGTCACAGTTTCACAATAGTGACTGATTATAAATTGTCTACTTGGATTATATAGCAGACGAGGACAGTTAAAATAAAACCGCCAAGGTCCACAAAGTGTTCTTGTATGATAAGAATTGATATTCTCTCACTCAGCGGAATTTATTTTTGGTTTCCAGGGAACAGAGACTCACACTGTAGAACATTGGCAAAGTCCAATCACAGCTCGCGTGCATGCTGTGCCTTTAAAAAAAGAATTGTGGCCTTCATGTTATCTCAGTCACTCTTGTGTCCAAAACGCATCGCGATGAATTACTCTCTTCTCAACCTCCTTTCATATTAAAACAAAGAACAGGAGCAAATATTTCATTTTGGCTGTCAGCGACGACGTCAGGCATATTATTGAAAAATGATTTCTCGTGCACCTCTCTGAAGCGTCTGTCTTGTTATTTATTTTGCCAGCCAAGTAACCTTAAAACGTCTGACATTGGCCCATTCAGTTTTATAGATGATCATTTCACAAAGAAAGAAAGCAATTACAATGATTAACTCATGAATTAAAGGCCATCTATATAACAATTGCTCATGTTCTCTTGCTCAAAAACAGAAAAGCATTGTTTTAGGAACCAAAAAGGACTACAAGAAGTGAATGGCAGAGCTTGCACTTCCCCCCAAAAAATTACATAAAGCTCCCTCTTTCTCTCTCTCTCTCTCTCTCTCTCTCTCTCTCTCTCTCTCTCTCTCTCTCTCTCTCTCTCTCTCTCTCTCTCTCTCTCTCTCTCTCTCTCTCTCTCTCTCTCTCTCTCTCTCTCTCTCTCTCTCTCTCTCTCTCTCACACACACACACACAAACACTGCTGATGGAGAAGAGAGGACACTATTGCTCACCAGGTGCTTGTGCAAAAAAATGGGTCATGCACGGTGTCATTTCCTTTGGCGCACGGGCGGGCGGGCCTGGCCCAAACACACTGGCACTTTGAGTTCATTACTAACTGTTCACATCATTTTCCGTGGGCCCTCTCTACTCTCTTCCATGCTTACTAATGTCACCAGCGGCCCATCCTCACAGACCAGTTGTTCAAAGACAGGTTTGCCGGGGAAGAAGGGTGCATGCGGGGTAGATGGAGACTAAAAGCGAGCTGGTGGTTGTGGCAGTCTGGGGGAGGGGGTACTTTCACCGTTTTCACTGTCTGAAATGAAAGACAATCGCATAACTGCGCTCCATTTTTCTCCATTTGCTGCTCACCAAATGTATTTGGAGGCATTATGCTTTGCTGAAAAAGACCCACTTTTTTTTCCAATTCAATTTCAAGAACCAATTTTCTCCCATTATTGCCCTCAAGAGCGAAGCAGAAGAAGCAAGTCTTTGGCTTGTTTGTCATGGCCTCGTCTCTTTGCCTCATCTCTTCCTTTTTGGTATTGTGCCGCTTAGCAGATGTCGATCAGTGGCAGGAAATGATGTTCCAAGCGAAACATTCTGACCCACCATCACAGCTGTTCTATAATAGCTCGTCATGCTTGGATCAATCCCCTTGAATATGCTGAAGAATGTGAGCCAGTCGCCGCATTCAAACCACCTGCACTTCACTTCCTCATCAAATCCACTCACAACTCTCCTATTACACCAGCACGGCTGTATCTCCAAAGCCAGGATGTCTATCGTTCTGATAACAACGCTGCTGGGTTTGCAGCGGGGGCGGGAAGGATCAGTCCCATGAGATGAAGGGAATAAGCCAGAATCAAGAGGCAGTCGGCTGGGCGAAGGGCTATTTCTTCGTTAAAAGGTTCTTAAACGGCAGAGGAGATCAGAGAGACAACAGACAGACAGCCAAAGCTGTCTGTCTTTTGAGATAAGCATCCTGCAAAGTGGAGGATGCAGCTGGGTGCTCGTGGGTAAAACAACACAGTGCTTATTTCTGTGTACTTGCATTTTTAGATGGACGTGCTAATGTGAAAAGGGGGCCATTGTATGACGTGTAATGTAAAATGTGTCGATTGTCTTGTTCCATTTTATTTCTCTGGCTGGTAAACGTTTCAGAGCACACATGGACCTGTACAAGCAAAAACAAATAAATAAATTGATTAATAAAAGTCAACCTTAACTCATTCACTGCCAGCCATGTGCAAAAATGTGTCCACTTCAGTGCCAGGCTTTTTGTCATTGTCACTCTAATTCCAGGACCCACAGAATATGGAGTTTTAGGACTACATAAACATTCAATACAGCGTTAGAAGCCTTAGACTCTCTTCTTCCATCAGAAAAAAGATGAATTCCTAAATTATAAGGGTCTGGAGTTAAATGATCTTGAAATGAGGGTGGCTGTCCAAAATTCAACGTGATGCATACATATTGGTTTATATAGCGCTTTAACAACAGCTGAAGCTGGAACAAAGCGCTAACATGGAAAAAAGAGGGGGAAATATTGCCAGAGGACTGGCCAGCGTTTTAACGGCACCCAAGCATGAAAACCCAAAACCCGAATATATTCGGCAATGGCGCTCTATGTCAAATTTTCAATTCTCGAATACATTTGTGAATGGCAGTAAATGAGTTAAAACAAATGAACACTAGGAAGAGTATCCAGTTCTGAAAAGATATGTTTTGAGTTTTCACTCCGATTTCCTTAACACTATGTGGTCAGCTCAAATGACACTTGAATGAAAAAGATGAAAATTCAAAAGGTGAAAAAAATATGACAGCATTGCTTGTACTCCACATTCTTTGTCTCCAAGTGTCAGCCTCTGTATTCTTCGCCGTTCCCTGGGAGGGTCCCCGTCTTTGCTGGATTACTCCCAGGTTTTCAGAATGGGAGCACTTGTGGACCAGGAGAGGTGCCGGAACTCCTCTGGGGCGGGTGCGGCTTGAGCCTCATTGAATGGTGACCCCGCCGTCTCACGGTGGGACACCCCATGCAGTGCTTTTAACAAGCCGCTATGTCTCTTCTCTTAATAAGCCCAAACAAGTTAATCCAATCGACACACTCTAACCCTTTCCTTTTCTTTAACAAGGCACTGCACTACCCCCGTAATCCCTCACCCGCCCTCTCTTGTCCGTCACCATACTGTCACACGAATACAGAGAGAAAGGTTCCATTAGCAGAGGCAGGCAGTAAAACCTTCAGCTCGTTGTATATTCAAAATGCACACGCTAATGCTCACATGCGCCCGCGTGAGGGCCGGTCCATTTGGACGGGCCAATTCAATGAGCGGGGTTTGCGCTCGCTGACCCCGTTCCACTCACACAAACAACAAAACAACACGCAGACAAAATTTGCAAGGGGACACTGGCCGACAGGCACGCACTCCCGAGACATAAAAAAGGGCATTGTTAGCCAAGCCTCCCAGCTCCACAAACACAAGCCACTGATTCGCTAACAATACAAGCCCCTGGATGCACTCACCCACCAGCTCGCAGCAGCACAATAAATAACCTGCACAACAAAAGGCCATTGTGCGTAAAAGCCCACAGTTTAGGCATCATTGACGTGATATACAGCGTAGGAATAACATAATGGCAGCGGGGCGTCTTACGCACACAAGGCCATGCGTTGCTGTTATTGAGGCTTATAGCGTCTTGTATTCCGCGCCGACATATTTATAAGAGTGGATGAAGGGCATCTTGGCACAGCCGCTCAGCTGCAAGGGCTCCATATACCAGTCAGCTTCGATCGCTTCATCCGCAGGATGAAGGGTGAGGAATGTCTGGCCGTCTAATAGCAGCGGGCCGCCTGTCATCTCTGATCAAAATACGCCTGTCTGGACTAATGTCAACCCTGTAATCGCAATGAAGACTAATTGACTGCACAGCCAACTGCTGCATCTTTCAGCCGGGCTTGATTTCATTCATGGGTAAATGGGAGGCGCAAAAGGCATCCATGTGGCACGCACAATCACAATGCAGATGCCGCGCCGAGGATGGAGCTTGACAGAGGTCAACAGATGACTGTTGACGTGCAGGAGGAACTCTGGGGATCCTCTGTGAAAATAAAATCGACATTCTAACAGACATTTGACGGATTCAAATAAATACAACATGCATTTGGAACATAATGACAGCCCTTTCTCACATAGAAAACCAAACTACCACAGCAAAAAATATGAACAACATACAACTGCTTGCAATATGAACAAGAACTTTGAAGGCTCTATGTCAGTGCCGTCAAAGTCAAGGCCCGGGGGCCAAATCTGGCCCGCCACATCATTGTATTCGGCCCGCAAAAGCAAGTTGAACTTGAATGAACTTCCATGATACGTGCTAAAGCAGGCATGGGCAAACTACGGCCCGCGGGCCACATACGGCCCGTTAGGCTTTTTAATCCGGCCCGCCGAACTTGCCCAAATTATAGTACAAACAGTGTCTAAAACTCATGACAAAAAGTTAGCAAACAACAGGGCAGATAACTGAAAAGTTGCCTGTCCCATTTTTCACAACTTGAAGCACAATGAGACAACTAATCACATTAAAAAACATTGTAACAAAGTATAAAGTTTTTTCTAAAATCAAGAATGCACCTACTACAAATGCTACCTTGCTTAATTTACGGTAAATGTGCATGGCTGTAGATTTTGCTGCAGTAGTCGATTATCATTGCGGTGCACAATGCAACGTTTGCATTGCTTCCTACGAGCCACTAAGCCCCTTTCATAAGTCTCACGTACACTTTACAGTCACGGTTTAATGTAAATTTACGTTTTTTAGCGTCACATATGTTGTTAGCTTCTTTTGAATCTTTCTTCTGGTCTGAGGTTCTGTGCATCTATTTTGGAAAAAGACATGCAATTGCACGACTTTATAACGCTTGCGAAAGTCCGGAAGAAAGAAGCAGGCTTCTGATTGGCTGCCGTGCCGAGTATGCAAATTTCAACTGCAGGTAGACTATGTTTGTGTGCTCGGCGACGGTACACGTGTTTTGTTTGCGCGTGTAGGCGAGGGCGTCAGTGAGGAGTTTGTTGAGCGCGCGGTCAAGACAAACCATCTATGATTTGGCGGAATTTAACACAAGTAGGTATTATTGAGCTTGAATATTTCGTTGTGTAATAATATGTTTTGAATGTTGAAAGTGATTCCATTTTTCAATAAATGTTGATTTCTTTAACTTTGCCCCATCGATGGAAACTTATTAAAAACAGACGCAATCTTGATAAATCACAGTGCATATGTTATTTTAATCTATTTAAATTTCCTCCTCCAAGTATCTGCAAAATAGTATGTAAACGCCATATTCCTTGAGACAAATTTATTAACTGATCAGGGATATTTTTCACATTTGAAAGACAGTTAATAAATTGGGTTGTAGTGTTCTTACTGTGCTATGAGGTTTGTACATACTACATTTAAAGGACAACCGGCACCATTTTTTTTGTTTCCCACTGACATCAGAAAAACGTTTTATAGCATCTAAAATACCCAAATCAGGCAGGCTGATATTTTTAGTTAAATGAAAAACACCAATAAAAATGACTTCAAATGAATCCGGAAATGGTCAGTTTCAGAAGGTCCCACCCCCCTGTTCGTGACGTCACGCTAAGACGTCTTGCCTTTGATCGAGAATCAAAACAATGGCTTCAGATTCGGAGAAGATGTTTTCTTGTTACTCATCCAGTTATGAATATGATTCAAATAGTTCTAAAGAGGAAAGCATAAATGTTTGCAATTGATTCAAGGAGTCCTCCCATATCAATTCGAGCCGTCAATGACAGCAATGTAGCAAATGTAGAAAATGCACAAGATTGCGCCCAAGCTCCGTTGGAAATGGGCTGATTTTTCTGCTGGGAATTTGTGTCAGCGAATATCAAATAGTTGTCTTGGTGCAACACACAACGATTCAGCATGGCGTTATTTATGTTTTCCTTCTAATTTCACCATCAACAGGGATCAACACGAAGTTTTCAGACCAAACGAAGTACCCAAAATGCATTGTATGTCGCTTTCTCGGTCAGGGGCGGTCCAAACGTGACGTCACATGGGGATCGTCATCACCTCGAAAACAAGACTTCATGAATATTCAGCGCAAGTCTTAAAACGTGAACTATAGCTTAATGCTGTGGAATCTTTGTAAAATACGCTCAGTCGAAGTCATTTGAAGTGATTTTATAAATTATGGACATAACTTGTTCAGAGTATTTCCGGCCCAAACACTCCCTCCAAATGCTCCTGGCCCGGCCCCTCTGTCAAATTTTAGAACCCAATGCGGCCCGCGAGTCAAAAAGTTTGCCCACCCCTGTGCTAAAGTCTGAGCCAAAATTCCAAATTGTTGTATGTAAACCACACTAACAGCCATTATGTTTTACTTCAAATTTGAAAACTAGTTATTCATTAACACATTTACTGCCATTCCTGAATTTATTCAAGAATTGAAAATATGATGCGGAGCGCCATTTCCGAATTTGGTCATGTTTTGGTTTTTCTTGCAGGAGGTGTCGATAAAGTGCTGGTCAGACCTCTGGCAATGTTTTTTTCCCTTCTACAAGGGGGAAGCATTTGACTTTTGTACAGCCACCCACACTTGCACGTCATATTACTGCAGACCCATATAATTTATCAATTAACTCTTTCTTTCTGATGAAAGAAGAGAGTCTAAGGTTTCTAACGCTGTGTTGGATGTTTATGTAGTCCTAAGACTCAATATTCTGTGGGACCTGCAATTTGAGTGTAAATGACAAAAACCCTGGCACGGGATAGGACACATTTTTCCATTGTCTGGCAGTGAATGAGTTAATTTGTTGTGCGCTCTATATGTAATAAGTAGAGTGGATTGAACATTCTAATGTCTTTCCCAAATTCAAAACGACCCTTGAGAAGAAACCATAACTACAACGTGGCCCTTGGCAAAAAATGAGTTTGACCTCCCTGACTTATGTCATCAGTAAAATGACCACAAGGAGGACCAAACATTGTACAATTGGTGATTACATATATATTATTATATTCTTGTTTGTTTGGAGATCAATTTACCCAAAGAATATAAGCAATAAATATAAACACAAACAAAATTACTATGCCACTATATTTTCTATAAAAAATAAATAGCAAAAAATAAAGTTTGCTCAAGAGAATAAAACCAATTTATCAGTGCAAACTTTGCTGAGTATTCAATCCTCTCCACACACCCCTTCTGTACATTTACGAGAAAACTCAGAAAGACTGAGAACTCATAAACAATGTTTAAGACTGAGGTTAAACAACCAAAATGAGAAGAAAATACAATGTCGACCAAAGAGCTGTATCCTGTGCAATAATGACTGCATGTCCTAACGGTCCCCTGCTGGGAGACTCCCCGCCTCCGCCGCGTGCAACCAAAAGTGCTCTTAGAACATGACAGAGCTTCTTGTGTTCCCGTTGATAGCAGCCCGAGACTTTGAGCAATGCGAGGGTGGCTTAAAGTTGTCAAATAAAACCGCAGGGGGAAAGTCTTCAGCTGTCGTCGACGTAGTCGTATTGTTTTGCGGCGACGTTGCCTGTCATCTAACTGCACTTCCACGTGCATATCTCGCAAAAGTTGAGCAAAAGAGCTGCTCACGCTAAACTGTCGATCACAGGTGCAGTCAGAACAGTCACGTTGGCACACCGCATGTTCAATATCTGCATAGACGTAAATCCTTAGCTGCTCTGCCAAAATGTGAAAAATGCGCTGCAGTTTTTTGGTTCTCGCTTTGGGATTTATATTTTCCCCATAAACCTGAATTACACACCATTTGTAAAGCATTGTTGATCGAGCAAAAATGTCTTATTCAAACGTGGCACAGTCTTTTATTGTGCCAGACAGCCCCATTCACAGCTTAACATGGCAACAATATAACAAGGGATCTTTTTTTCCCTCCCCCCCTTCACCCATCATCCTACGACTCGCTTGAATATTCAAACAGTTTCCATTGTCTTTCTGCGTTTTGTTCATTGTTTGTTGTGCTGTCATTTCTCTCTCTGGCTCGTGAACTTCAAAAGAAAGGCTTATGTCAGTTTATGATGAAATGGAGGGAGCGGGCATGAGGCATGACTAAAAAGAAAAGGAAAACCTTCCATCAGAAATGGCCCCGCCTCAGAGTGCGTGCTTATTAATGGCCGTTCGATAAATCAATGACATATAATTAAATTCAAACAGTGCGATTCCTTCCTGCGGCTGCTCGCTGGCTGACTGCACACGTTGCTCCCTGGCGTGCCTAAGGTGACCCCAATTCCCGTGGTCCTTTCACTGGAGGGTGTCATGGATCCAATACTCAGTCATGCATAACATTAGTGCGCCGCCAAGCCCACGAGGCAATCAAATAGCACACCGGCAAAATGTTGACATTGATCCCAGTTGATATATTTGAAGGGTGACAAAGGCGTTTTTGCTCTGCTGGATATCCGCGGAGTACACAAGCCAGGATGACACAACTGCTCACAGGTTCTTGCAGAATGCCAGAAGGGAAGCGAGGATTGAATGCAGCAGCCTTTCTCTTTCCAGCTGTTGTCGTTCCTTCTCCTCTGTCCTGTCCGAGATAGACCGGAGAGAGCAAGACAGGATCGACTTGGAAGGAGTGAGACCAGGCAACATGGTAATCACCAGCTGTATCGAAGCCCAAATGGCACAATCATGAGCATGATTTTCATGCAGAGGCAATTCAAGAAGTCCAAACTTCAGACTTGTTACCAGCAGTAATTTAAATCAATACCTGACCATACTAGGCCACTTTTCCTGACCATCTGATTGGAGTACCAACTAGCACAGTAGTTTGACTTGGAAACCCAGCATCTCGGTGATTGATTCAAAGACAATCATCATTTTTGTGTGACGAGTGGAAACGAAATTGGAAAGACATCCAAAGCACCTGAAAGTCTAAATGTCCTCTCGTTGTTCTGACTTTTTCATTGACGTCATATGAATACATTTCCACAACGCATTATCCTTCACTTAAGGTAAATCCTAACATTTCCGTTATTTCATCTAATGATGGATGGCAACATCTGAAAATAGTTTGACATGAAAAAAAGAAGTACCAAACTTCATCATGACAAACAAAATGGTGTACAATGCTATGAATCAACAATATCCATAAAAGTCACACCAGCTCCCTTCAATATATATGCCCACATTGTACAACATGTTTTTTGAATGTAGCCTTTTGCTTTTTTTATATACCTTATTTTCCGGTGTATAAGGCGCACCGGAGTATAAGGCCTTCAATGAATGAAAACAAAATGAATCTAAATATCATATATGAATATTCAAATGTTTTCCATATATAAGGCCACCACATTATAAGGCGCTACAGTCGACACTGGTGATACGCACTAATTCTTCTATGGAATTGAAATGGAAAGCGAAATGGAGTCGGTGGCTGCTGACAATAGCTGCGAGCCCTGTTGTGGCTCAATATTACTTCTGTCATGATTTACAAGGTGGTGGACCCCAAAAAGGCAGGCAGGAGGGAGGAGCAAGGTGTAATTGACAAATGATATGAAATAGAGTCAGCAGGAACAAAATCTCAAACTACTAGGTCATCAGAACAAAAAGGTCCAAAGTAGCAAACAAAATGAAGAATAAAACATGACAAGATGAAACAAACCAGACCGAGTGAAACAAACAATGACCAGACACTGAATGGTTATGCCGGGAGTCTTTTTAACTACCGCTTATTAAAGCGACCCACACATGTGCAGCTGCAGGCAGGGCCCTACGGTGGCACCTGTTGGTCGCAAACCGAAACGTGAAAACTTCACATATGGCGCAGGGTCATCTTTTGAAGAAAATTAATGCTTTATGCACATGAAAATACGGTATATACTCTTACATTCAAATAAAATAATCTGCTGTCGACCATTACAAAGCGTGAGTATCTATCCTCCATATTGAACTAAAATGGGACACACCATGGTGAAATTGTATTGAGTCGACATAATAAATGTCATTCTAACTTATACACGCACGCACACACTCACACACACACGTACACACACATGTACACACCACTAAGGAAGCAGTAACTCGATCGGAAATTACTTTTTCAAATGGGGAAATACAATACCAAAGTGTAACATTTGGAGCAAATATGGCTGGCTGAGTCTTTCATCTTACTGTAAGTGCAATGATTTTAAAGCATTGATCCCTTGTATATCCAGGTAAGGTCTTGATACTGCTGAAGTGGTGATGTTATAATGATCTCACCTAATGGCTGATTCACTTGACAAAGGCAACCTGATAAGGGCTGCGTGTTGTCAGTTTGACTAGCCACAGGCGGTAGCAAAAGGTCATCACCCAGACAGCAGCACATGCACCCACTCAAAGATTCCTGATCCATTTTGTCGTCATACATTTGGACTCACGTCTTGTTTTGGCTTCTACTTCAAGGAGAAAGCAGCTGGCATCGAGTGTTACTCTTGTGCTGCCATGACTTAAGATGATCAGACAATGCCAGATAGACACTCATTTGAAGTTTCCAGCAGGATACACAGCAGATAAACCCTGATATACTTTAGTTGGAGTGAGCGTGCGACTGTCACCGAGATCAGGTGCAAAGCCTGTTAGCGTTTCTCTGAGCTCCACATGAAGGAACTTGGTCAAAGTCATTTAGTTTATTGATGTTTCCAGCAGAGATTTTTTTTCGTGGTAGTCAAGCTTCCAAACACATCAAACATCTCAAGGGAAAAAAAATGTCTCAGAGACATCCTTCTTCCCGCACGCTTCCAGGCAGATGAGCTCCTTCATTGCCGCGTGCTCCTGCATCCATTCCTGAGTTTGTCCTTCACAAGAGACAGGTAACACTGCCAAGACCAGGTAATTAGCGCAGATGGGGATGGCAATACTGTACTTGCTTTGCTTCCCTGCAAAGATGCCATGTGAAGCAATCTATAAATTCCTGCATATTAATTCCATTTAAACCCACTCCAGACACCTTGCTGGAGGCAGATGATTAAGAAATAAGTTAAAAAAAGCGAAGGCATACAACTTAACACGCAGTTGCTGATACGACGTGAGCTCTGTCTCAGCAACTTCCAGACCAAAGCTGACGACCCACCAAAAACCAGTGACAGACCGTCAAGGCCTGCAAAGCCTTCTCTGATGGCCCAAAAATATCTGTATCGGGCTGCATTAGCAAATATATTGTGTTGATTTTATATAATAATTTGTAAAATGTCTTCAAATGACTTCTACTGAGCATATTTTACAAAGATTCCACCGCATATAGCTATATTTTACGTTTTAAGACTCGCGCTGAATATTCCGGAAGTCTTGTTTTTGAGTTGGTGACGAGTCCGTACGTTACGTCACTGAAGGAACGCCCCTGACCGAAAAAAGGACACATTTTAGCAGTCCTTCCATCACCATTTCTGGTCCTACCATTGTGTAGGACCAAAAAGAGGCAGAAGAGGGTGACAAAGCTCCGTATAAGGAATTAATCAGCCTGTGGAAACGGGCTGATTAATTCCTTACAAGGCTTTGTCACCATGTTCTGCCTTTTTTGGGTGCGACATTTCCCACCCCTGATGCGTCAAAATGACACGGAATAAATTATTTAATCGATTGCAAACATGGGTGCCTTCTTCTTCAGAACTATTTGAATCATATTCATAACTGGATAAGTAACAAGAAAGCATATTCTCCGAATATGAGGCCATTGTTTTGATTCTCGACCAAGGCAAGATGTCTTGCCGTGACACCACGAACATGGGGGCGGGACCTTCTGAAACTGGCCACTTCCGGTTTCAAATTGAAGTACTCTTTAGAAACGTTAAGTCATTTTTATTGGTGTTTTGTATTTTAACAAAAATATCATCCTGCGTGGTTTGGGTATTTTAGATGCTATAAAACGTTTTTCTGATGTCAGTTAGGAAACAAAAAAGTAACGCTGGTTGTCCTTTAACGAGTAGATGAAATGGATTTGGTTGGAGATTTACTGTTAAAGCCATTTTCAAGACGGACTTTTCAAGAAAGAATGGACATCACTAAGAAAGGTCGGACGGTTATTTCCTGACTACCCTGTAGTGGACTTGTAGTAAATCACACCACACTTTTTTCAGTCTGGATTGATTCAGACGTAGCACTACTGAAGGCCTAGCGATGAAATCCACGGCTCACCACTCCCAAAAACACTCCCCAACTCCCTAAATAACTTGATCATTTCTAACCCTATTCCAGAAAATGCTCTGAAAATCCTGACCTTAGGCTTTTCCACTCCCTCCCTATCAATAATTAAGCGGTAATCTAAAAACCTATTTTAGCTGGATCACCTTTTTTTCCACCATTGTCCCTCCACCTCCATCCATTTCCCGCCTTCCGTTCTCTAAATTCTAGTTAGAAATGCCATTAGCATGAGAAAGAAGGCTGGTAATTGTCTTTACCCTGCTGAGTGATCCCTGGATAGAGGATTAGGGTGAGAGAAGGCCCTATTTCAACCGGGAGCACAGATGCTGCCCACAACCAGCCACTACAGATTAGATTAGACTGCAAAGGGATGAAAACCGACGGTACCTTGGAGCAGCATGAAAGATAAAGCGCGGACGGGAGGTTCAAACCACTAAACCTTTATTCGGCGGCGTGTACTCACCTGCTTTTCTCATTTCAGACAGCTTTGAGATTAATTTAGAGGAATGCTCCTCTCCTCCTGAAAAAGAGGACTGCAGGAAATGATCTACGAATGTCCCTCTCCTCTCTCTGACACACACAGAGTACAGTATTTAGCACTGCATCTCCCTAAATCATTCCCCCCGGGGCCACCCTGCCTGTCACTAATCTGCCCGCCACCGCCCGTTTCAAAAGGAGGTGTCACATTTCAGGCACTCTTCTACAGGAAAAGCGCTTCAAACACCAAGCTTCTCCTCTTGACCTTTCCACGGAGATGATCGATTAAGACCATTGGATTTATTCCATCAACAGGCAGCCATCACATCAAAAAGGCAAGGAATTTACCTCAGAGGCAGACCTAAAATCCATATAAGCTTCGTGAAGGTTCCACTTTATATTGGCTTTGGCAATCCACTTCTCATAGAGCATTAATAAGCACTTTTTCTTTCCAGGGGTTGTTTGTTATCTCAATGACTGCAGCTCTTTAATTACCCAAGCAAATGACAACGGCAACAGAGAGGCGTTCTTTTGCAATCTGTCGTCCTTTGAAGCTGTGGCGGAAAGGAAACTGTTGAAGCAAGCATTTCTGCCAGAAAATGTCTGAAAACGTCAAATCAAAACAATGACAATGACAATCGGCAAACCTTTGCCAAGGTTTCATCACACAAACCGAAGAGAGCATTTGAATTTCTTTGTAGGACTGACGTATGACAGGACAGGCGCAGTTTCTGCAATCCGTAGCGCGGCCTCTGACACGAACAAGGCTGTCCAAGTCGGACAATAATCACAATAATTTCACAATAATGAAAGATTCATTCCTCCTATACAAAATGACAGCATTTAGAATTGCTATTGTTACTTTTTTTCACCGTGAATGAAATTTGGTGATAGGGTGAGGCAAACAGACCCCTGCGAAAGGCTCCATTGTACATACAGAGAAAACGTCCAGATCCAGATTTCCACCAGATTACAAAGAGGTTAAGAGCTTAGAAGGTCCTCTGCAGTTTCATGGAAATGTTGGATTTTGCCTTTGCTGCTTCCTAATAAACAAAGCAACAGATGCCTTTAAAATAATAGCACATACGTAGTTTCAGAGCACATGCAGGCAGGCCACTTTGCTCTTTAGCCATCCGGGAAGTGAACTATGGCCAAAAGCACAAGTGTATGTAGCAAGAGTAAAAAACCCGGTTGCACTTTTTGCCTGTGAGTCATTAAGATAGTAAAGCGCCGACTTCCACTTTTCATGCTTCATCACCTTTACATGCTTTTTGGAACAGCGACAAAGGCAGCCGATCAAAAGAACAGCAAACACAAAGAGGAGCTCAACTCCGACACGTTACGCGCCACGTCGAATTCCATCTGAATACTGTAAAAGGAAAGCCAAATACAGCATGAAACCAGTTTCAATTGTTCCCTCTAAGGAGCCCTGATGCATGAGCCTTCTCTCACTCATGATCACAGCAGCCAGTTAGCCGTTTTATGCTAATCACATCCTATTAGAATAATGAGGAAATGCCACCAATCCCACTTGCTCATTCTGCCTGCATCCTTGACTGGCGATTCTATGATAGACACAAATTCCTCCTCCCACCTATAAAGCTCTTCTCATGAATGTTTAATAGAATCTATTACTTTAGGATTAAATTATAAAAGAACGTCCTGTCTAAAATTTTAATGGTTTGCATAATTGGTATCGGGGTCTAAATGTGAGCCAGAAAATAGCCAGTTTGTACGTGAAAAGTGGAGTCGAGTGAGTTCGCCACACGGACTGGTCGTTGCATGTGAAAGGTGAGGACAACTTGACATAGGAGACAGAAAGCAGATGCTGCGGAGGCAGCGGACACCATGGAGAAAGTCCATAGCAATGTTAGCAATGCTAAGTTAGCGAGTATCGGCCCACTTTACTCATCCATCTTCATCGAAAATATTTCTCCTCTCGGCATTCATATCAAGGCAGATTAGCCGTGAGTTAAATGTCATCTTTCATTGGATTTTCCAGTAACAGACAGCGCATACATGAGGGCAAGTGTGGCATCGCCTCTAAACTACGCCGCCCTTAGAAATCCATGCACGTCACCATCACCCAAATTAGCACCGCAGGGACACCCGCCTCACCGCCCCCGCCTGCTGGCGGCCGCGCTTTGGCATATCTGTAGCGGGGAAAATATTTCACACCGCATGAATTATTAAGTGCGGGGCCAGTGCTAAGCAGCGTGGAGATAGACCCGTTATTCACAGCTCTATTGGGACGGATGCATAGAAAAGGCGGGTCGCTCGCCTATCAGATCGTTTGTCACCAGCGATAGACAATTTACAATGAGAGAAGTTTTCAATTTATTCATTCTGCTGTCGCTGCAGTTTTCTGCCCCCACTCATTCCGCTCCTCAAACAACGCCCCCACCCGCACCGAGTCCATTCCTTCAGCGCCGTCTCGCCTAGTGAGGCGCTCCACACCTGAACCAGCCACTTATCTCCGGCTGATACCGCAGCTCACTTTGTCTTTTTCTCTGCCTGAGGAAGAAAGGTGGAGCTGAAACGTATGTGCAAAAAGCCATCAGCAGAGCAGTTTAATCATTTTAAGTGGAGGAAAGGTGTGGCGGCAACATGCTGTGACAGCCGAGGGATTCGGCCAGCCTGTGGCGACACGGTGGATGACTGCGGCTCCGTGATAAAAGAACAGGCAACAGAAGATGAGGGTATTTAGTTGAGTTTCTGCGGTGTCGAAAAAGCAAAAGGACCACCCCCATTAGATGCAAAATAAACAAGTAACTCAACACTGGTTGATATATTTGCACTGTCAAAGGCGCCGGAGAAAAGAAAAAGCAGGCGAAAGCCTAGAAAAGACAAGCATGCATTAATTTGTTGGAATAATTGAATCAAATTGTGATTTAAAATGCAACCCACATGCGGGGGTTTTCTTTTCGGTTGGTGGAAATTTGATTTAGTGTGAAGACAAGCTTCCCAATGCCGGCAAATAAAAAACTCCCACACGGAGGCAGACAGTGGGCCTCAGCACAACTGTCTGGCAGACTGCTGCTTCAACATTAATTACTGAAGGTGAACCAGCTGTCACAGCAAGCCACATATTTTGTTTTTATTCAAAGCGTAAAAAGGAGATTTGTGATGGAACAGGCAGGCTTGGGAAGTACGATGCGGTTCCCGAGTTTAAGAAACAGATAAACACGAAGTACAAGACAACTGGCGAATGACGTGACCAGCTTTGTGACTCAAAATGCTCCCAGAGAGTGATGCCTTTCTGACGGACGACACAGAATAGGTCTTGATGTGAAAGGTAGAGATTTGAGATAAATGTCTTCACAGTCAAGGCCTTTGCCCTCTTCCTGATGCCACATTCTGACACTCGTCCCCCTTCCACATAGACATCTATAAAAACAGTGACACGCATTGCCAACAATCCCACTGAGGGCAACGTTTGTTTAGGGACAAGGTGACCCTGTTGCCTAGGGGCCTGTGAACAGGCACAATGAAGGCCTCTCATCCCGCACACACCCAGCCGGTTGTGTTTAAAGTGATGACGGGAGGGTGGAGCGGGTTGGAGCGAGAGAAAGTGCACGGTGACACCCTGCAAATGCGGTGTAAAACCCCTTTCAGGAAGCCCCCCCCCCCGATATAGCCCCTTTCATAGCCTTGCACAGACGGAGCAAAATCCCTGGTTGTAACCCAGAGTCACGCAGTCAACAGATGGAGCGGCTATTGAGTGAAGGATTGTGCCGGCAGAGGCGGCGCCTCCTCATCCATCCCCGCTGGAAAACAATGGGGCAGCAGGTCAAGAGTGCTTTCTCCGAGAGAGAGAGGTCAGAGGTCACAGCCACGCTTCCACACAGAGGAGCCATGCGAGGCTACGGGGAAACAGGCAATCTTTCTTGGATGGTGGGCAGAGGGGAGAGGCTGGTGGCAGCATGCGCAACTCTGCGGCTGCTTGCTTGAGCGTACTGGGCGAGTGGAGTGGGAGGGGGGCAGGTGGGGAGCAATGGGGGGCGAGTTTGTGTGAGAAAGTGGGACAGTCATGTTTGTATTTAACCCAAAAACAGACATCCCTCTACACATCCATGTGCAGAGGAGACACAGATGCACAATAAAGTCCTTCAAGGGGAAAGGAACCATTTTTTGGCAAACGCAGTGGGTGTTCAAAATGGACCCTGTTGGCTCTGTCAGTCAGTAGAAACAGGCAAACACAAAATAAAGGTACAAATGAATATAATTAACTCGTTCACTGCCATACCCAATTTTTTTCAAGAATTAGGAATTCCCACATTTGTTCGGGTTTTGGTTTTTCTTGCGGTGGTGTCAATAAAGCGCTGCTCAGACCTCTGGCAATGTTTTTCCCTTCCACGAGGGGGCAGCATGTCACTTTTTTCCCATGTTTGCGCTTTGTTAAAGCTTCAGCTGGTGTTAAATCACCATATCATTGGTTCTTAAACTAGGTTTGATCGAACCCGAGGGGTTGATGAGTCAGTCTCAGGGGTTCGGTGGATCCTCTGCCGCAGAGGTCCACCTCTCAGTCTAGTATGCAGTTAGTGGGCACAGTCATTGAAAGCGTCCTTCTCTGAGATTTCCTACTAGTTCGCTTTAAGGGGGTGGTTTATGCAGCAGAATGAGGCCTCCCTATTAATGAGCAATTCATTTCGTGCACCAGTAAAAAATAATAATCTAATGTTATTTTCTATTAAAGACGGTTTTGGTGAATGTGCATATGAAACTGGTGGTGTTCGGTGCCTCCAACAACATTAACAACCATTGCCATATATAAACTATATAATATGTAGGTATTGCATTGTATTTTGTACAGCCACCCTCATTTCAAGCTCATATAACTGCAGACCCGTGTAATTTAGGAATTAACTCTTTTTTCTGATGAAAGAAGAGAGTCTAAGGTTTCTTACGCTACATTGAATGTTTATGTAGTCCTAAAACTTAATATTCTGTAAGCATTTGAGTGAATTTGAGTGAAAATGACAAATGTGGAGTGGACAATTTTTTTCACATCATCTGGCAGTGAATGAGTTAATTATTGTCTTGAATACTAACTTTGTATACTACTTATTCTGTTCACTATCACACTGGAGGTGACAACATGAAAATTTTGGGTGAGAATTAGTTTTAGGCTGTGGCCACTGGTTGCCAATCAATCAGGATTTAAATTCACACTCATGATTCTGAATGGTGTGGTGGTACACTTGCCTGAGGTGTGTGCGGGCACCGTGGGATCGTTTTTCAGGGTGAATGTGGCTGTGAATGGTCGTGCATGTGACTGTCTGGCAACCAGTCCACCTTTAACCCGAAGTGATGTGGGATAGGCTCTCAATGTTGAAAAACACAAAAGATGGCACTCAATAGAGCTCAGGTCTCCAGGGCATCTAGTAAGCTGGTAATGTACAGTATGTACTGTACTGCAATTGAAACTGGATCATAATCAAATATTTAGTCTTGAAAAAAATCCACGGCAATTCGTCTCTGGCAGTTAAGAGCTTTTAATATTGGCAACCAACTGCCAAACAAACATTTTTCCATGCAATCCATGAAAAAAATGCATTCATTCTCTACTACTTGTCTTATTCTGGGACTTTCATCAAGGGGGCATGGCCCACCCTGACCCGGATGCCCATCAATCACATGCAGGGGTGCCTGTCCCATTTGGCCCCACTCCCTGAATGCCAATTGACTCAAGTTCAACTATTTCGTGGGGTCCCTGTCAGTCATGTGCCCTGATCCTCATCACTTTTCTAACCATTATTACACATGATCACAGGGCACAATTGAGAATCTGTTTTTGGAATGTGAGAATCTATCATTGGAAATGGAGAGGGGCGATCCACATGTGCTACATGAATTAAAACAAAAAACAGTTTATCTTTTGCCCGATATCACAATATTCCCCAAATTTTCCTTCAAATAAAAAGTACAGTCTTTGTT
Source organism: Hippocampus bargibanti (assembly GCF_051943395.1). NCBI lineage: Eukaryota > Metazoa > Chordata > Actinopteri > Syngnathiformes > Syngnathidae > Hippocampus > Hippocampus bargibanti. The sequence goes on along the minus strand of NC_142737.1, from coordinate 16,041,778 downwards.
TTAGAATCCGAACACCATAACACACGCTCAAAGGCATGAAGTAGAATGAAGGCACCAAAAGACCAAAAGGCACCAAAAGGCCACTTTCACTGACAGATGATGTGCAAAAATGTGTCCGCTCCAGTGCCAGGGTTTTTGCTATTGTCACTCGAATTCCAGGACTCACAGAATATTGAGTTTTAGGACTACATAAACATTCAAGACAGCGTTAGAAACCTTAGACTCTCTTCTTTCATCGGAAAAAAATGACATAATCCCTAATTTATATGAGTCTGTAGCTTGAAATGAGGGCGCCTGGACAAAATACAATGTAATAACTACATATTATGTAGTTTATATAGCGCAATGGTTCTTCATCTTGTTGGAGGCACTGAACACCATCAGTTTCATATGCACATTCACCAAACCCTTCTTTAATAGAAAATGACATTAGATTTTTTTTTTGTGCACAAAATGAATTGCACATTAATAGGGAGGTCTCTTTCTTGGTTTATATAGCGATTTAACAACAGCTGAAGTTGGAACAAAGGAAACAAGGGACATGCTTCCCCCGTGTTGAAAACCAAAAAATATTGTCAGAGGCCACGGCCAGCGTTTTATCGGCACCCAAGCATGAAAAAAAACAAAAATGTTTTGACGACAATGAGGTTAAAATCTTAGCGAAAGAACATAGATGGTTTGAAAGGGGAGTAAAAGAAGCGATTTTCATAAAACAGCGAAATCCTTCACTAAACCGATATGGTGGGTTGCGGTTCTATTTGGATCGTTCGTACAATTGCCTGCTTCGGCAACATAGGATTAGTAATGCTGATGACCGGAGCAAGTGGGGTAATCACGCCAGTTGTTAGTCAGGACAATAGGAACAATCAGTGGAGCTGCAGGGAGTATTCCTCTGCTTCCCCCAACCTGAGAGCAGGGACCTATCATAGCAGAGTCCGGCACCACCATGTCTGGACAGTAGGGATATATATAGGGCCGAAACTACCAGTAAGACTTTAGTTCGCTGACGAAGCATCTTGGATAAGAAGCGAAACGAACGACACCTTCAAAGAAGTACAGATGACGGCTAAAGAAACCTTTTCATCGATGGACCACTCCTGTACGACTGACGCTCAACATCACACTTTCCAATTCCCGAATTAATTCGGGGATGGCAGCGAATGACTTAAGATGGGGTCAACTCTTACAGCACTTCAGGTTTCTCTCTATTATGGAAAAAAACGACCTCAATTATTCATTCTGCGCCAAGCAATTAGTACCATGTGATTTCACAGAAAACACCTGTAACAACAGCCTGAACAGTGGTGTCATATTGTCCTGAAGCCTTATTAACACATCCAGTGATAGTTTTCAAAATGAAAATGGGTTTCACAGCGGATGCTATGAATAACACATAATGTGCATGAAAACAATGCACGCATGCCACCCCCGCCCCCAATGCACGCACACATATAATCACAAAAGTGGTTGGTGCTCTCTAGAAAAGAAAGTATATCCTTTTCCATTGAACAGCGGTGTTGCTATCATGTGGCTGTGACCTGGGAGTCAAATAGTCATCTAGGTTGTACTGCCTCGCTGGCTTCCCAAGGACGGACAATACACAAAGCAACAAAGAAGGTGCACTGCGATCCCGCATTTTCTGGTTCTTTCTACGGCACCCGAATCAGAAATGCCCAAGACACTGAATATTGCTGCCACGTGATCCACAGCCTTTAAAGTTTGGTTTATGAGGCTATTTTGCACAGGAAGACATCCATTAGAGCCCAAGGTGTCAGGAACATTGTAGCAATTGTCAAAGAAGTGCAGAAACTTCCCCTTGAAAAAAAAGCCTTCCTACCACTTGGGAAATGTTCACAAATCACACCTAATTAAACACAAAAGTCCAGTCCATGAAATTGGAGGACAGAAAGCCATTATAGTTCACGTCTAGAAAGGTTTTGCAAGTCATTAAAACACTTCAAATTGCTTTAAAGCACAGAGGGCCAAATGGAGCTGTTTCCTTTTCCCTCTCTTTCATGATACATCAATGCTTTGCCATTTCGGAACAAACTGCCGTTTCAACTCCCATTTGAAAAAGCCGAAAGGGATGTCTGGATGTGTGGAATGTGTCTATAAAACCAGGGGCTTTTCCATTTTTCATAGATAAAAGCCTCGGATGCAACTGGATGCCACAAAACAAGTCAAGAGAGTTATCAGGTGGGGTTGCATTCAAAATTCAGCACATCCATCCCAGCAGCAGTAGGAATTCCAATCTTGTTCTTTTTTTTGAAGGAGGAGGCTCAGTCACAATGAGACCGATTTACTCCAAGTTGCCCCATTTTTTTAAAGTTTCACGAGTCTCCCCCCCTCCCCCCGAATAATACAGCTGGATTTTGCACCTTGTTTAAAAGATGAATAGTCTGCATCTTGACAGAGAGGCAATCAGCGAGGTTGTCTGTGACAGCAGAAAATGTGTGAAAATAAGGCAAAGAGGCAAGACCATTGTCAGAGCTGCTTTTATGCCCAGCTGTCAATCACGGCAGACGGGCGTAATAGAAGTGAATTTGAATGATAAAACATAAGTCATGAGCTGGCGATTTCCCTGTCATCAGCTGTTTGCTTGTGGAGGGATTTCACTGCATGTGGAGATTTTTATTTGGTTCTCAATCATCACTGAATAGGTCGTCACAAATGGATTTCTCTATGTGAGGTTGTTTACAACGGAAAACGTACGTTGCTTTTTCTAAAATCGTCTATCAATAAATAAATACATAAAATCTCCAATTTGTTTTCATACGAGTCTGTCATACAGAAGCTATTTGGAAAAAAACACACCCTGTGGGCCTTGAAATTATTCTTTTACACTGTACGTTAATGTTTGAATTAGATTTTCAATGTTGGACAAGTTACTTGCAAAATGGGAAATAGGTCCGATTCTTCGTTACTTGCATTTGAAAGTAATACCTGTAGATTTCTTTCCAATATTACCGTCTGTGTAGAGTGATAAGTTATATGAAAAATACTTTTTCGTTACAACAGGGAATAATCGATTATTTCAACATTGTAAAAGGAGGAAAATTTTAGTCATAACTGCTATGTCAAAATGAGGATCTTTAACTGCTTTGTGTAAAGTATGTGGCATACAACATGTTTCGTTGATCAGGTGCCAGATCACTTGCTTTGATTAATATTTCTATCAATAAGGGGATGCATTATTTTCTAATCTAAATATTGGAACAGATATTTGGTGCATTTTAATAGTAAAACAAAATACAGAGCTTCAATTCTTGCGGCGCCATCTTGAAGTCAAAACAACAACAAAACAAAATGACAAATAATGTGACATGACACAAAAGATACAGTCATTTAATCTTAAGCACTTTTCTGCACCCTCTGTCATAAAAGGTCATATGAAACGGTTCTAGATGAAATAGGAGAGGATCAAAGTGTCCTTTTCACCAGTGGATCAAGGATGTCACGGTGGAATGTGCACATCTGCTACAAGCTAAATGTTGAAAGCAAGCACGAAGCTAGAGCATCCATTGATGAAAGAGATTGTCTCTCCTGTCCCATGTAAATCCGCTTCAATTACAAGTCGCGACAGTTCCACACACGCATCGGCATTCTACGCTGATGTTGACGTCCCCCATTTTCAATGTTTTCACGCTTATAATGTAATTCCAAAGTCATAGATTCACAATTTCCCATTGATTTTGCTGACAACAAACATATTTATAACAAACCTAATTATTACAAACAGATTTTTTTCCCCGACAAAATAGTGAAAAGGCCTTCGTTACTTACAAGCAAAATGTACAGCGTGGGATTCCCCTACATTGCTTAGCAACACTACTAATCAACATTGTTGTGTTTCCTGCCATAACTCACGAAGAGAGGCATGGCGCGGTCCTGAGTACATGCTCTGAAAAAAATGTCTGGCAAACGGAAGCAAACCTCGCTGCTGTCTGTGGAGGAGGAAATTGTCCTTCACTTTTGAAAGGCACGTTGGCGGTCGGTAACATTTGCTAACGGAATAAAACATTGGTAATATATTCAGTTGTGACCTTATGGATTGCTCTTTCAATACTTTTAATCATCAATTTCCTCTCCTGGTTCCAAGATTGTATCACATTAGCAATGAGTAATATTAGAAAATGACAATGAATAAGTCATGATATTACTTCATTACTGTCTTAATATAATTCCACAAGTTATCTTTTTTTAACAATGCCCAACGCCCAACATTGTTGGTGTTTAATGCTCCCGTAGGCAGTAAACCTATGTCACCAATAATGAGTCCTGCGAGGTACATTAGCATAGATTCTACAGGAGAAAATTGGACAGGCACTCGCGTGCTATTTGTATAGGCGCATTGAGACTGCGCAATCAGGTTGAAAACCGTCAAGTGACATAATAACACGGTAGCCAGGTTTCCCTTGGCATTAGTATGAGAGTTCAACTGACTTTTCCTTCTTGAATCTGCAACTGCCTGATTGGCCCTTTGTGTCTGATTAAGAAATCACATCCCTGAGTACCTCCGGAAGAAGAAAAAAAATCCAAGAGGCCCAAGGATGATTATGACACTCTCCAAAGTGCAAATGTTGAGCTCATGCATCTTTAGCGCCACAAAACAGCATGACAGGCGCTAATGACAGCACTGCAAGAGACAGATGATTTTTTTGTTTAACACACTCTCTGGTGAAGGCATAAGAGGAAAAACAGATGCTGTCTCCCTTTTCCCCTCTGCGCATCACACAAGAGAGTCCCATGTGAGCTCCCTGATCCTAGTTTGTGTCTGACAGAGAGGACCCGAGCTCTGTTCATCTCGCATGGCAACCCTCCTCCTACTGTATCCCCCCACACTGCCGCCTCCTGCCTCGCCGAAGCTCCGCTGCCAAGAGGAAACGGTGGTGAGGAGGGGATTGGGAGGGTGGAGAGACGGGGGCTACATCAAGGAGAGACTCTCCCAGTGGGTTCCCGTCAGTTCCAGGCCATTGCACTTTGCTCGCTGGGATTTTGTAAAGACACACACCCAGGTGTGCGCACACACATATCCATGCACAAAGCAAACGACTATTAATGGCGAAGATGATGTGCTGTTTTTTTCCCTGCCTTCTGGTCCCATGCTTCAAAGCAGTCTTGGAATGTCTTATTTCGGTGTTCCTTGTGACTTTAAAGCAAGGGCAGAAAAAAAAATCTAAGAGAGCTTGTTCAAATGGGCTGAAATGAGCTGATAATGTAAATTACAGATGATGCAGTCATACGCTTGATGTGGCCAGTGGCGACATGCAGCCAAAATGCATGACACACTTCCACAGTCTTTGGGGACAAGCTGAGAGCGACAAGCTGCCCTTGTGCATTCCCACTCTACAGATGTTGCCTTGGAGAAAGGCTGACTGGCTGGCTGCTGTGACAGCTGGACAGCTGTTCCGATAGACGAAGGCACAGAAGCATAGTGTGGAAATATGGAAGTGGGGATGAGGGCGGGGGGGGGGGGGGTGCTAATGCTATATGTCTGGTTTATGTATGTGTGTGTGTGTGTGTGTGTGTGTGTGTGTGTGAAGTTCCCAGGACGTGCAAAGCTGTCACTTTCGCCACCGGTGCATGAGCTTGAATTAGGAAATGAATGCCTAGAGAAAACATGCAGATGGGTGCACTGAAGACGCCACAAACATAATTTCAAGAACATCGAACAACTGAAGCAGCTTTTTAAAGTGACGTGTTATTTGTCAATCCACAAAATAAACACTAAACAAGATACTTGGCGGCAACTGAAACATTTAATTCACCCCATGACGTCTACTTGAAATCTTGTGACCATTTAGCATGGTAAACAACTTCAATATAAACTTCCCAGAACATTTCCTGAAAGAAGGCAACATTTTTAACAGGCAGTGGCTTGTCAAAAATGTGTCCACTCCAGCTTTGTCATTTTCACTCAAATTCAAAGACTCACAGAATATTGAGTTTTAGGACTACATAAACATTCAATGCAGCGTAAGAAACCTTACACCCTCTTATTTCATCAGGAAAAAAAGAGTTAATTCCTAAATTATATGGGTCTGGAGTTATATGAGATTGAAATGAGGGTGGCTGTACAAAATACAATGCAATACCTACATATTATGTAGTTTATATAGGGAAATGGTTGTTAATCTTGTTGGAGGCACCGACCACCACCAGTGTCATATGCACATTCACCAAACCCTTCTTTAATAGAAAATAATGTTAAATGGTTTTGGAGTTATCTGAGCTTGAAATAGGGGTGGCTGTCCAAAATACAATGCAATACATACATATTGCTTTATATAGCGCTTCAACAACAGCTGAAGCTGAGACAAATCGCTAAAATGGGAAAAAAGGAAAATGCTGCCCCCTTGTGGGAGGGAGAAACATTGCTAGAGGTCTGACCAGCGTTTTATCGGCACCCAAGCAAGAAAAAACAAAGCCCGAATTAATTCGGGAATGGTACTCTACGTCACATTTTCAATTCCCAAATAAATGTGTGAATGGCAGAGAATGTGTTAAATTGTGGTTATGTTAAAATGATATCCATACATTTCTCTCCATACAGTTCTCGAAATGAAAATGTTTGAAAATTAAAAACTGTGAGCGACGGCTCCAACATTACATCTCATGAACTTAACAGCTTCGAATGACGCAAGTTGGTTCTTCCGGAACGCACTTTTTTTCCAAGCAGGCTGGGACATTCATTATGCTAGTAAAGGTCAGCAATTTGTTCAAGTCAATAAAAATGTTCATAAAACTAAGAGCTCACAAGGGGGGGGGGGGGGGCGCTTTCGTAGCCTGTGCTCACCCATCAAATAGCGAGTATGGGATATGTTGAGCGGTCGGCTTTTGCAGAGATCAAAGGTTGGAAAGCAGCAGTGATCTGGAGGGATAGACGATATCACTGTGCCCCACAGTAATCCCGGTCAAACTCCACCAACTGCTCGCAAATGTGGATAAAAACACTTACGGACAAACACGCATTTATGGAAACTGAAACTAAACTGGAGTTTAAAGTCAACTGATCAGATTAGATGACTCTTAAATAAATACGCTTCATATAAAGTCCGATCGGGCCATTTTTATCAATTGAAAAAAAAATCTGAACATGTTATTAGCGATATGGAGACTGTTGAGAGAAGTCAGGAAGTGGATATGGGGTGGTTTATTGCTAAGCAACCAGTCATTATCCTCCAGAGTTGAGCGAAGTGACCGGCCATCCGTCTAACTCCGGTGGCTTGTCTAGCTTCTGTGTGCAAGCCACCCCTCACGCCCCCCACTCCCAACCCCTCGCTCGTTTGATGCAACCACATCCACATTGCTCGCTCTCTGCCTTCCCCACTCTCTCGGCCCTCTCTGTTGTCTCCCCGTCCGAATACAAACAGAGATAAAGAACGCTGCAATCGCTCTTGACACACAAATGGGTTAACACAATAAAGCCGGCTTTGCCTGGCTCACTCAGGGGGAGAAAGCAATTCCAGCGGCAGGCAGGAGGTAATAAAACAGGGCTAGGACTGTGCGTGTGTGTGTGTGTGTGCAATACATGTCCTCATGTCAATGTTCCTATGTTTTTATATGTGAGTGGTAGCAGGCACCCAAGATCTTTGGCCTCAGGGTTCAATATCGTCTGGCTTTGCAACCTTTCCTTGACACAAATCACAGGGTGGAAGAAAAAGATGGGAGTTCTCGGTCCCTCCATCATTTCGATTAAGGAAACCGGATCTTAATACCAACAATATAGCTGACTCGCACACGCCCTATCCAGATGCTATGTAAATGTGTGCCTTGCGGGGGTCAGCTGCTATCTCTTTTACACTGTATCCGGTTTGCTTGGAATTCTCCACGTTGACCAATTATGGCTTTTACCCTCGACCGACTGCCCCTGCTGCCAAAAAATGATAACAGTCTCTAGCGTTTTATGACATCGTTCAGCATTTCAACAGCATTCAACTTTGGGGAGAAAATTGTAATGTGGCTTGTGCAATTACACTCCGGATCAGACAACTGTTTTCGGCAGTCTGTGAAAATTTCATTACTCTACAGCGAGCGCCTTCTAATCGGGTAATGGCCTCTTTTTGTCACGGACACAAACGGTCTGTGGGGGGTGTGACAGCGAATAAGTGTTACACATTTGAAACGACATAATATGCAAGCAGCCGGCAATGGTGCAGACACCGGTCAGCATAATGTGAGCTGTTGGCGATATGGAACAAGTGACGGGAGAAACTAGAAGTCGATAGCTAATTCCTGGACGGACTGCGGTACAATCAAAGGCATTGAGCCTTGATGCGTTCACGCAGTTGATGTATCTCCCTCTGAGCCATTATGGACAGATATCATAGGTTTGACATTGCCTCGTCCTTTGTATACCAATGCAGAGAGGGACTTGGACAAACTCTACAAACCGGACAGGGCAGCTATTTGTTTATGTCAGCCAACTTCCAATCAGGTAATCAACCTGCATGCATGTAAATTGGTGGCTTTTGTCAATGGGGACTACATTATGAAAGCACGTAGGGGAAAAATCTTATCTGTCTGATGTATTTCTTGCTTCTGCAGAAAGATACAAAGCCAGAGGGGGATGGAGAACAGCCGGACAAAATGCGGAGAGATGGAGATTAGGATGATGTACGGTTCCTTGTTCCATTAAAGTTTGATCTTCCTCAAAAGGTAAGGAGAATCAGATATCTCCCATTCAAGATTAAAGCACGCCAACATAGAGGGGGGGGAGATTAATCAGAGGCCTGAGATGAAAAAAACAGCCTTGCTTCTGGCATGGAAAAGAGTGGCAATAAAGAGTTCGCCAGAGCATGTGAAACACAGAGAAGCACAATGGTGAATCAAACAGAGTGTACGAGCCTCCGCAAAACACATCAAAGTGTAGCCTAGACTGAGATACAGTAGCTGGAGAACAACAGCGGGGGGCCCATCTGATAGCGGCCAAGACTGTCATCGCGGTATAGTGGTTGGGGTTGAAGAGGGCACGCGGAGGATTTTCCCATGTTGCTCACTGTCGCTAGACTCCTTGTGGCCTCGCCTCCTCTTGCTGAGATCAATGATGCCCGGGTGATTTCACAGCATTCTGCACTGTCACCCAGAACAAATCAATGTGAGCATGAGCAAAGCAGGAGAGGCATTGAATTTAAGGAGAGCAAATTCACAGTTGTGGAGCGTGTCAGATTTGTTTTTATTCTTCAGCAAGGAACATTTTGGAAGGAGCACGCCTGCCCTTGCCTCGCTCTCACTGGGATGGGGAGCCAACTAAGATGCACAGCTTTCAGGCATGCAGGAAAGTATATCGTTGCTCCTTTTCGAGTAGCCCCATAGGTACAGCGTTCACAGCCTTGTGTTCACAGCCTTCTTTTACAAAGTTTTGGCACACAAAGGAGAATGCATGCCTTGAGGAGCCCACCATGAGGGGAAAGGAGCAACAAAGCAGAGCGCCGATGCCTATGTGGAACTGTCGCGGCTTGGAATTGAAGTGGATTTAAGTGGGACAGGAGATGTGAGACAATCTGTTTTCGTCAATGGATGCTACAGCTTCGTGTTTGCTTTCAACATTAAGCTTGTAGTAGACGTGCACATTCCACCATGACGTACCTGATTCACTGGTGAAAAGGAGGCTTTGATCCTCTCCTCTTTCATCTAGAACTAATAATTAGCCCGATGGGGTACATTGGACCATGAAGGACACATTTGCCTTGTGTTGTACTTATTAACCGCACAAGCTGTTTTAGACAATAAAAATGCATCAGCTCACCTTAACCTTTCCATATTAAAGGCTACACATTAACCTGTCTGGTACGAAGTGACTTTCATTCAGCATGACAGAATGAGAGGACAGGGGTGGAGGTGAGAAGGGTGGCGAGAGGTCAGAGAGTCAGCGCTGTGTGTCATGAGTGACACTTGTGCAAAACGTGCAGATGGACAATGGCTATTTTAGCAGAGCAGAAATAAAGTGGTTTTCCTATGGGCCATCTTCAAAGCTGCGTACAAACCAAAATCTTTTGAGAGAGAATTCAGCTGTATAAAAAAAATACTATGACTTACTGTTCTTTCGTTACAACTACATTGTAATCACATGCTTAGTTTTCCGATTGGTTTAGAGAACACTGGCTCAGAGTGGAGGGTGGTGAATTTGTAAAATACTCAATAAAATGTAACCATGCGTGGCATTACAGAATCAACAGTCACTTTTGCTCTGTAAGAATGAATGCCATTTTTATAAATGAAACACGGTTACCTCTCATTTTCAATACACCACCTCCAAAACTCTCCACTACCGTATAGCAGTTCACAATCAATATTTACTTAATATCATAATGTAACCATCGGAACTTGAAATCTAATGTATCTTTGTTTGTTCTATAGGCCACTGTAAACTAGACATACAACTCATACACACTGCTCTGATAACACCCCAAAAATCCTTGTACACTTATATTTATATATTATATTTGAAAAACCATTGTCATTCATTGACTGTGCACCTTTTAGTCCGGTATACCTAATATATGGATAAAGTGTGAAAATACACCATTTATTGGGGGTTCGCTTTATACTCCGGTGCGCCTGAAACACCGGAAAATACAGTAGTTCAAAAAAAATAAAATGACGCATGAATATTTGTGTGTGTGTGTATTCCACACCAGCAAGTCTAATTATGAAGGCCCTAGACACATTACATTTACTTTGTACTGTACATGGCAATACAGAAGATGAAATTTGCACACCCACAAAACAAAACCCCCCAAAAATCTACATAAACTGCACAAATCCATGAGCAGGATAGCCAACACATGCTATAAATGAAGACAATGAACTGTTGTGAATAAACGAATACAGTATAATTCAAATTGTAATTGCCAAGTATCGTTATTGCCCAATAATAGAGGCTTAATAGGATAGTACAGTAGTACTGCATATAATGAAGCTGTACATTATGTGGTCATCTCAATGACCCAAATGATCGATCACAGAAAAACTTCTTGGTAAAATACAAGGAAGTTCTCCACCACTGTCAACACATCTTTTCTGTACTGCTTTCCTATTGGCTCACAAAAGCTTCATATTCAAGTGGAAAGGCAAACGCTCCGGTGATCACATTGGAACTAATAGGAACATGTTTCACAAGGCTTGGTGAATCCTTGAACCACCATTTGACCCCGACGTTGCGGAAACACCAGCAGATGGGGTAGAAAATATGAGGCATTCGTCTGACACGCTCGGCGCAGCCTCGGTGAAAGCGCAGGGTCAAGAATCCGGTGCTAAAATAGATATTGTTGTGGAGGTATTGCTTCTAACTACACAACAAGGCAGCAATGTCATGTCAGGCTGCCTCTGCCCCTGCAGCTGACCAGAGAAGACCTTCACACACACTCACACCCACACAAACACAAGCATCCCTGTAATGTCACATCCCATTTTCCCACGATGACTAGTTGAAGGGTGTGCTCGTCCCACCGCGGTGTTGATTAGCGGCTAATGCTTTTGTTGTATGACTTTTCATGTCTCTATATATTGCGGCGAGTGCAATAATCAGGACAGCGGAGGTGATATTAAATCATATAGTAGTGTAAAGCAAAACAAAGACAGGATGTGTCTCTTTTGTTTGCCTGCGCGTGAAAACTTTTCAGGAAATTAAACACTTTGATCAAGAGTCTAATGAGCAGTTTAGAGAGGAAGCGTTGCTTCAAGTGTCTGATGATGTTGCCTTGTTTAAAGATATATTTCTGCCTGACTGGTTCAAAGGCAAATTATGTTTTTCATGATGCCCGACATCGAGCGAACGTATGGACAACAGATCTGTCCCATCAATGTTATTAATCAGCGTAAAATGTGCACACACACTCGAGCTGTGACTATTTTAGTCATTCTAATTGCTAAAATGAGATAGGCTGCCTCCGGGTAGGTGTTGAGACAATCAAACGATGCAAGGATTAAAGAAGAGATTAATACACAGAGCAGGAAATTAAACTTCAGCAACTTAAACGATATTCGAGATTGCTGCTCTCTTTTAATAAGCGCTGAATATGTTAAGGCACCCAAACTATCAATCAATCAAACTGATGTGTAATTTAAGAAAAGGCCTTTTTTTTAAGTGCAATAATTTGGTTGGTGTATTGCTCAAATATTCTCAATGGCTGTGAGTAGCAGATATAATTTCAATTTTTACTTGTTTTCATTTTTAAGGAGCTGTGGGGAAGATTACAGAGGTGGCATACTGATGGCACATTTAATAAGTATTCATAAGTCCCATTTACTGTCGGGATGAACTGACAATCGCCCTGAAGGAGCAAGGTTTTCGTATTCGGTCTAACAACTTTTTGGTTTCCAGAAATATTCTTGGAAGATTTACTTTGTGTATCTTTGTAATGAGCAAAAATGTACTGTTTATGTGTTTAATAAGGATTTAACTTTCTCTGAAGTATCTCTGTTATGTTGGACAACATGAGGCAACACAAAGGGAGTTGTTGACGTACTGAACGACATCACAGCCTGTCAATGGAGTTCAGAATGCTGTTAGCGTACAAGCTAGCAGACAATTAGCGTCGCTTATCGCAACGTGACGACTAGGTGGAATATATTCCATCCATCAAAAGGATAAAAAAGATTTTTTTTCGTGTGGCTATAACATCAAACTGGACGTACAAATGTATTTAGACCGTTGAGCGTTTAGCAGGCTGTTTTCATGGCACTGAGCAGGCATGCCCATTGCATCCAAGAGCTGGGAGAAGATTTTCATTTTTCAACATTTTGAAGCCTGATTTCAGATTAAGTGGAGATATTTTTCTCATTCAAGGCTTGTTAACAACACACTTTCCAATGGTGTGTCATATTTAGAATACTATTTTTTTCACTTAACAGAGACTAGAAGTTATGTAGAGTGGGACGTTGGTACAATGTGTTTTTACTATGTGGTTGTTTTTCACGCTTGTATGATGATTAAGAAAACGGATAATGCCTGTCTCCTCTAAATGCTACAAATATTATAATATAAACTATTTAGCACAGTTAAATAGTTTTTTAATCACGGTTGACAATTAACAAACGTTACTTTTTAGTACCCATTGCATTGCATCCACAATTAACAGGTTTTCTGATGGAAACTTGGAACAGATCAAATGAATTGAAATGAATTGATTTTTCAATGTCAACAAAAAAGTGGATCAACATTCCTGGACTGGACTGCATTTAACTTCTACGGAATCTCTTAAGATTGAAGAACAGGAAACAAGAAGGAAGAAATGAGACACAAGTTAAAAACTGAAGTCCGCAGTATGACATTTGAGATCTAAAGTGAGAAGAAAATAACAAAAGCCTTCAAAAGCAAGTGAGTGAATAAAGAGGCAAAAAAGACAGAAAGAAACTCCAGAAAGGTAATTCAGTGACCTAGATATTAAAGCTTTTCTGTCACGCTGTTTCTCGGTGCCTCGTCCAACCATCACATTGAGTTAAGACAAGCATTATGCTGGGAAGACTATTTGTTTAGGTGAGGAGCAGCCGCAGAGCTAATATGAGCGCAATTTGCTCAGCAGGTCAGAGGCACAGAGTGGAGGAAGTAAATGAGGCAGTTGTGCCCCCTCGGGTGCAGCCCCCTGCCTCATACATCACTGGATGTTTTATTCAATACAGCCAGGAAGGCTCCATGGCAGGTGCCCTGCATGGCTGGGGCGCGGGTTGGGAGGGGTGAGGGAACTTGGCCATATTACATTCAGCAAGCAACATGTCGACAGGGGGAGAGACAGAATGGCTCCAGACAGGGGGAAACATTACTGTATATTCCAAGAATAATGATAAACCCTCGTATGTGCGCAGACGTTTTTTTTTTTTTTTTGGCACAGTCAGCGGAAATCATATGAACATTTGTTTCTGGAATGGACACTTTAACTTGGCTCAAATCCATAATGCTGGGGTCTTTTCCAGTATTTATACTATATCTATGGTGTCAAAGTCATTTTTTGCCACCGGCGGGCAACATTGTAGTTGCGGTTTCCTCGCGGGTGCCGTTATGAATTTGGGGAAGCCATTAGAATGTTTAATCCGCACCAGATATTAAATTAGAGTGCATATTAGTTCATTCGCTGCCATTCACGAATTTATTCGGGAATTGAAAAGTGTGACGTTGAACGCCATTCCCAAATTTGTTCAGGTTTTGGTTTTTCTTGTGGGGGTGCTAATAAGGGGCTGGTCAGACCCCTCCTAATGTTTTTTCCCCCTTCCACAAGGGGGAAGCATTTGCCTTTTGTTCATGTTAGCATTTTGTTTCAGCTTCAGCTGTTGTTAAAGCGCTATATAAATCAATTCGTATGTATTTGGATTTTGAACAGCCACCCTCATTTGAAGCTCAAATATCTCCAGACCCATGTAATTTAGTAATTAACTCTTTTTTTCTGATCAAGGAAGAGAGTCTAAGGTTTCTAACGCTATCTTGCATGTTTATGTAGTCCTAAAACTCAATATTCTGTGGGTCCTGGAATTCGAGTGACAATGACAAAAACCCTAGCACTGGAGTGGACACAGTTTTTGCACATTTCTGGCAGTAAATGAGTTAATGATTAACTGGTTTCCAAATTTGAAGTCAAGAATAATGAGTCATTGTGGTTTAAATGAGACAATTTGAAATTTTGGTTCGGACTCTCGCAAGCATCAAAACACTTGACATGCTTGATTTGCTTTCACGGGCTGAATAAAATGATGTGGCAGGCCATATTTGGCCCCCAGGCCGAGACTTTGACACCATTGTACTATATAATAGCTACTTTGACAAAAGCCACATACTGTGTCGGAGATTCTTGTGTTTTGTTACTGCTATGAGGCTAGGTTCGAAGTATTGAATGCAAATAGTTGACTCCCAAGTAACAATACTTTTTCAGGACTGCACCTGACTTAATGAGTAGTTAAAAAGTACTGTACATTGAAGATCTTCAGGCAGTGGTGTCGTTAAAGGCTGTGTGCGCGTGTGTTTGGCTGCTCGTGTCTGCCTCCAGAGGGCAGAAGCAAAAGCGCCCCATCATCCTTCCGAGTGAAAAGTTTTACAGTTGGATGCTCACATCTTGGGTGAATTTTACGAGCCCCGCAGTAAAAAAAATCCTGCCATAATATGCAGGAAGACTATAAAAGCACAGTGGATGTCATTAACACTCCGGGGTGAAGAAGCACTAATTGCAGAAGACATTTGCAGCCAAAGGTTCGCACGTTTGGATAAGAGCCCGCAGGAGGAGCGGCGGTACCGGCCACAGAGCCGTTCAATCACACTTCAAAGTGACTCCTAGAGCCATTGGAACATGTACTTTTTTACGATTATGACACTTGTGTTTTATTATTGTGGCTTACACACATGACAACAATTGTCTCCCGTGCATGTAGGGCATCGTTAAGCAAGCCTTGACGAACATTGACGATCTCGTTAGCAACCAAAAGACACAGCGCAAGATTCTGACAAGTGCGTTCAATGTTGAGAGGTGGGAGGAAGCCTGACTTTTGAAGAATATATAAATATATTTACCATAAATTGTTCCGTAGTGCACTAGAGCTCCATGCAGATTTCGAACATTGGCCGAGCAAGCTGCGTGCTCACAATTAGAAAAGCTTCATTTTGCTCCGATCCAGCAGCGCCGATTTTCTTCGTCCTCCAACTGTAGCGATTTAAATCCCACACTTGACGAGCTTTTAAAAATAAAATTCTCGGACCGACTGCCAAATTCTGAACGGAGCAGACGATGCAGAAAGATATACAGGTCCACGGAGAAACAATTGCGCACCGCCAAGTGCGCTTCAAGGGTCGACGTTTCTCCGCCGAGGCGAGGTTGAAAGGTCCTGGGTAGCTTTTAACTTCACTGGCTATTATCTCCAAACGACGAGTTTGTTCGTGGAAATATCGGATGCTTGTTTTTATGGGCTACGAGGTATTCCACAATTCCATGAGAGAGAGAGATGGAGAAGAAAAAAAGATCCCAATTGTTACGCATTGGGTTAAAAGTGATGTCAAAATTACAATTTAAATGTGAGGATAAAATCGAGACAATCCTGTGCGAATGGCGAATTGACAGAAATCAAAACCGAGACGGAAAAGGGGGCATCTTCAAGGGCTGGTGATGAAAGGGAAAAAGAAATCCCGGCGATCCGGCTGCGCTCGGTCACTTTCTCCCTCCGAAGATGTTTTTTTGCCTCCGCATCCACAATATGGATCTCCGGCTGCTCTTACGCACTGACCTCACCCCGTGTTGCTCTCGTTGGTGCGTGAAACCAATAAAAGGGACAGAGGGGCGGAGGGGGGCAAAATAAAACACAAAAAAAAAACAAAAAAAGGTTGAATTTGGATGAAAGGGCTAGCAGCTCCGGGATGCAGCGGTCCTTATCTGGTGCCGAGCTGCTGAGACTGACAATAACCCGGAACGCAGCAGCCGGTCAGGTTGGACGCCCTGCCTACCGGCCCGCCTACCGACCAATCAGAGAAGCCGGCCAACACAAACATTCCCACGGCTCCGCCAATCAACGATAATTGACGGGCGTTACCATAGAAATGCATGGCGTCTGATCGTCCTCAACCACATTATTTACCGACGTAAAAAATACATCTAATATTAATTGTACTGGCAGAATGCAGATTGAGATCTTTAATCACCCTTTTATCCTTCATTCATCTTTCGGCAGCGTACTTAAAGGTTAACTCTGACATGGCTTGTTGGAGAGAACGAAAGTCTGACACATTACTGAGAAATAAAGGACTGCTATGACACCACTGCCATACAAATCATTGTCATAAGACTAAAACTAAAACGCATAGAACAACCTTGTTTTTCCCACATTGTAGATTAGGTTGCGTTAAAAGTCACATTTGTAAATAGCACAGCCATCTTATGTTGACTCAAAACAGTGTTATATATCAAATATGCTTTTTTTATACTTGCACTAAGTGCAGTTCTTGATGAAACATTTGTGCAGAGTTATACATGTCCACTAACACTTCTATTATTCTTAGAATACTGTTTTTATCCCCCCCGCCCCGCCCCTTTCAAATTGCTGCTGTGGATTGCAAATGTCCCCATTGTGGGACCACCAAAGCAGAATTAGAGCGAGAGGTCTTTTCACTACATCACAAGTGTCAAAGTCAAAGCCAGGGGGCCAAGTCTGGCCTGCCACATCATTTTATTCGCCCCACGAAAGCAAATCAAAGTTGTGAAATTCCATGACCCTTGTCAAAGTCCAAACCAAAAATTTTTATTATTCTTGACTTGAAATTTGAAAAGTAGTTATTCATTAATTTGTTGTATATGTAGTATTTGGAGGGGATTAACACATGGCTTCCCCAAATTCATAACAGCTCCGAAGAGGAAACCGTAACTACAACGTAGCCCGAGGCAAAAAAAAATATGTGTTTGACACCCTCGACCTACATGTTTTTATTGCATGTTTAGTGCATTTCAAAAAATCCTTATGCAATTGCGATTAGCTGCATAGTTTCCTTATGACATGGGCCAGCTTTGCTAAATGCTGTTTATGGGGCATTACAAACATTCATTTTCCTTCTATAAATTAATTAATAAACGATATGCTACCATTATTATCAATCTAAGTAGGCAATAGCATTTGAAAATGTACTAAAGTAAAAATGTCCCTGGTAAAATTGGACTTACTGTCAGTAAGAGTACTAATTCATTCGCTAATACTTACATACGTACATGTTAAGTCAAAGTTGAAGTCAAAGTCAGCTTTATTGTCAAATATGCTAATATGCATGACATACAGCACAGACTAAATTACTGTCCTCTCGGACCCAGCGTGCAAAGCACTTATAATTACTTTACCAAACATAATAAACACAAAAACGCCAATTTGAGAGAGAGGAGAGCCGCTGCGTGTTCACGTGCTGCCATCTTGGGAAAAAAAGAACAAAAATAACAAATAATATAACAATATAAAGACACGGAGCGCGAAGGAAGTAATCACGGTATAGTAAAACACTAAATGAGAATCAATCTTTTTGAAGAACATTTACTTAAGTTAAGTGAGTAACAAAAATGGTCAAACTAAATTTCTTTGTTTACACACATGAACAACCCGCATAGGGGACGATTAATCATGTAATTATATGTATAACGAATTGGTGACATGGAACTTCCTCAAGAGGATTCCCCCACATTTATCAACAATGCGTGCATTTGTTCCATTATTCAAAAGAGAATGTGAATTCATTCTGTCAACACGCAGCTTTGTCTTCCTGTTCGTTTTTAATGTGAACTTTTAAATAGACCGCTAATCGGGTTGAACGAATTGCAATTTACATTTGCGTGATGTGGTTGAACTTCTGGTTTTATTACACGGAGAAAAGAATTTTGTAAATGCAGACCAAGCCATCCTATTACGTGTTTATCTTTAGCTTTCAAGTTGAGTTCTTGTCTGGTGAAATGTTGACATTTTTAGGCAGACACAAATGACAACTCAATATATAGCTTGTTGTTATGTCCGGAGGAATGAGAGAGGAGAGTTGCTTTGTCAACGTGTTTATTGTGCCACCATCTTAGTCTACCTGCGATCGTGACGTCACCGCTGCTTTTCGACCTGTCGCAACATTCTGTAGCAGTGTGACATATGCTACATTTACCCCCCTCCCTGAAGGAACCAAAAACACTCTGTAACAAGGGAAACCGGGTAGACTGCCGGTTTCCCTGCTTAGCCGTGTGGGTTATTCTGCCACGCGATAGGCTAAGCACTGGCTAGGGTCTGAACATTCAAAATCGGTGATAATTGTCCAAATTACCAAAGGGCAAAGGCGAACGCGAGCTGGCCGAGGCTCTGGCCCCACAGGCACGGCTGGTTCACCACGCTCTTCGAGGAGTCCCATCGGTGTTCTCTGATGTGTGACAGGACGTTAGTAGTCTTTGCCTGAGAAGTCGTTCGAGGGGGTTGGTGCCGCCACTCTCCTTAGGCGGCTGGCATGCCAACGGGACCCGTCAGCCAGACAGAAGGTGGTCGGTCCGAGTTGGGCGGTAATCTGGACTGGTGCTGTCCAGAATGAGTCCAATTTGTGAGAGCAGCACGGCCGGCGAATGCGGACCCAGTCCGACACAGTAAGTGTGCGTTGCTTCGTCCGGCGCTTCTCGTTGGGCCCTCTGCTGGCTGAGGAAGAGTAGGGCAGGCCGTCTGCTTGGTTGGAGCTTTCTCCACCCCCGTTGGCCTGGGGGTGAATTGTGGCACCCGCATTGTCAGAGATGGAAAAGCCGAGTGCACAAAACAAGTCCAAGCCCAAGAGGTTGGCGCCGTGACGGGACACTTGGAAAGTGAAAGCAGGGAGAGTCCTTGAGCCATAGCGCACCGTGAAGGTGGCAGTGCCCACCATACCAATCTTAGTTTGGCCATAGCCAAACAAGTCCTCAGCGTTGGACTCGATCGGGAGATGAGGAAATAGCCGTCAAACTGTGGACACGTTCAACAGTGACCTGGAGGCTGCCGTGTCGAGCAGGAGTGGTAAGCTCACTCCATCCAGTTCCACTGTGCACCACTTGAATGGCTTGGCGCGCGAGCCCACGCAGTGGATGGTGGTTCGCCTCGGCTGGTCTGGTGAGCGGGATGATATGTTTGTCGACGTAGGGGCGGAGCGGCACATCCTGGAGAAGTGATTCATCTTCTCGCAGCGTTGGCATCGTTGTCCGGTGGCCTTGCAAGCGGGCGCGAGTGTGGCGTGCGAGGCAGACCCACAGTTGGCACAAGGTCTGCGTGTGTTGGCCCGTTGATGTCTGACGACATCTATCTCGGTACGGTCGTAGGTGAAGGTGGGAGCAGAGCGGCACATCCTTGCGAAATGATTCATCTTCCCGCAGCGTTGGCATCGTTGTCCGGTGGCTCTGCAAGTGGGCGCACGTGTGGGATGCGAGGCTGACCCACAGTTGGCACAAGGCGTGCGTGCATCGGCCCCTTGACGTCTGGCCACATTTATCTCGGCACCGTCGTATGTAGCGGTGGAGTCGTAGGTGAAGGTGGCGTCTGGGAGTGGAGGGGTTGGAGCAACAATCTGTGCCAACGCGCGAGAGTGTGAAGGTGTGGGTGGGTTCACGAACCGAGCCGTTAATTGTGCTGCATTCTCCAATTGAAACGCCATTTCCACAGCCTTCGATAGTGGGAGGTCGTCAGGGGACAATAACAGTTTCTCCCGCAGTTTGGGATCAATCGTGTGCTCGGCGAGTTGATCCCTAATCATTTCCTCCTCCAAGCGGCCGAATTTACAGAGGCCCGCTAAACACCGCAAGTCGGCAACGTAGTGGTGTACCGACTCGCCTGTTCGTTGCCGTCATTGACGGAAGGCAATCCGCCGGACAATCACGCCCTGAGGTGGGGTGAAATGTCGGGCCAATAAAGTGACACAATCCCCGTATGTCTTCGCGGGTCCAAGAGAGCGAAAAATGCGCTGCCCCTCACTACCTAAACTGTGTATTAGCATAGCCGTTCGGCGTGCTTCGCTTGCCTCGTTTAGTCCGGTCGCCGTCAGATACGTCGTAAACGAGTCATACCAGCGGGACCACGGGACTGGTGGCTCATTGGCTTGGGACCGGCACAAGAAGACTCTGGCTTATGTCCCCTTGTAGCTACAGTAATTCCTTCAGACTCTAATAAAGTTAATTATTTCTAATCACCTCTGATTTGAGAGTGCAATATATTGACTATTTCCATCCATCCATCCATTTTCCAGACCTCTTTATCCTCATTAGAGTTGAGGGGGGTGCTGGAGCCGATTCCAGCCGTCTCCAGGCACTCGGCGGGGGACACTGAATTGATTGGCAGCCAATCGCAGGGCACACAGATACAAACGGTCACTGTCACATGCACACACATCTAGGGACAATTTTGTGTTCAATCAGCCTGCCATGTATGTTTTTGGAATGTGGGAGTAAAACCACACGTGCCTGGGGAGAACATGCAAACTCCACACAGGAAGGCCGGAGCAGGTCTTGAACTCACGACCTCTGCACTGTGAAGCCGGCGTGCTAACCACTCGACTACCGAGCTGCCCTATTGTCCTTTTTTGTTATAAAAAAGGACTTATGGTTCAAAACAATGCAATGCACAGTTCTGAACTAAATTCCATTCCATTTTGCACATATTTTCCAAAAACGTGACACAACTATACTGTACTTCAATTTGCAAAATCCCAACACGTCTTTTCCTGTCCTCCTTTAGTCGGCAAAACACACATTTTTGGAAAAAAGAAATGTCATAAGCAGCCTTGAGTGTTTTTCATCTTCATTCTTCTTCCTCTTGCCAACACTGCACCGGGCCACAGACACCCAAAGGGGGAAGGACAAGCAATCACACATCATGGGCTCATAATAAGCTGACGCTGGGAGGTGGGTGATGCAGCACTCAGCTTATGCCAGCGTTGATAAGAGCCTGAACGTATTACTTCGGTCTGGCAGCCTGCTCCAAGAAATCCATTGTGAGCCAGGTCATCAATTCTGCCCTATTTGATTGCTCCCCAATGCATGTCATAGATGCATGTCACTATATTTGCCACATTACCGTTTACATTTCCTTCATGAATTGTACTTGCATGCCACAGCATCATATTTACACATGTTGCACCCAGCCTGGGATTTTATATATGAGTAAAATGTGAAAGGCAAAAATATTTCTCGACAATAAAGTGCCTAAGTCCATCCTGTATTAGCTTCAATCCCGTCTCCCTGCTTAATGCTCCCAAGCTCACAACAAAGCCTGCGGATGTCAGTCCTATTACATATAACACGAGGCTTTACCGTAAATCAAACACATGAACAATCAATAGAAAACAAGCCAATCAAGGGCAGGCGCCACGGCGAGCCAGGCAGGCATGAAGGCAAACAAGTCATTTGATTAGCTGATAAGCAGATGACTCAACAAACATTCAAGGCATGTGTACTCTGGTTTGATTAGCGCACGCCCAATACACAGAAGATTGGACACAAATACATTGTGAAAACACTCAGCTGTTCCAATCCCCCAAGGCTGCGTGAGGGCACATAAAAACAATGAATTATTTATGGGGGAGACGAGCGAAACATTACAGTAGATAATTTACTGTTGACTATATTAAATGGGGCTTTCAAAATAATATATCTGAGCACGTGAATTTCCCAGATATCATTGCAAGTGACACGCTGCAGACCAAGCAGATTGGATGTGAAATTGTATTTGGTAGCAATAAGCTCTTCGCTTAAACAGCAACACGAGAGTAATACTAACGCTAATTGGGCCCCCAATCGCTCTTGTGATCAACGCATTGCTGCTTTGTCGCCGTTAAGGTATTGAGATAAACTTCCAATCAAGACAAGATTGGGCAAGCCTATATTAAAAAGAGATCTCATAATAAACCCATGTAATAAATCCACTCTGGCCTGGTCAACTCAAAACTAAAGCTCCATCCAATGCTAACATTAGCGTCTGGCTTGACGTTGACAGGCTTGTGTTGTTAAAATGTGTTCCTGAAAGTGAACTCATTTCAAATGAGCAAACTTTCCCACACACGGCAAAGTAACAGGGGGGAAGAATCAATGGCAACAGAGGCATGGAAAAAAAAGATAGCATTGATTTATCCACCATTGATTGTCCAGGATTGCTTCATTGTGCCCCGCGAGCGAAGTGCGTGCCGTCTGCCGAGGGATGGGGATGAATCTGTAAAGGTGTCACGTGGGTAGAGGACGCATGGGTTGTAGGCTGAGCTCAGGACGCCACCGGGATGGCAGGCAAGGACTGGAAGCACGGGTGAGGGAGATCAGGCAGAATATGACATGACGGAAGATGCACAAGAGCAGTGACGTGCAGTCAGGGGAGGCAGGTGAGGCACAGCCTCACCTGTCATCATGGAACTATCAAATGACAAAATAAATTAAACAGTTATATTTATTTAGTGATTCGTACTTTAACGTTCTTTTCCATTTAACTTCACCATTTTTGGATTTTTTTTCTAAATCGCTGAATTTTCACATTTACCGCTGAAATACTAAGTGGAGACGAGTGGTGAAGCAGCAGCCGGTTCTGCCTCACCATGGATTGCGCAATCACTATGCTAACTGTGCTGGCTTGCTCTGCAGTGAGACTGCATTGCTGTCCCTCTGCATATCACTATTAAAGTGTTCAAACACTTAGTATATGAACTAAATTTCTGTAGTTTAGCTGGTGTATATAATGTACAGTCATTGTACATTATAAACACTGTACTACAGTGTTTATATTATTTTATTTTTTATCAAAACTGTGTGCATAGGTGAGGCACACATTTCTCCTGCCTCATGAGAGGGGGCGCTGGTGATTACAGATTCTTCTTGTGACTCCTCGGCTGCAGAATAATAGAATAAGTGACAGCAAGCTACAGTAAACAGTTAGCAAATGGTGAATTACATATCTAAATTGAAAGGATTTTCAAAACTGGACTTTCAATCGAAGCAGGAGATAATAATTAAAGGAAGACCAACACCGGACTGCATAGCTCACAAAGAGTGAGGGATGAATGTAAATCTCCTGGACAGCTTCTAAGCTTTTTGGCCAAGAACGATCTCATTGAAACTATTCCTGAAGCGACAAAGTTGCTCCAGCTCGTGCTCACTGTTCCAGCTACTACAGCATCAGTGGAGCGGTCATTCTGAGCACAAAAGATTGAAAACATACAGTAGGAACAGGACTGATGAAGGACGACTTTCTTCAATGGCAGTGATCTCCATTAAGTAAAGGTAACACGATAATAACGTTTTTTAAATTCTTTGTTTCAATGCCAGTTTTTATACAGTATATAAAGAATGCGGACAAGACTAAAGGACCGCCAAGACATTTTAAACAAAACACATTGGCAACATGAACTGCCAATTAAATGGTGCATAAGCTACTCTGTGGAGTTCATATATTTGTAAATCTGACTGTGATGATGTCAGTGCCTCACCAGCCATGAACATCACCGCACGTCACTGCACAAGAGTGACAACACCTTCATGCAGGGTTCCATCTTTATGGCGTTTCTCAAAATGTCTGAAAAAAAAACCCCAAGTAGAATATTTCAGCATTTGGACAACAAATTAATCATGGGGAAAAAAATCTAGTAGACCTTTCTGAACAGAAACAAAAGCCAACCTTGTGAGGATAAAATGAAGGTATGGTCTCTTTTGTAGAACTTGTAAACCATCATCACATGAGAGAAGAAATAAAACATCCAAAGAATTTTTCCCTAATGTGAAATTCTGACAACTGCTTCGTGATGCGACACTCTCAGGTGCACCAAAGTCCACAACAACAACAATACAATTCCCTGATATGTACACTAAGTGCTGGCATTTGTTTTGAATAACCAAATACGTATTGCTCAGTGAAGAGAGAAAGAGTCCACATATTTGCTTGCGAATCATAATCGAGGAACAAGGCCTACAGACTTGCACCATCAAGCAAACGTCTTCCTTCAAAGGTTGAAATGGAGTAGAAACGTGACTGGCCTCTCTGTCTGTAAGTTTTATCTCGTGTCCGGAAAAAGCAATTTGCAAAACATGTGGCAGAAAAATTCAAAGAGAAGGGGAAAGCGTTTCAACACAACAAAATGAAGAAATTCCCTGAACACGAAGAGTTGCGATTACTGTGTATTGGTCAAACAAACAAGAAAGAAACAGTTCAAAGTTTACCAAAAAAAAGTTTGAAAGACAGCTCTAGAATAGATACACAGAGTTTATGCCACTTACTGACCAGCACTTTTTGAACTGGTTTAAGATGAAGGCATTTGGACCAAAACCGCGAGAGTGGCTGCCTTTCCAGCAGCTCATGTATTTCATTTTTCTACTTTCATTCCTTTCATCACTTTGCTGCTGTGAAATGTAAATTTCTCCACTGTGAGACTAATAAAGGCATATCCAATCCAATCCAATCCAATCCAATCCAAAAATGCTCCTGACTTATTTTACAAATAAAGTACTTTACAAAACAAGTTTCAAAACACTGTGCATTCCGCTGTAAACCATAAAAGACAATTTGCCCCAAAAAAAACATGCATGCCTTAAAAATGCAGGAAATAAATCAACAAGTAAAAGCAAGGTGATAAACGCGCATGTTTAGAAAAGGCTACATTCAAAAGAAGATAATGACCAAGTGTATGTTCCTCCTTGAAAATGTTTTAGCAGTTGCAGTGGTTTGTCACGATTCTGTTCATAACGTTTACGCGCAGAAGAAGCGTTGAAAGGTTCCGTTTTGGTGGCCTCGGTAGAGCATCTCTGCTTTTTGCAGATGATGTGGTACTGTTGTATTCTTCAAGCAAGGCTCTATAACTCTCACTGGAGCGTTTCGCAACCAAATTTGAAGCGGTTGGGATGAGAATCAGCATCTCGAAATCTGCAGCAAAGGGTGGAGTGCCCTCTCTGGGTTGGGGAGGAGGTCTTGCCCCAAGTGGAGGAGTTTAAGTATCTGGGTGTCTTGTTCACGAATGAGGGGAGGTGGGAGCGAGAGATCCACAGGCGGATCGGTGCGGAGTCTGCTGTGATGCGGACTTTGTACCGATCTGTCGTGGTGAAGAAGTAGCTGAGCCAAAAAGCGAAGCTCTTAATTTACCTGTCGATCTACGTCATGTATGGTCACGAGCTATGGGTCGTGACTGAAAGAACGAGATCCTGGATACAAGCGGCCAAAACGAGCTTTCTCCGTAGGGTGTCCGGGCTCTCCCTTGGAGATAAGTTGAGAAGTTCGGTCGTCCGGGAGGGGCTCGGAGTCGAGCTGCTTCTCCTCCACATTAAGAGTAGCCAGATGAGGTGGCTCAGGCATTTGATTAGGATGCCTCCTGGACCCTCCCTGGTGAGGTGTTCTGTGCAGGCCCCATTGGCAGAAGACCCCAGGGATGACCCAGGACACGCTGGAGAGACTATGTTACCTAGCTGGCCTGGCAACGCCCCGGGATCCGCCAGGAAGCGCTGGAAGAAGTGGCTGGGGAGAGGGAACTCTGGGCTTCTCCATTGAATCTGCTGCCCCCGCGACCCAACCTTGGATAAGTGGTAGCTAATGGATGGATGGATGGATGGATGGATGGATGGATGGAGGTGCGGAGGTTTTTGATACGAGTGAAGGGGGGTTGATTACAAGGATTCAGTTTTGAAGTCATTTGGTGGCAGAACATTTTTATGACCTGCATTCCATGTCTCAGATCGACAAGTTAATATGTGGGCGATATCGAGATATCACTTCTTTAGAAGTGTGAAGTTTGCTTTCATCTGCAAAGTAGTCAGTATATGTCAGGGGAAAAAAATTAAGGGGAAGTATTTAAACAACGAATAAGTAAGGACGTTAAATAGAACCCTGGGGGATCCCAACAAGACGAGTGCAGGTGAGGAGGAGGCCAAACCAAGCCTGATGCAAAAAAAGGTTGTTTTGACACAGGAGATTCATCGGTACCTTTTGTACAAGTTGGCTGTCGGGTTTTACAGCTTGAAATTCAACTTCTGGAGCAATAATTATTATTTTTTTACCTCATTTGTATCAAGAAACAACATAGGACAAATTTATTGATAATTGGTATTGACTGAAAAAGTAACAGTCCTTATTGGGAAATTACAAGTAAAAGACGTTAGGTGGCACAATCTTGGTGTCAAATATTGAACGCAATTTTGAAAGGTCGATGGCCAAAAGGGTAAAAATAAAATCAACACCAAACTGAGTAAGAGTTTGATTTGTAATGTTGTAAGTACTGTATCATTTGAGTTCGTTCAGTGTGGCGTGAGAAGCGGTCGCCTAATAGAAGAGTAAGCAAGCAGAAGTTCTTCTGTTTCAAGCTTGACAACATGCATCTATTTTGCAATATTTTAAGTCTGGCTCGGCGAATTGACGTGTCTCCGGTCCGTGGACTTCCTACTGACAGCCAGATGTTGATAGGAGGGGAAGCCAGGACAGGGATCAAGGGGCCAAAGCAGCCATACGGGCCTGGTTGAAGAAACACTCTTTCACTTATATAAACTGAAGTCTTTACGACATCCTTCGACCTCTTGTGTGTGCCTGTTAGAAATCACATCTTCACGGACACCAGTGACGATTCGTGCTGCAATGCTGCTTTGGTCCAAGACATCCTCTTACCTTAAACACAGATCAGTGAGTTGCCAAATAGTGTTGCCACACCAGCATAAATGATTGCTACTGAAAGTAATGTTTCCTGGCAGGGTTCGAAAGGACAGGAGTTCTGGGAAATATCGTAGCCCTGGTTTTCCATTGTCAGAATAACAAGAAATTATCGCTCGTGTTTTCGGGGTCAGTGGTATTTATTGTATTCATTTTTTTCCCAAAATAAAAACAAGAGAAAAGTTCAGGCGTGAATATCAATTTTAAAACATCTGCTCGTTTGTGTTGAAAAGGAAAAGTAAACTGTAAAATGGAGTTCAAAACAAAGCTCAATTTATAGGTTCTTTTTTCTTATTGTATGATTAGATGATGTATATTTTCAGCTCCAAATAAAGGGGGCTCCCAAAAGTCATTGTGATTTATTGTTACGCCACCCCCCACCGGATCATACTTTATTGCTCTGTATTGACATCATTTAATGAAATTGTTTATTCTTCTTTATGATTATGGGTTTTCATAGGACAGGATTTTGATTTGGCTCCAATGTTCTTAAAATTACTTTGAAATGAATGAAAGGCTGGCCTCGAGTGTTTTGACAGTCCTACAAATTGTGTTGATTGCTTTGCAACCTTTTCATTCAAGGTACACAATGGAGGTGTCTGTCTGAATTCCTCCCTCTCCACCGCACCCCACCCCACCATCTTGTTTAATCTTCAAAAGCATCTGGTTTCCTGTATGACCAGTCAGAGATGAGATGTCTTCACGATACACCGCCCGCAGCGTCAACAGACTCTCACAGGAAGCCGTGAGCAAACATGCATGCGCTGCAGTCACAGTTGAGGCTGTGTATTGGCCGCTGGATTTGAAGTGTGTTCTTATGGATAGTTGCTACTATTGCTGTTCACTAAAAATAGAAATAGAAATGATAGCATAAATGTTATTAGCTATGGCCACTCTGATGATTATAACATAATCTGTGCAATAACAATGCGTTACGGACATAAATATTCGGGGATTTCCACAACTTTTAGCAGATCTGCATTTTCCCCCACACCAATGCCCTTTTGTGATTTATTGTGTTTGTATTAGCTTCAAAACTTTGATTCACAAACAGCGATGTGAAACCGCTTATTTGTAACTTTGCAGTGCAGAATTTTATTATAGTGAAAATTATATTTCACAGTTGTAATTAATTAAAATATATCCTGTTTTTTTAAATAATAGCCCCTATAAAGAAGAAATGAAAATATAATGATAAAATCACAACAACCCTATGTGCACCTTAATGTTTATTTTAATTACACAACGTGTGGGGGGTTTCCAATTCAATTTAAACTGTCAGACTCGCCTGACAGGAGTACATTAGTACCGAAATTGATATTGAGAAGCAAAAATGTCCTTGAGCAAGATACAGATGTGCTTTGAGTGCTCGAGGTATAAAAGTGCTTTATAAGTGACAGCTATTTACCATTTAGATACACTGGCCTCTGCTCATCTGCGACACACCTGGACTAACCTGCCTCTGCATTAATTTATGTCCCCATCTGAACCTGATTTACGCCTGTCACACATTTAGAGGCAGAGTGTTGTCTATACAAATAAGTCATGCTACCAACATAGCAGCCGTAGCTAACATTAACTTGTGAGGGGCAATCTATTAGGGCATGGATCAGTGAAGCTAATCTACATTCAAATCTTTCCGGCAGATGTAAAACTGCAAACTTCCCTTTAAAGGACAACCGACGTCACTTTTTTGTTTTTTAACTGACACCAGAAAAACGTTTTATAGCATCCAAAATACCCAAAACACACAGTATGCTATTTTTAGGCAAATGCAAAACACCAATAAAAATGACTTAAAGTGTCCAAAGTCTGCAAAAAATTGGGCTTTTGAGCTGCGAATTGGGCATTTTCAGAAAGTCCCGCCCCCAGTTCGACGTCACGCCAAGACGTCTTGCATTGCTCGTGAATCAAAACAATGGCTTCAGCTTCGGAGAACATGCTTTCTTGTTACACATCCAGTTATGAATATGATTCAAATAGTTCTGAAGAGGAAAGCATACATGTTTGCAATCGATTAAAGAATTTATTTGTGCCATTTTGAGGCAACATTGGGGGAAAATCTCTCACCCAAAAAAAGAGGCACAAAATGGCGACCTCCAGTGGCCACCTCCGTTTCCACAGGCTGATAAATTCCTTATATGCCGCTTGGATGCCCTATTCTGGCCTTCTGGCGGCTTTTGGGTGCAACACAAGGTCCCCAGACCAAACAAATACAGCAAAATACACTGACGTGATGGAAGGACCGCTACAATGCGTATTTTTTACGGTCAAGGGCGGTCCTTTAGTGACGTCACGTACGGACTCGTCACCAACTCAAAAACCTTTGTTACAGCCGCCCCCATTTCCATTGCAGATAACTCTAGAGCCAAAAATAAAATCGACACAAAGCTTTTTTTCTGATGAAAGAAGACTGTCTAAGGTTTCTTATGCTGCATTCAATGTTTATGTAGTCCTAAAACTCAATATTCTCTGGGTCCTGGAATTTGAGTGAAAATGAAACAAACCCTGGCACTGAGGTGGACGCATTTTCACATATGTCAGGCAGTGAATGAGTTAACTAATAGATATTGTCCTGACAGTATTTTGAACATATTATTACTTACAATGACATTTAGAACTTTAAAGCAATTTAAAATGCAAGTGATTATTGCTTACATTCTTGTAAAAAAAAGTCATATTGCACAGTACTGTAGCGGATGTTTTTAATACAACAAATAAATAACCTTGGCGTCAGCTTTGCTACTTTATGAAATACCTCACTTGAGAAATTATTTCTCCCCTGACAAGATTCTTTCCAGAATTTTAATGAAAACCAGATATCTCAGACAAAGCCTACAGCTGACCGGAGATGAAATGTGGTTTATCTCACCTTGTCAGGTCATATGTCTCTATTACAAGGAAGCAGAATTGTGCCAAAGCGTCAGAAGGTCATAGACAGTGTCACAGCACTCACACCTGGGACTGTTAAATCTCATTGGCGCTCCTACGACTTGGAAAAAAAAAACAGCCGATCTGGAAATGTGAATACATTTGTTACATATGGTAAGGGAAGTTATATTTTACGGATGTGGAACTGTCGTGACTTGGAATTGAAGCAGATTTATATGGGACAGGAAATGTGAGACAATCTCTTTTTGTCAATGGTGCATATTCCACCATGATGTCCCTGATCCACTGGTGAAAAGATGCTTTGATCCTCTCCTCTTTCATCTGGAACTGCTTTATGTAACAGAGGGTACAGAAAGTGCTAAAGAATGAATGACTCTCTGTGTCTTTGTGTTGTGATATTATTTGGTTTTTTTTTTGTTCTTATGACTTCAAGACGGCGCCGGGAGAGTGGCTGGCTTTCCAGCAGCTCATGTATTTAGTTTTTCTACTTTCATTACTTTTGTCACTTTGCTGCTGTGAAATGTAAATTTCTCCACTGGGAGACTAATAAAGGCAAATCCAAATCCAACCTGGAAAGGAGTTTAAAGCAGGTACCTGCATCTAGCAATCACAACTGCAGAAATGACACTGTTCTCAAGTCCACACATTCAATCTTGTGCATACACACACACACACAGCAGCTGGTTGAGGCAGGTCTGCCAAGAACACAAACGCCGCTCCTGTTATTTGAGTGCTTCTTATGATGGCAAGTCTTCTTGAAACTGGTGTGTGTGACAGGTGAAGCTTCCCGGACTTTAATCGGAGTAGACTCGACACTGATCTGATCGAGTGCATGGAAATTGCTTGATATTTTACCTGTGATGCAAAATTGGTGATGGACTGGAATATCATAATTTGGACGTTCTTTCAATAACATCATTGACTGCTTCCACAAAATAAGACATTGGGGGCTTAGTCCCATGATGTTCCTGTGGCACACATTCAACCATTCACAGATGAGACCAGCAGGCAGGCATGTTTGACCTTAAACAGAAAGAGATGAGATATTCTGTGCTCATAGCATGCGTAACGTGAGCCATTCTCGCAATTCAATTATGTAATAGGGCTTGATTTTTGTTTCGGACATAAATCAAAGTGAAACTGTGCACAAGAGTGGACTTTTGCTTCTTTTTGGTATTCTGGTAGACTCTGCGATAACAGAATTGGTTGTAACGGGGCATTCACACTTTTGTTGTGGGAGTGTTTTTCCCTAAAATCTACGCAGAATGGCGGCACGCTCAAGTACACCATGCTTGAAACAGAAATTAGCATAGCTGGAGCTTCTGCATGACTTCGGCCATGTGTCCAAAGTGTAAAATTGTACCTCTAGATCAGGGGTCGGGAACCTATGGCTCGCGATCCATACATGGCTCTTTTGATACTTGCATCTGGCTCGCCGATAAAACGTAATACATATTCTTGCTTTTTCGTTGTCCATTTCCTGTTTGGGCGGCAGTCGGAAAGTTCAATTTTGATTGGATGATACTGACCTATGGTCGTCGATGTAGAAACAGGTAAACGCCCCCTTTTAAATAAGCTTGACGAGTAAAAAAAAAAGACGAGTATCGTACACTTCCGGTTGGAATGGACCGAAGAATTCACCATTGTGGAGAGAAAAAGTTCTGATTCTAATTTGCAAAGAAACAATAACATCGATGAAACACTCGAATGTCAGTGGCACTTTGACAAGTCCCATGCTAACGTTAGCATCAATATACTTCTGTGAGATACAGCAGAAAGCCAGCGTGCAAGCTAATGATCAGTGTTCAGGCTAGCCCGCAGTAACTTCGTCTATGGACCCGGAAATTTGACTTTCATTCCGATCGTTTGGCTGGATTTTTTTTACCAATCATGAGGAACGGAAAATTATTCAAATTAATGATGAGTATTATTAAATATTCTACTTTTATGGCTCTCTTAGTCAAAAAGGTTCCCAACCCCGGCTCTAGATCATATCTCGGACCTGTATGTGACGCATAAAGTACTCGGCCTTTGCGGAATTAAAAAATACGTAATTGCTTTTAGCATTTTAACAATGAATTTTATAATGAAACAATTGAACTTACAGTTTTTGTTTTAAATGAAGTATGAATTGTTAATCATTCATCCATTTCCCAGACCGCTTTATCCTCATTAGGGTCGCAGGAGGTGCTGGAGCCCATTCCAGCTGTCTTCGGGCATGCGAGAGGAAGTCAGAGGACCCAGCAAAACCCACGCGGGCCCGGGGAAAAATGCATACCCCATTTTCAGGGACTGGGATTTCAACTCACGACCTCTGCATTGTGAAGTGTGAATAGTTCAAGCATAATCCAAAAGTGTATTTTAAAAAAAGACTGCTTGGACCTACCATTTCCTACATGCCTGTTGCTTGAGTTGACCTGTGTGTCTATCAACGTGTGTCTTAAATGTTGTTAAAGTCTTTGTATTTGAAAATGCACCATTTTTAAAACACATCTTTTGTATTATGGTAGAATGTGAATTTGTATTCATGTTGCTAACAGTGAGGGTAGACAATATATCTTTACAAAATGTCACACGGTGATTTCTACATGCAGTTGAATTACACAATTGGCTCAGTAAAATGTGTTACAACATAAAAGATTTCGGGAAGAAAAAACACAGGAACTTCAACTTATGAAAAGCTTTGTGCTTATTCATGAGTGGTCATGTCCATTTTTAGTTCAGAAAAAAAAGTTTGAAGCACTTCCAAGGTCATTTTTTCTTGGAAGCTTTCATTGAAATGATTCCCACTCTGGGAGCATATTTAATTTTGTTCAAATCATAAAGTGATGGTTGGAGGCTGTCCAATGTCACAGCGCATTTCAATTTCTGCTTCTAAGCATTAAATTCATTTCAAAATATTTCACTGCAAAATAATGCGACAATGTTTGAAACTGGTTTGACATTGAGATGACAACAAGTCTGACAATGAAGTTGGCAGGAGCAAAGTAACCACTAACACTTTAACAGGCTTCAAAGAAATGCAGAAAAGATATGCATTCTTTCATTTATCAAGCTTCTTAATAAAAACTATGTAGCAGCTGCTTGAAGTTTTTACAAGTTTCTCAAAAGGCTGTTTTACAAGGCTGCCACCAAATGCCTTGCCACCCCAGCTGCAACCCCGACTGTTGCCAATTAATATGTCAATAGTATCCATCCATCCATCCATCCATCCATCCATCCATCCATCCATCCATCCATCCATCCATCCATCCATCCATCCATCCATCCATCCATGCATGCATGCATGCATCCATCCATCCATCCATCCATCCATTTTAAGATCCGCTTCACCCTTACCAGGGTCGCCAGCGAGAGCTGTAAGAGAGAGCCAATCCCAGCTGTCTTCAGGCTGTCGGCGGGGCACACCCTACACTGGTTGGCAATCAATCGTGCGGCGTATACCTGTTTGGTTGAAAAAATCATATGCGCTCACGCTCACACCACTTCCCCATATAACTTCGGAATAAACTCTTTTTCTGATGAAAGAAGAGAGTCTTAGGTTTCTAACGCTGTAATGAATGTTGATGTAGTCCTAAAACTCAATATTCTGTGGGTTCTGGAATTCAAGTGACAATGACAAAAACCCTGGCACTGCAGTGGACACAGTTTTGCACATCGTCTGGCAGTGAATGAGTAAAATAAACAAAATGTACAGTGTATTGCTAATATACTCAGTCCAAATCATTTTTAAATTCACTCTCACTCCGAATTGTGAATATTTCCTCTCTCTCTCCCTCTCGATTTTTAACGGCAGCTAGGAACTATTTGTTAGAACTGTAATTGTGAATGTTATTGCTGTCACGGTTTGCGAGGTGGTGATGGCGGGTTCGGGTCCCAAAAAGCAGGCAGGAGGGAGCAGGAGGTTGTTTGACAAATTGTATTAAAATAAAGTCAGCAGGAACAAAATGTAAAACATCAAAATGATCTGAATGGAAAAAATACAAAGTAGCAAAAGAAGACCAAAAGTAAAAGCCCGCCAAGGTAAAACAAACACGTACACGATGCATGCTGCAACCAAGCAGCAAACAAACAATGAATCGGCACCGGATTGTTGCGTCTCTTGAGGCTAGGAGGCAGGACTCAAGAGACGAGGGAAAGCGGGGGTTCGAATCCAAAGTACACGGCGAGACAGACTTGTAATCAAGAAAAGTCTTTACTGGGAGCATGTGCACAAACAAACAAGTGGCGATGAGTGAGGGAAAAAGATGGCAGACCTGACGGAAGGGAGGTCGCGAGGTAAGCTTTCTGAATACTCCGACGGAGACTGACTAGCGCGATCGGTAGATATAGTCAGAAGGCACAATCACGGGAATGACAAACAGCTGTGGGAACCCAGGTGCGTGATGATGGGAGGGGCCGTCTCCAGGGAGCAGCGGAGGAGATGACAGGAGGGGCGGGGCGCGCCCAGGACGGCGACGAGATGTGACAGTGCCCCCCCCTCAACGGACGCCTCTTGGCGGCCCACCAGGTTTGGAAGGGTGAGCCGCATGGAACGTCCGGATGAGAGATGGGTCGAGGATCCAGGCAAGTGGGACCCACTGTCGTTCCTCCGGTCCATAGCCCTCCCAGTCGACCAGGTACTGCACTCCTCTGCCCATGTGCCTGGAGTCCAATATCTCCCGCACGGTGTAGACCGGTCCGTCGGCCAACATCCGGGGGGAGGTGGGGGGGTGGGCGTGGGGGCTAAGGAGCTGGTTTCCACTGGCTTGAGGAGGGAAACGTGAAAGACGGGGTGGATCCTCATGGTGGGTGGCAGCCGGAGCCTCACCGAGACCGGGCTGAGGATGGCCTCGATGGGGAAGGGACCCGTAAAGCGTGGGCCCAGCTTGGCTGAAGACCCAGCCGAAGGTCCCTCGTGGACAGCCACACCTCCTGCCCGACCTGGTAGTTGGGTGTCTGTCTCCGATGACGGTCCGCCAACCGCTGGTTCCGGGATGCGGTGCGTGTCAAGGTGTCCCTGGTCTCCTTCCAGACTCGGTGGGCCCGTCTGAGGTGATGTTCAATAGACGGGACCTCCACCTGGCCCTCCTGTGTGGGGAACAAGGGCGGCTGATAGCCACAGGCGGACATGAATGGGGACCGACCTGTGGCTGCGGAGACCAGGGAGTTGTGGGAGTACTCCACCCAGGGTAGGTGCAGGGCCCACGACGCCGGGTTGTGGAGGCACACGCACCGGAGGGCCGCCTCCAGGTCCTGGTTCTTCCTCTCCGTCTGTC
This sequence comes from Hippocampus bargibanti, assembly GCF_051943395.1. Classification (NCBI taxonomy): domain Eukaryota; kingdom Metazoa; phylum Chordata; class Actinopteri; order Syngnathiformes; family Syngnathidae; genus Hippocampus; species Hippocampus bargibanti. Next base: position 16,006,538 of record NC_142737.1, on the reverse strand, counting down.
CGTTGGTCTGGGGATGGTATCCAGATGACAGGCTCGCCGACGCCCCTAGGGACCGACAGAAACGCTTCCATACCTTGGACACGAACTGCGGCCCCCGGTCCGACACGATGTCCGTCGGAATCCCGTGGAGACGGACGACGTGGTTAACCAGGAGTTGAGCCGTCTCGATGGCGGACGGCAACCTGGTTAACGGGACGAAGTGGGCCGACTTGGAGAATCGGTCCACAACGGTGAGGACGACCGTCTTGCCACGGGAGGGGGGGAGGCCTGTAACGAAGTCGACGGAGATGTGAGACCAGGGTCTGGACGGCACCGGTAGCGGCTGGAGGAGTCCTGCCGGGGGCTGGTGGGAAGCTTTCCCACAAGCACAGGTCGGGCAGGCTTTCACGAAGCTGGTGATGTCCCTCCGGAACCCCGGCCACCAGAACCGTTGGGCGATGAGTTGGATCGTCCGGTTGACCCCCGGGTGACAAGCTATCTTGGAGGTGTGCCCCCAGACGAGCACCTCCGTGCGAAGAGGGGCGGGGACGAACAGGCGATCCTTAGGACAGCCCCTGGGGATGGGGGTCGTCCCCAGGGCTTGCTGAACTTTTCTCTCAACCTCCCACCTCAGGGCACCCAGGATGCGTTGGGCCGGCAGGATGTTGGTGGTGGTTTCCTCCCTTTCTGCCGGCTCATGGATGCGGGATAGGGCATCAGGCTTGGTGTTCTGTTACCCTGGACAGTAGGTGAGAGAAAAGTTAAACCGGGTGAGGAAGAGTGACCATCGGGCCTGTCGCGAGTTAAGTCTCTTGGCAGACCGGATGGCCGCCAGGTTCTTGTGATCCGTGTAGACGAGGGGTATTTAGCTCCCTCAAGCCAGTGTCTCCATTCCTGCAGGGCCAGGACGACCGCCAGTAGTTCCCGATTGCCGACGTCATAATTGGCCTCGGCGGGGCTGAGCCGGCGGGAGAAGAAGGCGCATGGGCGTAGCTTCTGGTCGGTGGGAGAGCGCTGGGAAAGGACGGCCCCTACTCCGGACTCGGATGCGTCAAACTCGACCGTGAACGGGAGCTCCGGGTCGGGATGACGCAGGACAGGGGGGTTGGTGAAGGCACGACGGAGGCGGTTGAATGCCCCCTCAGCATCGGGAGTCCACCTGAAAGGGAGCTTGGTGGACGTGAGGTTAGTGAGGGGAAGTGCCTTCTGACTATACCCGCGAATGAAGCGGCGGTAGAAGTTGGCAAACCCCAAAAACCGCTGAAGCTGCTTGCGCGTCTTTGGGATCGGCCATTCCACCACCGCTTTGGTTTTGGTGGGGTCGGCCCTGAGCTGCCCCTGCTCCACGACGAACCCCAGGAACGACAGAGAGCAGACATGGAAGTCGCACTTCTCTGCCTTCACATAGAGCCGGTTTTGCAGGAGCCGCGCCAGGACCCGTCGGACGTGTTGCCGATGTTCTTCTGCAGAGCGGGAAAAAATAAGAATGTCATCAAGGTAAACAAAAACAAAAACATTGAGGAAGTCCCTGAGCACATCATTTATCAGATTTTGGAAAACGGCGGGCGCGTTCGTGAGCCCGACCGGCATCACCAGGTATTCAAAGTGCCCTAAAGGTGTCTTGAATGCTGTTTTCCATTCATCCCCCTCACGGATACGGACCAAATGGTAGGCGCTACGAAGGTCTAATTTAGAAAAAATGGTGGCGGACTGAAGGGGCGCGAAGACTGAATCCATGAGGGGGAGAGGGTATCTGTTACGGATGGTGATGTCGTTCAGGCCCCGGTAGTCAACGCATGGGCGCAGGGATCCGTCCTTCTTCTCGATAAAGAAAAACCCTGCGCCCAGCGGGGAACGCGACGGGCGAATGAGTCCCGCCGCTAAAGAGGAGTCTATGTAAGTGCTCAGGGCTTCCCGTTCCGGTTGTGAAATGTGGTAAAGTCTGGAGTCCGGTAATGGAGCCCCTGGCTGCAAGTCGATGGCACAGTCATACGGTCGGTGGGGTGGCAGGGATTGGGCTCTGTCCTTGCTGAACACCTCCCGCAGGTCATGGTAACATTGTGGCACGCCCTTGAGGCAGATGGCCTCGGGCGGGCCAACGCGGGAGGGATCTTGCCCTGCCGTAGCCAACCGTAGGCAGTTGGCGTAGCAGTAGAGGCTCCAGCCCTGAATGGTGGGACCCTCCCAGGAGATGGATGGGTCGTGGGTATTGAGCCAGGGAAGACCCAATACCAACGGCGCATTCCGGGAGGGCATGACTAAAAATTGGCGGTGCTCAACATGGTTCCCCGCTACCCGAAGTTTGAGCGGGGCCGTGATGTGCGTGACTCGCGCTAATAGTCCTCCGTCCAGGTCAACGAACTCCTTGGGGGGCAGGAGGTCGATAAGCTGGCAGCCCAATGAGTCTGCCAACTCGGGATCGATAATGCACCCGTCGGCCCCCGAGTCCACTAATGCCCGCACTGTTTGGGAGCTGGAAGGCCCAGTCAATTCACTTTCCAGCTCCAAGCGCGTTACGGGGGTAGGGGGTTTTGCCTCCCGCGGTCGCCTATGTCGCTTCTTCGACAGGGACTTACATGTGCCGGAGGTCTTTGGTTGGGGGCCTTGGGTGCGGCGAGCCCCGGGTTCGATGCGGTCGTTCCTCCCCCCAATCAGCATGGGTTGGGGGGAAACCTCCCGATGTCGCACGCGCTCGCTGCCGGGGTTGGTTGTCCACGACCGGGTTCGTGGCTCGTCGGGCCGCCGACCGCTCAGCTCCCTCCGTCGCTCCCGAAGGCGGTGGTCAAGGCCGATGACAATGTCGACCAAGTCGTCGAAGGTGAGTCGCGTGTAGCCAGTTCGTCTTTGAGATCGGAGTTAAGACCGCGACGAAACACCCCCCTCAACGCTCGGTCGCTGTAGCCGCTGCCAGCGGCCTGAATCCGGAAAGCGACGGAGTACTCGGGATCCCTGGACGCAGTCGAGGAGTCTTCCTTCTACCTCAACTTCCGTGACCGAATGGTGGAATACCCGGCAAATCTCTGCCACGAAGACCGGGTAGGAGGTGCACAGCTCCGGTCGAGACTCCCGGATGGCCAGCACCCACGTCTCGGCGTCTCCCCTGAGCAGGCTGGTGATAAAAGCTACCTTAGCCTCATCGCTGACGTAGGCTTGCGGCTGTTGTTCGAACACGAGCGTGCATTGCATTAGAAATTGCGCGCAACGCCCAGTTTCGCCTGCGTAGCGAGAGGGGTTGGGTAGCGGGAGCGGGTGCCCACCCGCGGACGGGGAGGACCGAATAGTGACGGCTGCCAAACGTTCCTCGGCCGTCTCGAATCGTTGAGCCAGCGAGGTGGTGATCTGGCGGAGTTCCGCGATGGCTTGCGCCATCTGGCTCGAACGCTCCGCTTGAGGCTAGGAGGCAGGACTCAAGAGACGAGGGAAAGCGGGGGTTCGAATCCAAAGTACACGGCGAGACAGACTTGTAATCAAGAAAAGTCTTTACTGGGAGCATGTGCACAAACAAACAAGTGGCGATGAGTGAGGGAAAAAGATGGCAGACCTGACGGAAGGAAGGTCGCGAGGTAAGCTTTCTGAATACTCTGACGGAGACTGACTAGCACGATCGGTAGATATAGTCAGAAGGCACAATCACGGGAATGACAAACAGCTGTGGGAACCCAGGTGCGTGATGATGGGAGGGGCCGTCTCCAGGGAGCAGCGGAGGAGATGACAGGAGGGGCGGGGCGCGCCCAGGACGGCGACGAGATGTGACACGGATGATCGTGCCAGGTGTCCTTTTAAGTGTTATAGATTATAACGACCAGCACCTGCGAGGCTGCCGGCAGGGCTGACATCGCTACCCGCTGGTCGCCAATCTGATCGGGACGACCAGCACCTGTGCAGGTGCAGGCGGGGCCGACAGCGCCCCCCGTTGGTCGCCAACCAGATCATGACAGTACCCCCCCTTCAAGGGGCTGCTTCCAGAAGTCCCAACAGTCTCCCAAAAGGTCCACTCGCCAGGGAACAATCGGTGGAGAGGGAAACCGCTGCCTCTCCAACATACGACGGGCGGCGGCCTGATGGGAACGGGACTCGGCCTGGGGTGGACGAAGACGCGGCACGGATCGTCGTGGCCGTGAGTGCGATCCCTCTCGCACGATCACGCGACGGCGCATGGCTCTGCGTGGACGTCGAACTGCCAGGCGCAGAATGGCACCCCGTACGGCCGTATGGGACCAGGTCTCGGTCGGACGCCGACGTGGGCGTGAACTGCCCGGCTCCGGGGGAACGAGACCAGTCCAGAGCCGCTCCGGGATCCAGCGGTGAGTGGGGTCTCGGACTGACGTTGACGCGGACGTTGCACGGCTCGTCGTGGATGAGACTCAAATCGTCATGCACGCCGACAGCGTGGCTGGACGTGGGCGTGCAACGCCAGTCACCCAGGGTCACCCTGGACGGCCACCTGGAAGGAGGTCTCGGCCGGACGTTTACGTGGACGTTGCGGCTCGTCGAGTGACGCGATTCAAACGCGACGAGGCTTGCGCTAACGTGGACGTAGCATTGCCAGGCACAGGGTGGAAATGAGACGGGTCCGATGTACCTGCGGGATCCGATAGTTGGCCGATTCATTCTGTCACGGTTTGCGAGGTGGTGATGGCGGGTTCGGGTCCCAAAAAGCAGGCAGGAGGGAGCAGGAGGTTGTTTGACAAATTGTATTAAAATAAAGTCAGCAGGAACAAAATGTAAAACATCAAAATGATCTGAATGGAAAAAATACAAAGTAGCAAAAGTAGACCAAAAGTAAAAGCCCGCCAAGGTTAAACAAACACGTACACGATGCATGCTGCAACCAAGCAGCAAACAAACAATGAATCGGCACCGGATGATCGTGCCAGGTGTCCTTTTAAGTGTTATAGATTATAACGACCAGCACCTGCGAGGCTGCCGGCAGGGCTGACGTCGCTACCCGCTGGTCGCCAATCTGATCGGGACGACCAGCACCTGTGCAGGTGCAGGCGGGGCCGACAGCGCCCCCCGTTGGTCGCCAACCAGATCATGACAATTGCCAGCTTGTTTGTGATATGTTTGGTCCAATATTGGTTTGAATGTACTTATTGAACATATGGAAGTCTGACATTTTTTTAATGTATAGTATGTGTTTTTTCAAATAACTAAAGAAAGGCCTCTTTTTTTTACTTGTGTGTAGTGTTGTGTATGAGTGCAGTTTCTCAACTGTGTGTGTGTGTGAGTGTGCGTGTGTCTGTCTGTGTGTGTGGGTGTGCGTGTGTGTGTTTGTATGTGTGTGTGGCGGGTGCAAGGGAAAATGGTTCCCCACCCCCCAACTCCCTTCCCAATTCTTCTTCAACCACTTTGATACCCGTTTCACCTTTCTAGAGCCCTCACTGCATTTTTCACTACGTCGGACTCCAGTGGACACAGGGTCATGCCCGGGAGCTCAGCTCAGCCCAATTTTGCACGTGAAAGAGCTCCATACGTTCCGACCGCACCCTAGAGCCACCTGGGATTATAAAACTCCCGCTTGTCACCCCAAAAACACACACTCATGCTTCTCTGCTGTCTTTCTCTAAAACGAACGAAGGACAGGGATGAAAGGCGGAACAAAAGCTGTCAAAGCAAAGAAAGGAACAGGTTTGACAATATCCGTCAAGATGCTTCAGGACAATAGGATACTTTGTGTCTGGTTTCATTCCCGGCTTGTGTTTAATTGGAGACAGACAGCTAATCACATTAGCAGCAACCTCTCCACAAGTCAAGCATCGTCGTGTCCTGGAGGCAATCACCATGAGGACGCCGTCTCTTTGAGTTCTCGGTTCGCAAAGTCAAGTCTCTATGAATTGCTTTTGATGCAAAGTGTACGTTGAGCGTATATGACTGCACGGTAAATACACCATTAGTCGAAAGACTTTAGCAGTTATATAACCAATCATGAAAAGGACAATAATATGTGATTGGCATGGACAATAAATGTAAAGGGTCAGTTTTCCAAATCGTGTTGCCAAGTGTTCACCCCTCGACTAACGCTAATGCTAATCATCCAGTCAACTTCCAAGATGTTTCTGCCGACCATTCCAAAATGGCTTTGGTTGATTCATTTCCAGATGGATTTGAGGAACAAACCATCTGCCATGTCAGGTTAGAGAACTGGACAAATGGCATGGAATCTGTTGCTTTTGCCATTTCAAAACTTTGCTGACCACTTCATTTTGTTTCATGACAGACAAATAGTTTGTGTAATGCCTTGTTCTCGTACTTTTTTTCTGACTAGAGCACAAACTGCTGTGCTGTTTGCAGACTCTGCTGCTCTCTACAATTTTTTACACCCTACTGAGTTAACATATCAACTTCACTGTGAAAAGCTAATGGGTTTGATTCTGGGAACCAGTCTGTAGTTTAAATGTTCTCCCCATGGCTGCATGGGTTTATTACAGTTTCCTTCCACATTCCAAAATCATGTAAGGCGGGATAATTGGACACTCAAAATTGTCCCTAAGCGTGAGCGTTAGTGGGAATGGTTGTTTGTCTGTACACCCTGCGAATAGTTGGCAACCATTTTAGGGGTTACCCTGCCTACTGAACAACTTTTTTTTTGCACCGCGGATGAGTTTCATACATAGGTATTCCATAAGTATGTTGTTTTCTGACGAAGCAGTCAGGCCATTTATTATCATGCCTCATTCTTATCTGTTTTTTTTTGCCCACTTTAGCTTCCTGAAACCTTAATGGAGATGTAGACTCTCCCAAGTGCTGTTATAGGAATCCCAAATGGTCTTTTGTCTGTCTGCTTTTAGTTAAAATTTGCATCCAAAGGTGAAGGTGAAGCCGCATTATAATAACAGCTTGACCTCAATATCGCGGTGTGCACACTCCCTTCACTTCTTCCAGCTGTTCTGTCTCACAGTTTCCACCTGACTCATTTCTGTCTTTCTCTACAATTGCTTCTAACCTTTGAATCTCTGCACCACTCTTCATCCCTTTTTTGATTCAAGGAATGATGTAGGCTGAATTATTCAGTATTCATATTTCCATCTTCATCATCCCTCCACACTCAACTCTGACCTAAAAAATGCTGCCTTTATTTCTTTCATGCGATGAATTACTTCCCTATCTTCTGTGAGACCTTGTCAATCTATTAATCTAACTTGCCATTTACTGTCTTTTTTCTGCAGCTCTGTAAAAGGTTGACTGCCTTTCCTCTCTCTCAATCTGTCGCTCAGTCTTTATGTGCAAATCTCACATCTCCCACCCACAGACTGAAATATTCAATTTGGATGCCATTTGTTTCACAGTTGGTAACAGGGCATATATGCTCTGTCCTTTGTATAAACTGGTGCTCTAATCACCAAGTACACTCACCCTTCACCCGGACTCGGGTTAACTTTGCCCTGTAATCGTTTTCACATCCATAGTATTGGCTTGCTCTACAATGAAAATCCACATGCTGTGCGAGAAGAGGATTTTATATAACTCTTTTCGGTGTCAGCGAAGGACTCCTTTGTAAAAAAATGTAATTATTTTGTCATGATGATAATAGAGGATAACTTTTAAGCGCCCCAGTAGTTAGTGTGTCGACTTTACAGTGCGGAGGTGCATTGTTTGATTTCTACTCCCTGTGTGTGGACTGTATGTTCCCAGGTCCGTGTATGTTTTCTCTAGGTACTCCAGTTTCCTTCCACATTCCAAAAATATGTCTGGGGTGTTAATTGAACATTAAATTGTCCCAAGGTGTGACTCTGAGCGCAAATGGGTGTTTGTCTGTGTGTATGTGAGTTGCGATTGATCGGCAACTGGTTCAGGGTGTCCAACGCTGATTGCTGTAAAATGACTGGAATAAGCTCCATGCAGCAATGTCTTCTAAGATACAGTGATACCTCGGCTTACGAACCCCTTCACGTACGAACTTTTCCGTTTACGAACGTTAAATTTATGAGAATTTTACCTTGGCATACAAACTATTTTTCGGGATACACACTAAGCGCCACAATAAGTGATGTGTCGTTCGCGAACGAGCCCGTTCTCCTAACAAGGAAATGGCAGCTGACTTTTTTTTGTCCTCTATTCCCCGCCCCGAGTCTACGGTTAAAGCCACATGATTGGTTAAGAATGCAGCAGTGAGGGGGGGGGGGGGTTAAACATTAAAGAGCCAGGCAGATGACAGAGAGATAGTGAGACCGTTCTCCAAAAAAGAAAATTGCAGCGGACTTTTTTTGTCCTCTATTCCCCACCCCCAGTCTTCGGTTAAAGCCACGTGATTGGTCAAGAACCCAGCAGTGACGGGGGTGGGGGTTAAACATTAAAGAGACAGGCAGACGACAAAGAGGGTGACAAAACAGTGAAATTTGGACTTGTTTCACCTTTGATAGTTCAACGGCAGAGTGTAGACTGCAAGGTTAAAATATCCCATCAATCAGGCTCCACAAATAACCCGCACAAGGCATCTGTACACTTGATGCAAAAAGCTATCAACACTCTTCTTCTTTTCCTTTCGGCTTTTCCCAGCTAAACAGAACACAATTGATGAGGAAGTCGGTAAAATTATCGCAGAGAAAACTCCTACAAGGAATCATTCCTCAAGATGCTGAAAGAAGAAGGCTACGTTCCTCATCAAGTGTTTAATGCTGATGAAACCGGCCACTCCATTCCATCAAGCCATCAACGACCGTCACATCGGTAAATAAAACAACTGTGTTATACAGTACAGTTTATTTCTTTAATTATCATACCATAGCATATTTATAATACATAAAATAAGGTATATTTTATGTAGTTTTAAGGCTTAGAAAATTAGAAAGTAGAAAATTATGTTTTATGGGGACATGGGAACGGATTATTCTCATTTTAATGGTTTCCTATGGGAAATTAATTTTTGGGATACACACTTTTCACCTTACACACTTTCTGGGAACCAATTAAGTTCGTAAGCCAAGGTGTCACTGTATTTACTTTCAATTAAAAAATATAAAGAAATAAAATACGATGAAAAACACAGTGGACAGGATTGTGAGCCGACTATAGGTAAACGTATAAACTAAATAAGCTAGTAGCAAGCTAAAATAAGATAAGTAAGTTTACTTGAGCAAGTTCAATGAATGAAAGCTCATGAGCCCTTTCATAATCTGGGAAGACGTGAAACATAATATTGTCCCGCCAAATGTGTCAATGGGATAAATCTCTTATTTAACAAACCAAACCACAGGGACTGAAACGGCGCCACACCTCATCAAAATGTAAAGCATGATGGCAGTTTGGAAAAAAGATCTTGTGGCATCTGCCGCATACTAAAAAAAATACAGTGAGACCTTGGCTTACGAACTTAATTGGTTCCCAGACAGAGTGTGTAAGGCAAAAAATGTGTATCCCAATTTTTTTTTCCCATAGGAAACCATTGAAATGAGAATAATCCGTTCCCAGGTTTCCATAAAATATAATTTTCAACTAAATAAGCCTTAAAACTACACACAATTTACCTTGTGCAATAAATATGCTATTACAGTAAAGTCTCGTTATATCGATATTCTAGGGAGTCCGAAAAATATCGATATAACCGGGACTATCGATATATCCGACCCTGCGCGCATGTAATTTTCTTCGTGCGTGCATAGAAATAGTATCGTAATAAGCGGGACTATCCATATAACCGATATCGATATAATGAGACTTTACTGTATATTGTAATGAAAGACATACACTGCACGGTATAATAAAGTCACTTTATTTACATTTCTGGTTGTCATTGATGGCTTGATGGAATGGTGTTGGAGGTCAGAGGTCAGAGGGAATTGCTGTTTGGAAAGAGAGTCACATTCCATAAGGACTGTAATTAAAGAAATAAACTGTACTGTAAAATAAAGTTTTATTTACCTTTGTGATGGTCGTTGATGGCTTATGGAAGGAGAGTCACATAAGGACTGTTGGTAACTCAACCTCTGGTGTGGCTTCTCTTCTTTGCTTCTTTGGGGACTAAATAAGCCTTAAAACTACACACAATATACCTTATTCTATGTATAATAAATGTGCTATTGTATTGGAATGGAAGAAATACACTGCACTGTATAATAAAGTCACTTTATTTACATGTGTGATGGTCGTTGATGGCTCTTAATTGAAACCTGTTGCTTTCTGACTTGTAAGGTCTTACGAAGCTGAAGCATCACATTATCGTTCATCATGTTGATGATTGTCATAGCCACAGTCTTTTCTGGATGGAACTGTTCGATAAAAGCCTGCACATCATTCCACTTTGCCAACATTGCCTTGATGAGCTCACTTGATGCTGCGGGCATCTCCTCCTCCTCGCCCTAAGATGTTCTTGCTGGCTTTAAAATCCTCAATAAGCGGCGAACTTCCAGGTTGCCGCATGGCGATATCGCCGTGAATTAGCCGTGCTTTCTCGCATATAATGTCTTTACTCACGCTGTCGCCGGATAACTGCTTTTCGTTAATCCAAATTAACAGAAGTTTTTCAACTTCTTCAATTGTCCGAGACCGTTGCTTTGACAGCACGGAAACACCTTTTGCAACAGACGCACCTTTGATGACTTCTCTGTTGCGGAGAATGGTAGCAATGGTTGACTTAGCATAGCTGTACTGGGCCACTAAATCACATACCTCGTTCGTATTTTTCAATTATCTCCTTCTTCTCCTGGACGGTGATTTGGTTTTGTTTCTTCTTCGGCTGAACACGAGCCTGTGGTGTTTTGTTTCGGCCTAAGAGTAAAATTATCTGAAAGGATCCTGCAAAGCTCCTCGGAGGCGATCGACGTGTGCATTAAAGTGAGGGGGTGTGGAAAGGCGCGCCGGCTGGAGCGCTGTTCGGTCGTGTGCTTCCGCCGAAAATCAGAAGATCACGTTGCCAGATCCGAAGATCACTCCGCCAGCCGTGGTGTGTGTGTGTATCGCGAAAAGTAATGTGTATTTCAAGGTTTAATTTTCATAAATTTGACGTTCGTAAACCGAAGATTTCGTAAGGCAAGGTGTTCGTAAACCGCGGTCTCACTGTATATTGTAAGTGTTTGTCATACCTCGTATACATGAGAGTGTTTTCAGTTTAGAGTTTGCTAGGAGGGCTCTGTGTGTGTGCGTGTGTGTGTTGGGGGATTTTGAAGTCACAGGTGGGTCGCTGTTTTACGGACATTTAAAGAATGGGGGATTAGGTTGAATTAGAGTGTATTAATTAAGGAACATAGCTGCAGTGACAGTTAATTTCCTCCCAAAGTCTGGTTCCAAACGCAGCCTATTTTTACTTGTAAATTAAGGACAAAAAGTATTCAATTGTAAATTAAAATAAAAAAGGAGACAAAAATAATTCAGGCAACACATTTTTCTTCACGTTTTAAGACGACACGGGCAAAGTTGCAGCTGACAACGGAGGACTGAATGGGTGGCTAAAACGGACACATTCCAGTATTGTGAGGGTGAGGGTGCTCGCTCGCAGCAATGTCATGGAAAAAAAGAACTACTGTAACCAAGTTCATGAACTTCGAACGAGTTGAGAAAATGAATTTACCAAATACTGAACTGTGTCACACAGCTGGACTCCATCTGAAATCAATCGCATTGCACATACAGTATATACACAAAATAGGCAGTACAATACAATACATATTTATTTATAAAGTGCTTTAACAACAGCTGAAGCTGTAACAAAGCTTCTTTCATCAGAAAAAAATAATTAATCCCTAAATTATATGGGGTCTGGAGTTATATGACCTTCATATGAGGGCGGCTGTCCTAAATGCAATGCATACATATTGATTGATATAGCGCTTTAACAACAGCTGAAGCTGGAAATAAGTGCTAACATGGAAAAAAATTGAAATGCTGCACCCTTGTGGAAGGGGAAAAACATTGCCAGAGGCCATGGTCAGCGCTTTATCGGCACCTAAGCATGAAAAAACAAAACCTAAACAAATTCGTGAATGGCGCTCTAAGTCATATTTTTAATTCCCGAATAAATTTGTGAATGCCAGTAAACGTTTATTTATAAGAAAAGGGAGAAAAGGGAATGTAAATTTCTCCACTGTGAGACGAATAAAGGCAAATCCAATCCAATACAATCCTTGTTGTTGATCACAGCATTAAAATGGGAACACTAGGACAAAATGAAGTCAAAAGAAATTTAGAATAGATAAAAAAAGTGATTAATCGTGATTGTGAGTTAATTATGAATGTATATATTTGATCACGATTAAATACTGTCATCATTTGACAGCACAAGCACAAGGTTTACTCACAAAATACATATACGCAGTCAATAAAATACTCTAATATGCTGTTCCTTGCAAACTAAAGTGCCAAGAGTTGACTTAATTCACCCTTACTACATCAAAGCATTTTCCCTGCACAGATATACTCCAAATATGAATTGATGATACCGTCGCTTTCTGGTTCAAGTAATGCACTCCGCTGTCTCACCTCACGCATGCTTTGGGCCCATCTAATCTCTGATGTCACACTTTCCATGTCCTCAAGTAACACCTCGGCTCCAACTGAAAATGGTGACAATCCGTTGCCCGGGGAACAAACTTGTTCTTGGCATCTGTCATGCAAATTTTCCTGAAAAAAGGGCAAAGAAAGTGAATACAATCAGGGAAGCTGATCATCATTGCACGCTGTCACGATCGTGACAGAATTCAGCAAAGTTAGAAGAGAGCCTCAGAGCACTGTTTTTGTTCAAGAGAAGGTCACCGTGATCAAGAAGGCATCACAACAAACTAGTTTGCCTTAAAAGAGAGAATGAAAACTCTTTGTTCTTGTATCTAAAAGAATTTGATAGAAAGAGGAAGGGGAATGTCTCGTCTGGCAAATTAAATCAACTCGAGCCTGTGCGTACCCGGAGACCCTCACTGGGGCATTTTCTCCTCTGTGGCTTTAGAACACCCTTCCTCCTCCTCCTAATGGAAGGGAAGCAGAACAGATGGGACACAAATTGCACTTTCATACACCTCAAGGTTCAAGGCAATTTCCCCTCTGCGCCTGTGAAGTTCTCAGATTGCCTCTCCATCCTTTGAGCCTTTCACTAATCAAAGGGGTTAGGGTTTGTTCAGTACCCCGGCTTGTACACTGACTCGCTTACACACACGTAGACGCACACACACACACAAAACGCACACATGACACGTGAATGCAACCACATACCCGTAAAAGCCCTTATTACTTTGACCACCCTTCATGTTTTGACTAGTCATCTGTGGGAATCATTTTAATGATGACATTGATACCATCAAAGTCTGTGCCTCCCAAAAAAATGTGAAATGATGTCTGCTCCGCACATGAACATTCTGATGTGCTTCATAAAATAGATAACCTTTTCATCAGAGATGACTGCGTCTGTAATAATAGTACTTCTCCTCCCATCTTCCATTACGCATGCAAACAATGTGATTGCAATAGTATCATGATACAGCCGTTTAACCAGGTATGTACATTACCGTGAGTCTAATTGAAACTGGTCGTCTTGCACATTTAGATAATAAAAAAATACTGTATTATCCGGTGTATAAGGCACACCAAAAAGCCTTGATTTTCTTCAAAAGATGACCTTGCGCCTTATAAGCAGGTGTGCCTTATATGTGAAGTCATATTGAGCCATAACAGGTCTCGCAACTAATGTCATCAACCAACAACTCCATTTTCCCTAGTAGAAGAATTGGTGCGTAACCCCAGCCTCTATTGTAGCGCCTTATAATGTGGTGTGCCTTACAGTATATTTGGAAAACTTTGTTACATTTATATATTATATTTGAAAAACCTTATTCATTCATTGGGGGCGCGCCTTATACCCTAGTGCAGGGGTCGGGAACCTATGGCTCGCGAGCCATATATGGCTCTTTTGATGATTGCATATGGCTTGCCGATAAAACTAAATACATATTGTCGTTTTTTTCGCCGTTCATTTCCCATTGGGGCTGCAGTTGGCGGAAAGCGCAATTTTGATTGGACGACACTGACCTAGAACGGCCGAAAGCGCCATTTTGATTGGATGATAGTGGCCGTCATGTTGAAACAGGTAAACGCCCCTTCAAATGAGCCCAACTAGTGCACTTCAGCGTGAATGCACCGGAGCATTAGAGGAGAGAAAATGTTCGGATTCTAATTTGCAATGAAACAATACCATTGATGAAACAGTCGAATGCCAGTGACATTTTAACAAGCCCCATGTTAACGTTAGCATCGACATACTTCTTCGAGAAGTAGATTGCAGATAGCAAGTGTGGAAGCTTATGAGCCGTGTGCAGGCTCGCTAGCAGTAACTTCGCCTCTGGACCGGCAAATTGAATTTCATTCCGATCGTTTGGAGGGATTTTTACCAATCACGAGAAATGGAAAACCATTCATGTTAACGGCGAGTACTATCACAAAGTTATTTTAAATAATATATTCTGATATTTTGTTGAAAAGTGGCCGCGCGTGCGAACCCTGCCCTAGTACGTATTTTTTTTTTGTACTAATGTAATTTACATAAAATACAGACGCTCCCCAAATTTCGAGTTACAAAAAACGGCACAGACGAACATTTTTGCGGGTATGTCGAAAAATGTTTGGACAGAGATGCTGTAAGTTAGATGTTGCTTTTTGCCGACTGAGCTCACTTGCAATTGGCTGTGTACTGTGCTTCATGCACACACACGCACAAAGTCATATTAGGTTTCAAAGGCTGGATGTTTACACGACGTACACTAACGCTGACTAATCAGCGCACGGCCGGCTATGTTGATGTGTTCAGGCCACGATCCGCCCAGCTCGCTTACGATTGGCTGCATAGAGTGTGTGAGCGGGGAGGAAATCCCTTTTCCCAGTTGACGCTGCAGAAGGACGCGTTGCATAACAAAAAGTAATGGCCAGCAGCTTCAGTTACTAACCCAGAAGGATATATTTCGTCGTAATACAGTAGGTCTTAATTCATTTTACAACTGTTAGAGCATCTGTGTTTTTTATTATTTCCTCGGTCAGTGTTTGACTTATACATACATTCCGTACAAAATATAGTATTGAAGCAACTAACGAATAAATTCACCTTACGAACGACTGCTCGGAACATATCTTGTTCGTAAGGTGGGAAGCGTCTGTATAACAAATAGTAGTTACGCAACGGATTTGGCACAATAAGTCACAGTGATAACTATGTATGTTTGGTGATTAATCAATCAACATCAAGCAATAGTACTGAAAGAACGTTTTACATTAATGAGAGTTAACATTTTGCTTGAGGTTTCTGCACCCCAGCAGAAATATTTGCGGCAGAAAATTGTTTAAGGCAAATATTTTTACTTCACCTGATTTATTATCTGTGAAACAATATTCCATTCATTCAGGGGAAAAACTATAAGAAGACATCCTTCTTAATGTCCTGGGGGATGACGAACTATCAAAAGACTATTTTACACAAAATGCTATTAGGTACCACAAGGAGATTTAGTCTCAATATGTCAGGTGATGTCAATTTGTGGCCACATGTAGCAAAACTCCTTAAAGTCATGCAAAAGTCAATTTTATAACAAGCGGTTACAAAACATTACAAAAATGTAAATGTTTCAAGTGGTTGTTTACTGTTGACAACACAGAAAAAAAGTGTATAGCTGCTCATTACGTCTGTGTAAGCTCTCAGTCGTACTCAGTCGTACAAGAGTGGTCCATCACCACTTCGCTGACGAAGCCTCTTGGATAGGAGGCGAAACGTCCGACACCTTCAAAAAAGTATGTATGACGGCTGAAGAAACCTTCTCATCGATAGCTGCTCATGTTTTCATTGCACAACCATAAGATTCAGCTCATCTGTATGCACATTTTCTGTTAGCAGCAACGATACAAAATAGTGTGATCTGTGCGAAATTCTACTATTTTACCTCAAACGGGATATATCAGGAGCCATTGCCTACTTTTTTTGCTGCTATCACATCCCAGGAGGTGCAGAGGAAGAAACAAAATACTTTATGCAAGATTGTTTACAATTCCATTAACAAACAAACGCTAAGGCACATTTGACTCAATACTGCTGACAGATAATTTGGTGATCAATCTCCATAGCAACCATTCCCATTCATTAATATTGCACTTGCAGATTTAGACAGACGATAATTATTATGGAGTGTGCACACTTTTTTATGAGAGGCGAGAGGTGGGGAGGGAGTTTGTAGGCAGGTTTACCACAGTGCACCACCATCTTTCATTTCTGGCCTTTGTCCCACAACCAAGAGGCATAGCCCTGCTCTGCATACCAACCACGCGGTTAACTATGTCCCCAAAGCAATTACAGACAATTGCGGTGCTAGTTAGCAATTAGTGGATTCAATGTAATGAGTCTGCTGTTGCCATGGCGATTGAATTTTTCAATAATACTTGGCTGAATGACGAGCTCTTTAAAAAAAGAGATAGAGAGCGAGAGAGCGAGAGGTTATAACAGATGGAGGCAGATTCAGGTCTAGTTCATTTCCTACTACCATTAGTTTGTTATTGAACACAATTAGTACTTTTCGTGCACACTGTAAAAAGAAAAAAACAACATCCACAAAAACATATTGTAATTAACCTGCAGAAATCAATGCAACTGCAAAGCTCAGCATGACAGGCAGTCGGTGTGTGTCTAAGAGCAGCTGGTCCGAGTGACAAAAACAACCGCAAACTCATTTTCAACGACTCCACCTGCTCTGCCGTGGATCTTATTTTAAACTAGTTGTGTGCACTTAGCTTAAACGCTCTTCCCTCAACCGTCAGCGGTAATTATTTGCTCAGTCATATGTATATTGCACATATACATTACCATCTGTGCTTTTTGTCGCTTCGGGGCCAGAGTTGACATATTATAGTGGGAAGACTAATATTGAGTAGGATAATGGATTCCAAACTACAGCATTTCATATCCTGTGTAATGTGATCGCTATTTAGTCTGGATATCTGATGCCCGCTCCTCTCCCTTTATGAAAGTGCGCGAGCAAACGGGGGCCTGAATCCAAAAATGATTTATGGCAGATTCATGAAGAGAGGCCAAGGGGAGAGAAACAGATTAGGTAGAAATCTAGAGAGATAAAGATGAGACGTCTGTCTGCCGCTGAGGGCAGCGAGACTAGTCCCGTCTATATCAAGCTCAGGGAAATGTGCTCAGGGCCCTGACAGACAGCATAGAACCATCTCAGAGCTGACATACACATCATTTTTCGTTTCTCCTCCTCGGGCAAGGGGAGAACTGTGACATTGCCAATTATAAAGTCTTTAGGGTGGCCTTATACTTTATTTCACTTCACACTCGTTGTCATTGTATTGGTACCTTTATAACTTGATACATTCAATGTGCAAATGCATTTTGTTTGAAAAACATTTCTCTTGAAATGAAAATCCGATGTACAATATTTGTTTTTTTGTATAATTGGGTTTGTGATGTGTGACTGGTGCAATGCAATTGAAAAATAAAAGCACGGTATCATTTTGAAAGAAAAAAAAAAAAGAAACTGCGATCATGCAGGTGCAAACATGCCCACTTTTAAATCCAGGAATGTGGCTGTTTTCAACATTAACAAATTCAAAATGCTTCAGAATAAATCTAACAAAAAATGAAAGATAATCTATCGTCTTTTTTTTCATTCATGGCGCATATCAAAATGTTTCATGCTTTACACTATTTCTGTTCCCAGCACAAGTTTAACTGCACATATGCAGTCTTTTGATACTTGCCTTGACTAGTGCAGGTAGAAGTGGGCGTTATGAGACTGACTCAAATCAATCCGTCTCCACTCATTCTCTTCATTTCGAGGACAGAGAGTCAAAAATTCTACATGGCATGTAGATGCTGAAGATTGACGCGTGCAAAGTACATGTAAAAGGAAATTCAAGATCTCAACGTGTGAATGACATGCGGTTGGCTGTTGTTGATTGGCATCAGTGTGTCACACTAATGTGTTTAAATGTGATTGGTTCATTCCGAATACAGCTTCATTCCCATTGATAAGAGGGTGTGCACACATTTGCAGTTATGTTTCGGTGTCTTCATTGTATATTTTTATTTCTTTTTCTTCAAGTGAGTTCTATAGTTTATATGAGTTGGGCATGTAACGGACTAAAACTGAGTGAGTAGATAACCATGTATTACTTCCCCCACTGTCATTTATGATCCAAAATTTTGGTTCAGAATTTAGAAGGCATCATGGCACATGTGACATGCTTGATTTGCTTTCACGAGCCGAATAAAATGATTTGCGAGGCCAGATTTGGCCCCTGGGTCTTGACTTTGACACCATTGTCCTACATGAACATGGAAGTAACCTGCAGACTAACAGATGGATAAAAACAGACAAATTGCTTCAAATGTTAGAGGTAGCATGAACAAGAAAAGTCGAAAACCATGACATTTTGTACTCACAAGATTCCAGCAAATCCTGGGAGACCTCAACATAACTCGTAAATTCGGCCAGCATGTTTGTTTTTAAATGTATCAGAGTTGTGCCACTTAAAGGACAACCGACGTCTCCGGACAAGTTGTGTCCATAATTTGTGAAATAGCTTCAAATGACTTCTACTGAGCGTATTTTACAAAGATTCCACCGCTTATAGCTATAGTTTACGTTTTAAGACTCGCGCTGAATATTCAGGAAGTCTTGTTTTTGAGTTGGTGACGAGTCCGTACGCGACGTCACGAAAGGACCGCCCGTGATCGTAAAAAAGACGCATTGTAGCGGTCCTTCCATGACGTCAATGTATTTTGCTGTACTTGTTTGGGCTGGGGACCTCGTGTTGCACCCAAAAGCCGCCAGAAGGCCAGAATAGGGCATCCAAGTGCCATATAAGGAATTTATCAGCCTGTGGAAACGGAGGTGGCCACAGGAGGTCGCCATTTTGTGCCTCTTTTTTTGGGTGAGAGATTTCCCCCAATGTTGCCTCAAAATGGCACAAATAAATTCTTTAATCAATTGCAAACATGTATGCTGTCCTCTTCAGAACTATTTGAATCATATTCAGAACTGGATGTGTAACAAGAAAGCATATTCTCCGAATCTGAAGCCATTGTTTTGATTCACTAGCAATGCAAGATGTATTGGTGTGACGTCACGAATTGGGGGCGGGACTTTCTGAAAATGCGCAGCTCAATTTTTTGCAGATTTTGGACACTTTAAGTCATTTTTATTCGTGTTTTGCATTTGACTAAAAATATCATACTGCGTGTTTTGGGTGTTTAGATGCTATAAAACGTTTTTCTGATGTCAGTTAAAAAACACAAAAGTGACGTCGGTTGTCCTTTAAACATAGTGCAACGTTTTGGGATGGTATTGACTACTAGGAATAACAGGGATGAGTGAACATAGAGTCGAGAACGGTTCAAAGACTCCAATTGCAACTCAATGTGACCTGTGACGTACGTGCAATGCAGCTTTCATTCGAACCTCCTTATTTGAGTGTTTTATAGTATCCCTTTAATGAATTCATGTTACAACTGGTAACCTATTTGAGAACATCACTATCAATCAAATACGTCTGTGTAAGCTCTCAGTCGTACAGGAGTGGTCCATCGATGAGAAGGTTTCTTCAGCCGTCATCTGTACTTTTTGAAGGTGTCGGTTTGAAGGTATCAATCAAATATTACCTATGGATAGCAATAGTTTGACCGTGAAGCGATTTTGATCAATATATACTTTTTTCAATATAAAAGGCTGACAATGTCATCGTGGTTAATGCTAAAAACA
Source organism: Hippocampus bargibanti (assembly GCF_051943395.1). NCBI lineage: Eukaryota > Metazoa > Chordata > Actinopteri > Syngnathiformes > Syngnathidae > Hippocampus > Hippocampus bargibanti. The sequence continues at coordinate 15,986,889 of NC_142737.1, read as the reverse complement.
CTCCAAACACAGTACTGAAAAAAGTCAAGGTTATTTTATTTGCTGTATTTTCCGGTGTATACGGCGCACTACCAATGAATTGCGTCTTTTTTTCCCATATCTAAGGCACACCAGACTATAAGGCTTCAACGAATGAAAAATATTTTCCAAATATAATGTATACATACATAAAGGTTTTCCAAATCTATGGTACACCACACCAAAGGGCACTACAGTAGACGCTGGTGTTACATGCTATTCCTTTTACGGAGTGAAATTGAGTCAGTGGGACTTGTCAGTAGTTGCTTGGGGCTGAATATTATTTCACATATAAGGCGCACCCGTGTAGAAGGCGCAAGGTCATCTTTTGAAAAAAATCAAGGCTTTTCGGTGCGCCTTATACACCGGAAGACACGGTACTTGCTAATGGGAATGACCTGTATTTGTATTGAGATTTTTTTGCAAAAACGTCAGACTTGTACCGTGTCCCCACACAGATCATACAATATTGGGAAAGCACGATGAAATGCCGAACTTGTTCTCTAGCCATAAGCTAGTTTGTAAGCAAATACAGTGCAGCTCGGTGTTTGCTAATGGACGTCATAGCTAGCAATACGCTCTTAGCAGTATGTCAAACTCATTTGAAACTGCGTTTAAAAAGGTAAACTAGTGCAAATGTAACTTGTATTTTCAAAGGCTTTTCTTCAACAAAAACATCAGTTACTTTTTTTGTTCTTGACCTCAATGAAATGGCTACATCATCTTGATAGATGATAATGAAAGCATCTTCTAAGAAAAACAGTCGTAAGACCTGACAATCTATCTGAAGGTACAATGACAGACTTTTTTTTCTGGAAATGTCAGGCCTGTGTATATGTAGGATAACATTTGCTGGTCACATAAGGAATAAAGCACGATTCCTGTCTCGGGACTCACCGGATAAACACCAAACTGCCTCCATTCAAATGCTTTCCCCGCCATCACCAGGCCTAGAAAAATTTAACAACCTACCACAGTGGTGTTTTTTTTTTTTGTAAAGCAACATTTGTGCTGACAAATGGAGAGAAAACCTCAGCTGATTCATCCCATTTCCCCACCTTTTGTTTTCCATCTGCGTTTCATTTCTCCCCTCCTCTCAGGCAGGACGACTGCCAGGCGTAATGCCGGTCAGTGCGAGGCCGCCTCCACTCGAGCAGAGTGCTGGAAGTTCTGTGTGATTACGCCTGAAACCCCCCCACCGCAGTGTCGGGAGCGAGAGGGGAGAGCGGAGAGCTTTTAATACCACACACAATAGGGCACCTCAAGCCCAGACAGGCACCATATTTACACAGAGCCCAGGCTCTCCCTGAGCATTATGACAGAGCGGGCGGAATGATCACCCCTCGCCTTGCAACCAGGGATCCATAATTCATGAAGAAAGGTGGATGGGGAGCAAAAAGGGCATGCTTACAGCGAGTGGGGGCGCTGCCTGAGGAGTGTGTCCTGAGCCCTGTGTGTCCAAGTAATTAAATGAGATTAGGTATGCGCTGAACCCATTTTCAGAGAGATTGGCTGGCAATGCCATTATTATTGGAAAGGATCAGAGAGGCTTAAAGGCATTGGGGAGAAAGGTAACTGAAGAGAGGTTTGGGGAGATTTATTGAAAAAAAAGTCACTAATGGAGCGGCAGGTTGGAGACAGTCATCTATGGTGTTCCCTTTTTAAGAGGGGGGAGGCATGGCTTGCCTTCCTGTGGCGTTTGGAGGTCAAGCCAGACACTTGTGTCAAAGGTGGTACTACGAGGCTGATGTCCACAGGTCGCTCTGCCCAGAACATCCGTTTCTAATTTGTGTGAGGATGCTGGTGCGGATGGCGCCTGATTTGCAAGAAGGTGCCCGCAGCCGAACTCATTTGAATAAGCACACATCCGAGTTATCAGGCGGAAGTGTTTGCAGACAGACAGAGCGCTAGCAATCTTTTGTCACTATCGCCAGACACTCTCGGTAGCCAGTGTTTCAGTGTTTCGCATGCACCTGGACTGTAATCCTGACACAGATAACCAAGGCGGGGCCAAACAAAATCTTCTATTGTTATTGCAACATTTTATTCCTAATCTGGAAGGAAGCAACATCTCAGACAGTATACCGAATAAGAGATGATTTCCTTTTTGCCAAAAGAGCTGAGGCAACTTCTTGTTTGTGCTTCCCTTCTTCCCTTTGGCGACAGCAACCCTGGGAGAGATGCAGAAAGCACACCCCCCAGGGAGAAAAGCTGCCTCGGGCCGCAGAAAGCCTATTTACAACAAGCTGTGCTTGTTACTTTCATCAAAATAGAGCACGGGGCTTTTTCTCATGCCTTGTTTTTGTGCTTTTGGCAGGAGGTTGTTATTGTAAAGCCCCGACTCCATTGTGTTCAGCGGTGCGGTGAAAGTTTCGTCAAGTAGAGACGGTTGGCCACAAACGCTTGCTTCCATGAGAGGTCATTGTGGTTTATAGACTTAGAAGGAGGTAACTTTGGGAGGCGCAGACCCGCTTTATCCTCGGTCGGCTGTCCTCTATCATCTTCAATTAAAGGATCGACGGTCTCTAGCGGGCACGTTTGTCATAATCTATTCACGATGGCACATTCCAGATATTGAAAGAAAGGACAGAAAATCAATAGGCCGGATTGGTCTGCCAGGCCCAGGGGGAGGTCTCCTTACCAATGCAGGCTCTCATGTCTCAGTCTCAGTTTTTCTCCATCGAGGTTCTTTTTTTAAACTACCGTTTGGTCCATCACTTTGAATTTTGTCAAAGGGTTTTGATGACTAAGAAAAAAAGGGGGGCATAGGGTAAGGGGATACAGTGTATAGTATGATGGTTTTGTAGTCCACTGACATGCCATATGCCCTCCAGTCAAATACGCAATAACTTCTAGTCTCTTCCTTGCACATGTATTGCTTTTGTTTACACCGTCTGGGATGTAATATAACTTCACTGTAGCAGACAATGAATGCCTTACAAAGATAGACTGATTTTTATCTCTATATATCAACAGTCGCCGCCTGCCCGTTTCTCATAATGTGAAGGGAATTGACTAACACTGCATTTGGTAATTTTTACACTACATGTTAATGTTGCATTTCTTATAATACTCTTATCAAGTCAGAACATCTAAACTGTAAAAAAAAAGGTAAAAGCAACGATGCAAAAGCAGCGATGAATCTAAGTAAATGTCTTCTTGACACCTCGACCCATGTTGATTAGCTTTCATTACCTTTCCACAACAATGCACACTCCATTTGTTTTTTTATTTGGACTTCTTTTTAACAGTAACTATTGATTCATTGGACTGAAAAGGACCAACCGCACTTGGACTATTAACACCTAATGGCAGTATGCATATCTGAAAGCTTTAAGTCACTGTGCAGTTGAGAGACGCGATAATCACAGGAAAACAATTCTCCCGGAGGGGGGCTGATGCTACAACTAATCTGATATGATTTATGTTAGCCTACTCTTGCTCAAGTATTTAAAACAAAGATGAAAAGGAGTATCACCCAGAGGGAGGGGTCCACCTACGATCTATGAAGTCCTCCATCAAAATCACCTCCCTCGCTTTATGAGGACATAAATCTGAGGTCGCACTATTCCGAGGCTCTTCAAAGCATATTGGCAGTGTGAGTTGCCGTTTTTCTTTTTAAATATACCTCTTTTTCTCTGTATTTTTTACAAAACTGTAAAAATGTAATTATATGTTGGATAGACAGGAAGCCAGATTCACCTGTTAGTAATTTAGCAATGGTGGGTAACTCCATCCATCTCCTGCCATGCCGTCAGCCATCTGTCATTATTTCGAAGCGGCACAGTCTGCAAGTTGTGGGTCATCATTTTGCCATTGGTAAATTAAACGAGGTTCATTGTATTTTAGGACTGTGAAAAACAGATATACCTGTTAGAATCCATTGTCTGCGCTCTTGGTTCCACTGTGTGGTCTGTCTTCCTCTGTTGTTGCCTTTTCCTTAATTCAGTTTAGGGCTGGGCATCTCCCCAATCATTGCACCTGTCTCTTCGACACACCTGCCAGTCATCATCTCGTCAGCCACTCTCCTTCACAGCATCGAGTCCAGTCCGAAGAAAATGACCAATGCTGGACCAATTGACTACCTCTGTAGTTGATATGTGCTTCTGTTAGAATTCATTCATAAACTTCCAGCAGCCCCTGTCTAAAAAAAGGGAGAGGCAAACATCTGCAAGAGGTGGAAAAGTTCGACACTTGCTGTGGTAAACATCTTTTGCTTTAAGCCTGCTTATGAACACGCCACCCCCACCAACCAGAATTACACACAGAGCTACACACTACGGTGGAGTGAGAGCATCTAGGTTGGACTGCGTCTACACTTCTAATTGGCAGTCTCTAGACAAAAGATGAGTGATATGTGCCAAACAATCGAGCGCAAGGCGGCGATGCACTTAAAAAGCCATAACTCCTCCAGCATAGCATTGTCTTCGTATTAGCTATGATAAATGCAGAGCGGGAGAGCTCCCCATCCACCATTATCATCAGATTCATCTCCGCCTGTGCTCGGTGGTCCCACTAAAGTCTGCCATCGAGTTATTTATGACGCACATGGAAAAGGCTGTTCTTTTAACAGTGTTGGGGGCAGTGTACAGAACATGTGCTTAAATGAGACGGTTTAGTAAATAAATCTAGTGGCTAAATGAGGGTGGCCAGCTGAATGAGTAAGACCCCTTTTCTGTTAATTATGCCCCAGGCTGTAAGCTCCTGGACTCTACCACAAACACTTTCTGGATGCTGTGATTGTTAAAACAGGCCATATGCTGCGTTGTCGTTAGTAGCGCTCGCCCATCAGATCGGACCCTGGTCATGAATTATGCGCTGTTGATGGAAAGAAGCCAAATAAAACACGCGCAGGATAATCTGCACAAAGGAGGCTCCAATACAGTCGTTTCTTTTAACAACCTGTCCCCTTTTTGAAAAGATTCACTTCCTCATCACAGATGAGAGACGTGCACATCAAACAGAACCAGCGACTTTGGTCTCCACAGATGCCTTATAAAAGCAAACAAGCTATGAATAAAAGAGAATTTTATTGACGGGGCGTCGTTTGAGCATGTGGGGCTGAAAGAACACAAGGGGCTAGAAAGAAAGATGTGAACAAGTGAAAGGATAGGGAAGAAAAGGCCACTTGTGTTTAGCGAAGGTAGATGGTAGAAGAAGGAAGATGTAAAAGGAAAAAAAAACTGGCATAATAGGGTAAGAAAGGAACATAAAAAATTTAAACCATGCGCAATTGATGAATGTAAAACTATACAATGGGATAGGACAGGATAAGACAGGAAAGGCAGATATGTGCGTGCGGGTATACCGCATGATGTTTCCTCTTTTACGAAACAGTGTGATGCCATTGAGATGTGACTCCATGAACAGGTTGGCTGAGGGTGGGACTGGTGTCACAGCTTGAAATGAAATCCTTTCATGTGGCAGATGATAAGGGGGGGGGGGGGGGGGGGGGGGCGAACAAGGGAGAGGGCCCTGTGGGAAGGGGAGGACACCTGACCACCACCTCCACCGGAGCAGTGGAGAGGAAAAATGCGGGTGTGGGCAGGAAGCAGCGCCACGGTGACGAGACGGGTTCTTCCCAAAGACAATTGACTGTTGACGAAGCCCATGTGAGTTTTTCCATTCTTGCACAGCATGCCGTTTGCAGGGCGCAACGGGGAAGAGTTCCAATTTTGGCCTCACAGTTTGACATCATTTTAGAGCAAAGTGGTTTCCTTCTTTAGCGATGACTGTCAATTTGGCTTGCACAAACATACAACACCATATTTAGAGTTGCACTGTCATTGTTTTTTTTTGCTTTGTTAAAAAAGATGAAATATGTACGGAAGAGGATTAGGGCCACTGAAGAAAAAAAAATACGGTTGGCAAAATTCTGACTTTAATCTCAGAATTCTGACTTTAAAGTCAAAATTATTTTCGTTCCGACTTTAAAGTCAGAATTCTGACTTTTTTCTCAGAATTCTGACTTTAAAGTCAGAATTCTGACTTTGTAACGTTCGTGGAGCTATTCATGTTTGGCCTCGTCAGCGTGTACAAGACGTAAGTGTGGCTCGGAAGAAAGGACATACAGTAATGTCATCACCTATCGACTTTTTGCGTGGCCGAGGAGTGTCGGAAGACATCCTTTCTCTTTTGGAGGAGCAGAGGGTGAGTAAACAGTGTGTTGTGTTTGTTTCGTTTAATGGCTGTTGTGTCCATAGTTAACGTGCTCCGCGGAGCTGGTAGCTCCGTTGCTAGCGCGAATACTGTATAATGAGTGGATGCACCCGGTTTACATTCGTGAATAAATAGTAACCATTTATGAATGACAGTGGCCGGTTGGAGAATCACTGCAGTTAAAATCATCGTGAATTGAACACACTGTGATCACACGTTCTGTCGTAGTTCTGTGTGTACATCATTTTAAGTAACGTTTAGGCACACGCACGCATCAACGAAGTCAAAAGTTGATGAACTGCTGTCTGAATAGGGACTTTATTTATGATAGTTGCATGTTGGAAGGCAAATATTTCCCCGTCATTTTCAGAATCAGAATCAGAATCAGAATACCTTTATTCGTCCCGCAATGGGGAAATTTGCAGTCCACAGCAGCAATTGAAGAGGGATGGGGTTGGGGTAACGAAAATAATTCTGACTTTAAAGTCAGAATTCTGACTTTAAAGTCAGAATTCTGAGATTAAAGTCAGAATTTTGCCAACCGTATTTTTTTTTTCTTCAGTGGCCCTAATCCTCTTCCGTAAATATGTCACTGACGCTTTTTGGAGAAAAGTTTTCAAAAATATTTTAACACTTTTCAGAAATGGTCACAATGGTTGACATAACGTAACATCATGGAGATTACAGGACCTATGCAGATCTTCTGCTTTGGAGTACGATGCCATGTTAACTTACAGGCATTATGTGAACCAGTGGCGGGTAGTGCATATCACACCTGGGCCTTCAGTAGTGCTTTGTCTGAATCAATCCACAGCTGCGACTGTCAATAAAGTGTGGTGTCATTTACGAGAGAGTCTTGTTATCCAGAAAATTACTTGTGAAGAAAGAAATACAGTACTGTCATTAAACTGTTCAAGTTTTTACGATGAACGTGTGGATTCATGATATGGGGTCAGAAGTCACTCTTTCACACTGCAGAGAAGATTGAACAATACGTTGGGGAAGCGTCAATCATAACCTAGTAAAAAATTGGAAATGTTATTTGCTCTTTTCTGACATATTCGGAGCTGTTCGACCTTTCTTAATGATGTCCATTTTTTCTTGAAAAGTTCCTCTTGAAAATGGCTTTAACAGTAAATCATTTCTTCTCCTCCTTTAGCTATTGTGGGGTGACAAAACCGCAATTAAATCAACACAACAATGTATTTGCTTATGCAGCTCACTCCAAATACAGTGTGCTAGATCTGGCCAGTATACGCTTATCACATTACTATGATTGGCTATTGCCAATCATAATGTGCAAAAACTCTGATGTTGCCAGCGCCTCCGAGCAGGCCTTGGGTTGACAATTCGAACTCTGTTTGGTTAAAGCAACAGAGTCATAGATACCTTGTTTAATGCGACAAGGCCTGCAGAACTTATTGTGAAGTTGTCCAGGTAGATTTCTCTGTCTGGTAACAAATGATGGCTAAAATGTGATTGGTTAAATGGTTAAATATGAAAACACATGTCTGGAAGCAGCACAACAGGGGAAAAGCAATGACAGGAAGCTGAAGCACAGTTTGGAATTATTTAAATCAGAATTTATGAACAAAATATAAAATCCACCATGACGTCCCTGATCCACTGCTGAACAGGATGCTTTGATCCTCTCTTTCATCTAGAACTGCTACATGTCACAAAGAGGGGGCAGCAAGTGCTGAAGAATAAATGACTGTGTCTTTGTGTTGTCATATTATTTGTTACTTAGTTTTTTGTTTGTTTTTTTGACTTCAAGATGTAAAAGCTTGGCCAAAACAAACATGCGAATCAAACCTCTGAAGATGGAGGACACTGATTCGCTGTGGCGACCCCTTGAAGGGAAAAGCCGAAAGGAACAGAAGACGTTTTTTGACTTCAAGATGGCACTGCGAGAGTGGTTGCCTTTCCAGCAGCTCCTGTATTTTGTTTTTCTACTTCTTTCTTTCCTTTCCTTTTCCTTTCATAACTTTGCTGTGTTACTTCCAGGTAGAGTGAACGCTGGCGCGAATGGCTGCCGCTGCTCACCCCCAAAAAAAGTTCTGATCCAGTGACTGTAAAGTGTCCTTGAGAGTTTTGAAAGTCGCTTAGAAATTAAATGTATTATTATTATTATTATTATTATTATTATTATTATTATTATTATTATTATTATTATTATCAATCTGTGATTCAGATCTTTTTAGACCAGCAGATGGCTCACCACTGATGTAAACAGAGTGACGATATGAGAAAAAGTTCAAGTACAACTAAGTTGCCAAAATAGCGGCACAATGCAGTTGGCTGCAGGAGCAAAACTGATGATAGTTTGACGTTGAAAAGTACTTGCAGCCAAACAATTCAATATACGAATTATGCAATCTTGGTTATCAGGCATTTTGCAACAGGGGTTGTTTTTTTGTTTTGTTTTTCAGGGGCTTTCGTTAGATGATGTTCCAGCAGATGATAACATATGAAGAGCAGAAATTATGAAGGCCCAAGTAGTTAATCGACTCAAAGTCCACCACAATGACTGTAGAGGCAAAAAAAGAAAAAGAAAAAGAAAAACATTTTTTGGGGCATGTATGAAGATTATATGCTGTTATCTTAATGTACAGGACAGACTGACTCTGTATTAGTCTCATGTGACATCCACAAAAAAGCAATCTTATGAAAAGAACAAAATAAGTCAGCTTTTCCATACTGGTGCGTGTTTTTCATGATATGTAATTGAGAGTGGTCAGCAGTTACATACAGCTAGCAACCAGTTGTTAAGTTTTGGTGTTTCTTCATTCCTTTTTAAAACGTATTGGTTTCATTTCCAATGCACTGAGGGCAATGGAGAAGTAAGGGAATCTGGACCGACATTTTAAAATGGTACATGGCAGTTACGATAAGACTTGTTCTTGCAGAAAATGCTTGATTACACTACAAAAGTGAGTACCTGCCTCACAAATTGCAGTGATTTTTTTCTGTTTATTTTTTTCAAGCTGAAACTTTGATTTGTTTTCTGTTTTGTCCATTTTAGGGACAGATTGCCGTGTGTGTATTTGTGTGTGTGTGTGTGTGTGTGTGTGTGTGTGCGCGTGCGTGTGCATGCGTGCGTGTGTCTGTGTGTGCGTGCGCGCGTGTGTGCGTGTGTGTGTATGCACGAGAGAGGATCAGAGAAAGTGGTGTCTAGCGATTATTTTATTATTTGACAACAAGAAAAGTGTCGTGCGGTTAGTTACTGCCGGCTGGAAAAAGTTTTTGGGTTTGCAAAGTTGACACTGAACTGTTTGATCAGCACTTTTTTTTTTCTTGGGAGGGAGGGGGGGTTAACCGATAAAAGTACCTTTTATCAAGCCAGCCAAACACAATTTTTAGTCATAATGGATTCAAAGACCATGGTAATTTATCCATCCAGTCTGCGGCTGGATGGATGTGTGGCTTGAGTAGCCCGCGATGACAAAAAGGAGCATTAGTGTAGAGCGGCGATGCATATATGCAATTGTCTCAGCTTGGAATTAAAGTGGATTTACGTGGGACAGGAGATGTGAGAGTCTTTTTTCATCAATGGATTCAACAGCTTCATGTTTGCTTTCAACATTAAGCTTGTAGCATGATATCCCTGATCCACTGATGAAAAGGACGCTTTGATCATCCTCTTTCGTCTCGTACTGCTTCATACAACAAAGAGGGTGCAGAAAGTGCCGAAGATTGAATGACTGTCTCTGTCTTTTTTGTTGTGTCACATTATTATTATTATTTTTTTTTTCTTACTTCAAGATGGTGCCGCGAGACTGGCTGCCTTCATAGAAGTCCTGGAGAAGATTTGTGTCCCCATTTGTGTACAGTGAGACCTTGGCTTACAAACTTAATTGGTTCCCAGACAGTGTGTAAGGCGAAAAGTGTGTATCCCCCCAAAAAATTCCTATAGGAAACCATTAAAATGAGAATAATCCGTTCCCAGGTCTCCATAAAATATAATTTTCAACTAAATAAGCCTTAAAACTACATACAACATACGGTATTCTATGTATAATAAATGTGCTATTGTATTGTAATGAAAGAAATACACTGCACTGTATAATAAAGTCACTTTATTTACATTTGTGATGGTCGTTGATGGCTCTTATTTGACACCTGTTGCTTTCTGACTTGTAAGGTCTCACGAAACTGAGGCATCCCATTATGATTCATCATGTTGATGATTCTCATAGTCACAGTCTTTTCTGGATGGAACTGTTCAATAAAAGCCTGCACATCATTCCACTTAGGAAATCAAATCCTGTGTGTTGAGGACCTCATTATGGTCAGCAACAAGCTCCTCGATGTCATATGCATCCACTTCGAGTCCCAGGCCACAAATTCTTCCATGCTGCTTTCAAGGATCGAAGGGTAACGCCATGCCAATCCTTTTCTATCAGCTGAACACAATGATACACATTGAAATGGACTTAGCATATCCGCTAAGCGGTTAAATCAGACAAACGCACACCTCGTTCGTGTTTCTCAATGATCTCCTTCTCCTCGACTGTTGTTTTGTGTCTTCTTCGGCTGAACATGAGCCTGTGGTGTCTTTTTTGGTCCCAAAAAAGCAAAAGTATATGTAAAAAACTCCTTGGAGGCGATCGACGTGTGTCTCTCTCTCCCTCTCTCTCTCTGTCTCTCACTCGCTCTGGGTCGACGTGTGCATTCAGAGAAAGCGGGTGTGGAAAGGCAGGCCGGCTGGGGCGCTGTTCAGTCATGTGCTTTGGTGTTCTTCCGCGGAAGATTACTCCGCCAGCCGTGGTGGGGGGTGTGTATCGCGAAAAGTAGTGCATAATACAGGGTTTAATTTTCATAAATTTAACGTTCGTATGATACCTGTTCATGGTAAGTGCTTTGTTGCAGCTTCAGCTGTTGTTAAAGCACCATGTAAATCAATATGTATTGTACTGTATTATGCAATTGCCTACCGGTCGGTCGACTTGTAAGCTAGCTGTATAAGCTAATGTTTGCATTCTGTGGTATTGGTGAATGGTTGCTGATTCCCACCATATAGTAGATGCTTCCAACATTGTTAGTAAGAATCAGCAAAGAGTCATTTCACGGAAAGAAATCCTTCTATAGCCCCATCCTGTGCTCATGTAAGCATGTTTGTTTGCGTGTGTGGCCTTAAGAGCTTCACTCCGCAGGTGTGTCCCATGGAATGACTCGTGGAATGAGTCGGTCTTTATCAGAAATCTCCACCTGCTGTCTCGGAGCAAGCTTGCAAGCTTTACCTTTGACAGAAATCAATATGGCCGTCACAAGCAATCATCCGCCAGCTATGTGTGTGAGTGCACACCCACTGGGCACACAAAATGCATGTGCTCATATATTCAGATCTAAACAAACAAAAGCACGAGGGGGTGTGGGGGGGGGGGGTTCTTGTTGCTTTTTTGATTGCAAACAAAAGTGCAAAGGACAGGGGTAATTTGAGAGAGAGAGTGTGAGATGCACATTGAGAGACCTTGTACTTTTGACACCAGTATGCGTGTGTTACTTTGAAGGTGAGGGCAAGAGTGGTAATTAGATTTCTGCTTCTGAAAACACAAGATTCCGTGCGCGACTTCTTTTGTGGGAGTCAAAACAAATGGATTTTTATCAACAATGCCAGGTCACCTGATCTCGCGCACGCAAGGCAAAGGCGCTTTTTTGATTTATCGGAATTCACTTCCACAAAGGCTGTTTTCATCTCAAAAGTTTGTTCTCACCCACAAGTATTCCACTCTTGTGCCTCGTATGGTTATAAGGGGAAGTATCTTGAACTGATCAAGGCTCCTTTTGTACTTCTGTTTGTTTTGTCTCCCATCAGACCTAATGTGAGGTTATCGCCAAGCCATTTGTCCTTACAATGCTCGTAATCCACCAAGCTCCGGCGCACTCGTCTCAAATATCAATTAAATAATCAGATGCAATCTCATCCCTTTGTTCCTCACAGACGGTCCAGACCACAAAGGCCTTCTGTTTACTCACCTGAAAGTGTGTTTTAAAATCTCAATGCATATTTTTGGAGGCGTAAAATCAGACAAACAGTGGGAGGGTGTGTCAAAGCTTTACCTACAGAAATGACGTCTCTAACACCGAGATATTTTCCATCACCGTTTGGGACAAGCTGTCGTATTTGAGCAAGAGACCAATGAGCATGCAGCTTCATCAAAGCAACAACTGCCAGAGACTGCCATGTGAGGGCCTGTGTGTCACACATCATTTCCCTTGGGTCTCCATGTCTTTTGGAAGGCAAATGAGTCAGGGCAAACATTCCGGTTTACACACAACAGTGGTGTGCATTTTCTTTTATGTCACACCAGGGGCCCTTCATGCTGGAATTGGACTCTTACTTACATGCCGGTAAAATAAGTATTGTGGATTCTAAAACTAAAAAACAACATGGGGAATGAGAGGTGGGGAGTAATTATTAAAACAAATTAGCTGAATTTAACTTATCTAGTATATAAATCAGTTCTTCATAGCCACATGTCGTTTTACAAGGTGGCAAACAGACATTCATACAGGTGCATTCATAAACTCAGGAATAAAAGTGCAATGAAAAACATGGTGTGTTCATTTAACTCAATTGTGTGACCTTAATGTTTGTTGAAAAATAAAATGGATCCAGATCATTTTTAAGTAGATGAGACCTTTGAAAGGCGCTTAAAGTGTTATTATTATTATTATTATTATTATTATTAGATGTACGATCAAAGTAATGGAACTTTGCCGCAGCTATTCAGCATAACAAAATGTGTATTACACCGATCATTCTATATACCATCATATGGCACCTAAAACAAAAACCAAAAAAAGTACTTCTTTTTCCTTCCTTTTTAGGCTCAAGGTTTCAAGTGCGTGCCTCAATTTGGTTTTGAAGATCAATAAAATACTTTTCAGTTTTCAGTTGCAGTGAGGCTAATATGGCCAACAGTGAAAATACAGTTTACTGTACTGTGTATACAAATATGTATACTTTTATATTGCAATACTTTCAACGTTCAAACAGCAGACTGATTTTATCTTGTTTAAACAGAAAACTGAATACCATTTCTTCCAATGAATAATGCACCATACGCGGATGAAGAAGATGGGCCAATATTTACTCCTGTCGACCAAGCGACAAAAGAATGGTAATTCGTCAAAAGGCCTTTGCTTGAAAATGTTGATGTGACAATTTATGGTGAAATTAAGCCATTCACTGCCATTCCTGAATTTATTTGGGAATTGAAAATATGACGTGGAGGGCCAAATTTCTTCGGGTTTTGTTTTTGCGGGGGTGCCAATAAAGCGCTGGTAAGACCTCTGGCAATGTATTTTCCATTCCATGAGGGGGGAGCATTTCCTTTTTTTCCATGTTCGCGCTTTGTGCCAGCTTCAGCTGTTGTTAAAGCGCTATATAAACCAATACGTATGTATTTATTGTATTTTGGACAGCCACCCTCATTTCAAGCTCATATAACTCCAGACCCATGTAATTTGGGAATTAGCTCTTTTTTTCTGATGAAAGAAGACAGTCTAAGGTTTCTGTCGTCATAAAACTCAATTTGGGTGAAAATGACAAAAGCCCTGGCTCTGGAGTGGACACATTTTTGCACATTGTCGGGCAGTGAATGAGTTAAATTCTGCGCGTATATACCATCAATGTAATATATAAAATCAATACATAACAGTGAGAATTGAAAGTCGCCCAGAATTTAATTTCTCCAGGGCACGTATAATAATACCCAATATGAGGGGAAGCTCATCTGTGCCTCAGACGACAAATTTTAACCACTGGTGATTGCCTTCTGATTTTATTTTTTACCGAATTGAAAATGCCATTATGTGTGGGAATTTGAATTAACTGTGACAGTCAAATTACATGGCCACGCATTATACGTGCTGTCAACGGCTATATTTTTTCATATATTTTTTTCATCAATAGTGAGGCAGAAGCTCTAAGTCGATGTTTTGGTATGAGTATCTCTTGAGCGAGTGACCTCTGCAGTAAGATTGACTGCAGTGATAGAAAAACAAACTCCTCCAATTTCCACTGTGCACCAGAGAGCTCCTCTGGTGGGTGGGGTTCCAACCTATACATTTTAAAAGGTACATATATAAAAGGGCAAGGAAAAGTAGCTAATTCATCAAAGCGCATGATTGTCGGCTTTTGCAAATAGAGCAAAGGGGCTCCGTAAATCATTCCTAAGCAGACACCCGTAAGCAAATTAAACTGGTGAAAGAATCAATGGTCCCGGATCGATTGGTGTAAAGGACAGCTGATTTGACCCGGGAGAACTGTGGAATTCCGGAGATCTGTTTCCACTTCATAGCCGCAGCTGTCACTCTTCATTCGTGTCAAGACGGGCCGTGGACTCTGAACGTAACTCAGCCGGGCTTGACTAAAACAAAACCTTGGAGGGCAAAGCAATGTAGGGCAGAGAGAAGTCTGATGGCATCTTGCTGGATAGACGGAAGATTAAGGTAAAATCTCGCTCTGTCTGAATATCCCCCACCTCCATACCCCCCCCCCCCCAAAAAAAAAAAAAAAAAAAAAAAAAAAAAAAAAAAACTGTCTCTCGAGGTGGATGACTTCTCAGACTGCAGCTGTGCAACAGATGCCTCAAGTTCACGGATGGCTCATTTTCGCATTGTTAAGGTCACAGATAACGGCTTTACCAAGAGCAATTTCAACTTTGACTTGTTGGCCCAACAAGAGGAAGACATTAAATCATTACTCCTTAAACGTTTCTTTCCATGCATCTATTTGGCCATCCGTTCTCGCGCGCCTTTGAATTACAATATATGGCATCCTTAATGTCATTTTGTCAGCCTATTTCACCATCCGTCACTGCGGTCCGGACTTAGATAACCTCATAGAGACGTCTGCAATAGCCGGAGGAAAAGTTATACTGATCAGGCTGACACTTGATGTCTCAAGGATGACACCGAAAGACTGAGGTCATTCTCTAACATGTGCAAACCTTCATGCTTTCCAGACATTACATCGCAAGTATTTGTTTCACTTTCCCTTTTGAACGGATTCATGTACCGCCTTTCATTTCTGATCAAACATATGCAAATACACAAACCCAGATGAGATTTACTGTGCAGGGGTTGTTCTGTTGCTGTTTTACAATCTCAATACAGTGGGGCCTCGGTTTACGAACACCTTGCTTTATGAAATTTTCGGTTTACGAACGTTAAATTTATGAAGATTAAACCTTGGCATAAGCACTACTTTTCGGGATACACATGTAGCGCCGCCCCACCACGGCTGGCGGAGTAATTTTCGGCGGAAGAACACCAAAGCACACGACCGAACTGCCCCCCAGCCGGCCTACCTTTCCACACCCCCTTTATCTGAATGCACACGTCGATTGTCTTCAATGATACTTTTGCTGTTATGGGACCGAAAAAGACCCCACCACAGGCTCGTGTTCAGCCGAAGAAGACACAAAACAACATTACAGTTGAGGAGAGGAAGGAGATCATTGAGAAAAATGAACGAGGTGTGTGTTTGTCTGATTTAGCGGGTTAGCGGATATGCTAAGTCCACTTCAGCTTGCTACCGTACTTTGCAACAAAGCTTTACACAAAGGCTTTATTTACTCGATACTTTCACATGACTATTGACACCGAACTATCCCTTAGGGATTATTGGAAGGACCATTTCAATGTGTATCATTGTGTTCAGCTGATAGAAAAGGCTTGGCATGATGTTACCCTTCGATCCTTGAAAGCAGTATGGAAGAATTTGTGGCCCGCATGCATCCTTGAGAGGGACTTTGAAAGATTTGATCCTCATGACTATTGTTTTTGACGACATCGTTTCCATTGGACAGAACATGGGACTCGAAGTGGATGCAGATGACATCGAGGAGCTTGTTGCTGACCATAATAAGGTCCTCAACACAGAGGATTTGATTTGCCTTCAAGAGGACAAGCAGAAGCAAGCCATTCAAGAGTTGTCATCTGAGGACGAGGAGGAGATGGCTGCAGCATCAAGTGAGAGCATCAAGGTAATGTTGGCAAAGTGGAATGATGTGCAGGCTTTTATTGAACAGTTCCATCCAGAAAAGACGGTAGCTATGAGAATCATCAACATGATGAATGATAATGTGATGCCTCAGTTTCGTAATACCATACAAGTCAGAAAGCAACAGGTGTCAATTAAGAGCCATCAACGACCATCACACATGTAAATAAAGTGACCAACGGGTAGCGACGTCAGCCCTGCCTGCAGCCTCGCAGGTGCTGGTTGTTTTAATCACTGACACTTAAAAGGACACCCAGCACGACCATCCGGTGTCGGTTTATTGTCTGCTGCATGTTTGTTGCATGCATTGTGTATGCTGTGCATGTGTTTGTTTAACCTTGGCGGACTTTTACTTTTGGTCTTCTTTTGATACTTTGTATTTTTTTTGTTCAGATGATTTTAAAGTTTTACATTTTGTTCCTGCTGACCTTTATTTTAATACAATTTGTCAAACAACCTCCTGCTCCCTCCTGCCTGCTTCTTGGGATCCGCACCCGCCATCACCACCTCGCAAACCGTGAAAGAATGAACCGACCAACCATCGGATCCCGCAGGTACATCGGACCCGTCTCATTTCCACCCTGTGCCTGGCAATGCTACGTCCACGTTAGCCCGAGCCTCGTTGAGTTTGAATTGCATCACTCGACGAGCCGTAACGTCCATGTAAACGTCCGGCCGAGACCTCCTTCCAGGTGGCCGTCCAGGGTGACACTGGGTGACTGGCAGTGCACGCCCACGTCCAGCCACGCTGTCGTCGTGCATGACGAATTGAGTCTCATCCACGACGAGCCGTGCAACGACCGCGTCAACGTCAGTCCGAAACCCCACTCACCGCTGGATCCCGGAGCGGCTCTGGACTGGTCTCGATCCCCCGGTGCCGGGCAGTTCACGCCCACGTCGGCGTCCGGCCGGGACCTGGTCCCATACGGCCGTACGGGGTGCCATTCTGCGCCTGGAAGTGCGACGTCCACGTTGAGCCATGCGCCGTCGCGTGAACGTGCGAGAGGTATCGCACTCACGCCCACGACGATCCGTGCCGCGTCTTCGTCCACCCCAGGCCGAGTCCCGTTCCCATCAGGCCGCCGCCCGTCGTATGCTGGAGAGGCAGCGGTTGCCGTCTCCACCATTGTTCCCTGGTGAGTGGACCTTTTGGGAGACTGTTGGGACTTCTGGAAGCAGCCCCTTGAAGGGGGGGTACTGTCATGATCTGGTTGGCGACCAACGGGGGGCGCTGTCGGCCCCGCCTGCACCTGCACAGGTGCTGGTCGTCCCGATCAGATTGGCGACCAACGGGTAGCGACGTCAGCCCTGCCTGCAGCCTCGCAGGTGCTGGTCGTTTTAATCACTGACGCTTAAAAGGACACCCGGCACGATGTTTGTTGCATGCATTGTGTATGCTGTGCATGTGTTTGTTTAACCTTGGCGGACTTTTACTTTTGGTCTTCTTTTGATACTTTGTATTTTTTCTGTTAAGTTGATT
This sequence comes from Hippocampus bargibanti, assembly GCF_051943395.1. Lineage (NCBI taxonomy): Eukaryota > Metazoa > Chordata > Actinopteri > Syngnathiformes > Syngnathidae > Hippocampus > Hippocampus bargibanti. The sequence continues at coordinate 15,969,217 of NC_142737.1, read as the reverse complement.
TTGATGTTTTACATTTTGTTCCTGCTGACCTTTAATTTAATACAATTTGTCAAACAACCTCCTGCTCCCTCCTGCCTGCTTTTTGGGATCCGCACCCGCCATCACCACCTCGCAAACCGTGACAGGAATTTCAGACAAATGGCCTTTATCAAGAAGTGACAATGTGTATATCATCCTGCTGATTTGATTACCGTATTTTCTGTAGGGTGCACCGGCGTATAAGATGCACCCTCAATGAATGGTGTATTTTCAAACTTTTTCCATATACAGTATAAGAGGCACCTTCAATTAATAAAAAAAGTTTTCTAAATACAGTAAAGTCTCGTTATATCGATATTCAAGGGAGTCCGAAAAAATATCGATATAACCGGGACTATCGATATATCTGACCCTGTTTGCATGTAATTTTCTCCGTGCGTGCATAGAAATAGTATCGATATAACCGGGACTATCGATATATCCGATATCGATATAACGAGACTTTACTGTACATGTATAATATATAAATACATACATGTTTTCCAAATATAAGGCATACCATATTATAAAGTGCAACAGTATAGACTGGAGTTATGCACTACTTCTCTGGGTAGGGGGTGGAGTCAGTGGCTGATGAGTTGCGAGACCTATTGTGGCTCAATATGACTTCACATATACTATAAGACGCACCTGCGTATAAGGCGCAAGGTCAACTTTGGAAGAAAATGAAGGCCTTTGGGTGCGCCTTATACACCGGGAAATATGGTAATTACAGTTTATGTTAGCATCAGTGAGTGTAATTAAGATTGTGTGCTTATCTTAGGATAATGGTGCACTGTGGCGATTCCAGTTTGGAGGTCAGCCTCAGAACATGATTTTACATTTGGCAAGCTGCCATTTTTTTCATGGTGCATTTATATTATAGAATGCTATCTATCTACATCAGTGGGATTTGTTTGACAGTTCACATTTGAGTATGGCATAATTGCAGGGCATTACTACAGGGCAAAGGCAATGGTTTAATGAAGTGAATATACCGTATTTATTTATGTATAAGGCGCACCCAAAAAGCCTTCATTTTCTTGAGAAGATGACCCTGTGCCTTAGACGCAGGTGCGCCTTATATGTGAAGTCGTATTGAGCCACAACAGGTCTAACAACGACTGTCATCAGCCACTCCATTTCCCCCTAGAAAAGAAGTCATGCTTAACCCCAGCCTCTACTGCAGCACCTTATAATATGGCAGGGGTCGGGAACCTTTTTGACGAAGAGACCTATAAAAGTAAAATATTTAGAAATGTTTTTCAGTGAGAGCCACACGCGGGCGCGCACACACGCACACATGCAAACACGCACGCGCGCGCGGCCACTTTTCAACAAAATATCAGAATGTATTATTTAAAATAACTTTGTGATTGTCACGTTCCGGCGGCGACAGTGGCAGCTGGCGAGCAGGAACGTGTGGGATTGGCGGTGGATCGCTAAGCAGGACAGAGGCGTAGGTACCGGCAATGGATTTATTAACATAAAGCGCGGGTCCGAAAAGACGCGGACCCGGTAAAAAGTTCGTGAGACAAAACCAAGAATGACAAACTGACAATGCTAGTGGGTGAGTGGCGGCAATCCACTCGACCACACTAGCTAAGAAAAATAAAGTGGCACACGGGGGTGCAAAACAACCTACGACGCGGTGCAATAAACAAACGCGTTCGTGGCTAAAATCATTCCTCGGGCGGAGCAAATTATGTACTGGCTACAAGTTCCAAGTACTGGCATGGCACGAGGCGAAGTATCTTCCGACGCTGGGTGAGTGCCAGCGTCGGGTTTAAATGTCCACAGTCAATGAGGAGGAAATTGACAGCAGCTGGCGAACGGCGGGAGCGGAGGCCCCGCCCAGCTGTCAACTGGCTCATGACAGTGATAGTACTCACCGTTAACATGAATGGTATTCCGTTCCTTGTGATTGGTAAATATGCAGCCAAACAAACGGGTCCATAGGCGAAGTTACTGCGAGCTAGCCTGTGCGCGGCTCATAAGCTTCCACACTTGCGATCTGCAATCTACTTCTCGCAGAAGTATATTGATGCTAACGTTAACATGGGGCTTGTTAAAATGTCACTGACATTCGACTTTTTCATCAATGGAATTGTGTCATTGCAAATTAGAATCAGAACAGTTTCTCTCCTCAAAGGTGAATGCTCCGGTGCATTCAAGCTGAAGTGGACTCGTGCAGCTCATTTAAAGGGGCGTTTACCTGTTTCAACATGACGGCCAGTGTCATCCAATCAAAATTGCGCTTTCCGCCAACAGCAGCCCCACCAGGAAATGAACGGCGAAAAAACGAGAATATGTATGTAGTTTTATCGGCGAGCCATATGCAATCATCAAAAGAGCCATATAAGGCTCACGAACCATAGGTTCCCGACCCCTGTAATATGGTGTGCCTTATACTTGGAAAACTTTGATGTATTTATGTATTATATTTGGATGACATTTTTCATTCGTTGAATGTGCACCTCCGGTGCGCCTTATACTCTAATGTGCGTTATACACCACTTAAATATTGCTCATATACATTTCAATAGGACTAAAATGCACATTTTCTTTTTTCGATCATTAAAATTTGAAAAAGTACTTCACAGCATTCGCCATTGTGGTGTGTCAAACTTTGATTTATTTTGGATATATAGGGTTAAAAACAATACTTGCCATTTATTAATGCACCGGCAACTTTTATTTATCCCACCATAGCAACGCGAATCCTTCAGGATTAATTCAATTATCACTCATTTTCACTTGCTTCAATATAACCCCCAAGGTCGCTTGCTTGCACACGGCACCTTTGCAGGCGTGACGTCAAACAAAGTTGTGAATTTCACAAATGTTTCACCTTGTCATAAGCGTACAATTATAGCACTGGCCCCCGAGGCAAATCTAATCTCAAAGTGAAGGGAAATCTTCTATTATATCAAGCGAAATTACTGTGAGCTTTTCTCGGCCTATTCCGATAAGATACCGATCAGGCAAATAGATTGGCTTTTCCATTATCTGCGGAGAGATCTTGGAAGGCATTGGGTAGATAATTTGCTCATGTTTCCTGTGACCTCTCCAGATTGAAATGATGTCTTTGGCCTCATGTCAACTGAATGCTTGTATTTACAGGGGCGTAAAAACTCCCGGTCTGTATTTTAAATTCTCAGCAACGTAAATGTCTAATGACATATTACCACTACCGATCACTGTGTAGTACCAGTATTGAATCGTATCAGGTGGTTTTAAGGCTACTTGAACTAGTAATTTTGAGGTTTTCACAGAGTCTTAAGAAAAGAAATGATACAACCGGAGAAATTCAGTGAACTGTAAAGATTGGGATTAAAGAAAAAGATGTGTGTGTGTGTATATCTATCTATCTATATATATATATATATATATATATATATATATATATATATATATATATATATATATATATATATATAGTAAAGTCTCGTTATATCGATATTCAAGGGAGTCCGAAAAAATATCGATATAACCGGGACTATCGATATATCCGACCCTGTTTGCATATAATTTTCTCCGTGCGTGCATAGAAATAGTATCGATATAACCGGGACTATCGATATATCCGATATATATATATATCAGTGGCGGTCCGTGCATTTCACACCTAGGCCTTCAGTGAAGTCCTACTTAGTCCGACTTGAACAAATATCCCTCGTAATACCATAATTTATGACACAACGGCTGGATATATCATTTACAAAAGCACACACACGCAGTACTGGGCGTGGCATCACCTTAATCCTCTACAACACAGGCTATTTTCCGGAGCAATTACACATCAATAATTCTGCATCAGCAATTAGAACTTGTCACTATACGTGATACTGCAAACACTTAAGAATAAAAGGGATTTTAAAATCATTTGTCCACAAAGTTTTATTAAGTCCACCAAGAATATGCAATCTTTAACAAGATTTTACGCTAAATTAGAAAATGTCAGTTTAATATAAGAAAAACAACAAGACGTTCACAAAACGAACTATTTGTTGAAAATAAAAGTAAACAAATCTTTTTCATTTGTTCTTGAGAATAGGCTTACCTACATGCGACAGCGAGTTGTCCTCTCTTTCAGCCATTGTGGGTTAAAAAAGCGAGTAGATAGTAGTAGGGTTTTCTGCTAAAGTTTGCGGGTCTGATCTGTTGTAGCTTGGTTGATTTGCATAGCGCTGCCTCCGCTGAGGGCTGAGGTAAAGTGAGTATCCAATCACAGGACGCGTACATGTCATGTTCAACGCGAGGCCCTCTAGCTGGCCTTACTGTGCCAACTCGTGATCTGATTGGCTATCGCAACTATATATCAACTACATGTGCCCGTTCATGTACAGCGCACAGACGCCCTCACTGTTGATTCTGAGGGCGTCGGTCAGATTTCATACAGCCTGGCAACACAAGCTAGCTGAATTCTGATTGGATTAAAAACTCTGACCTAAAACTACAACACTGAAAGGAGCATAACCAAATGCATATAATATAACACCAAGAAAACAGTATGTACAATAATTATATATATATTTAGAAAAAATACTTTTTTAATGAAATTGACTTTTATTAAAATTATGATAATGATGTCTGATTATGTTAGGCCAGCAGAGAAGGCCTTGCTGGCTCTGACGGTCCAATCTATATTTCAGTGAGCGCAAATCTGCTCTCATTTCCTGGCATTTTGAAGTGTGATTTTAATTATTTGGATTATAATTAACAAAACGAAATGAGCTGCTTTGATGTGGGGAATTTAACGTTTAAATAAATGCAAGGTGAAATAATTTTGATAATTGAGTTACTTTGTCATGAAAGCAGGTGCCCAATTTTATGTGTGCTTCCATCATGAAGCAGCGCTCTATCAACATGAGGGCTTTGCCGCTTAAATATTGCTCAGACGTGGACAGATAAAAAGGTCGGGGCTTTATTTGTTGTATCCCATTCAGCTGCTGTTGCACTTTCACTTTCCTTTGACAAAATTGACTTTCATTGATCAACATTTCGTTTGGATCAGATCAAAGTGAAAGCATTTTCTGTTTGTGATCTTACATTTATACACTAAATAAAATGCTTTTCAAGGAGAACTGTTTTTGGTGCATGCTAATAAACTATTATTCAGTTCAAAGTCCATCTCAAGCTGGCGGAATTAATATTCGGATGTAGCTGGAGCACAACCGCTAACGGCAAACACAGCGGAAGTCGTACACTTCAGCGCGATCGTGTCATTTTCAATCTATTACACCACTGGTGTCAAAGTCAAGGCCCGGGGGCCATATCTGGCCCACCACATCATTTGCAAAAGCAAATCAAACTGGTGGAATTCCATGTTTCCTGAAGTCCGAATCAAAATTTTGAATTGTGCGAATTCAACCGCAATAAAAGTAATTATGTTTTATTTCAATTTGAAAAGTAGTTCTTCGATAAGTCATTCACTGCCAGACGATGTGCAAAAATGAGTCCACTCCATCCAGTGGCAGGGTTTTTGTCATTGTCACTCGAATTCAGGACCCACAGAATACTGAGTGTGCGCATATACCATACTGAGAAACCTTGGACTGTCTCTTTCATCAGAAAAAAAAGAGTTAATTCCGAAATTATATGGGTCTGGAATTATATGAATTTGAAATGAGGGTGGCTGTACAAAATACATACATATTGGTCGATATAGCGCTCGAACAACAGTTGAAGCTGGAAAAAAACTACAACATGGAAAAAAGGGAAATGCTGCCCCCCTTGTGGAAAAGAAAAAAACATTGCCAGAGGCCATGGCCAGCGCTTCATCGGCAACCAAGCATAAATAAACAAAACCCGAATAAATTCGGGAATGGCACTCTACATTATATTTTCATTTCCTGAATAAATTAATGAATGGCTGTGAATGAGTTAATTTGTTGGGCGCTCTACGTGTAATATGTGAAGGGGGATTAAACAATCTAATGGCTTCCCCAAATTCATAACAGCCCCCGAGAGGAAACCGTAACTCTAAGGTGACCCGCAGCAAAAAGTGAGTTTGACACCCTTGATGTGGACTGTACAGGAATGAGCTGTTTGCCAGAAAATAAAAAGCTCATGAACACTCACACCATTCAGCCCACAAAGGAGCTGCTTACTCTGTATTGAGTAGGTTCTGTTTACACTTGCAAGCCACCAAAGAAAGATAAAATGATCCACTGATGCTAAATCGTAAAACAAATGCAGGATTTAGGATGCCAACAAAAAAAACTAAACGATTTCCAATCCATCGTAGAAAGCAAGCATTCACAAAGTTGAATGAGGGCAACTCCCGCTTGAGTGTGCACTCTTCTATTTGAAAAGCCTGTTCAAATATCTTATATTCAGTACGGTTAGTGGCCCAGTGCCACCTCTCCTTTTCCTGGAGTTATTAAATAAGTCGGCAGCGGTGTAGCTCTGTCACAGCCAGCATTAGAACACCATCCCCCTCCCATTACCAGGTGCAGCCTCGTGATTTAAAGCTTTGATTCTGTTCAAATGACAACAAAGGTGAGACCAGAGTTGACGCTCCTAATTCATCATTCCCCGCTTGATAAGAAGCGGATTAATGCTTTTAATGCCGCGGTTGCGGGCAATCATCCATTTTAAAGCCGGCTCCCGGGAGGACGCGTCTGAAAAAAGGAAAACATCTGAAATGTGGTTGGATCAGGGAGGGGCTGGGGATTGCATGGCAGGGATATGCGGAACTTTGTAGGACATTATTTTAGAGCTAAGCGTGGCATCGCTCTCCGCAGTCTTGCTTCCCAAATCTTACCCTGTGGTCTTGGCCTGCGTCCCAGGAGCAGATGGTTGCAAGATCCCGGTTAAAGATTGACCTGAATGATATCATTCAAAATTCAGACCCAAATATTTTTTCCCTTCCCAAGACTAAGTCCGATGACCCTTTCTGATGCGCGTGCAAACTTGTAGCACGCATATTAAGATAATATTTCCCTTGTGCCTAATACCCCAGGACAAAGTGATTCCATGTTGAACTTAACATCTGCTGACTCCTCCAACTTTGCACTCTCCCCCCAAACCTGTGCAAAAGCATGTGAGTTGCAAGGAAAATGATCCATTATCCAGATGTATCTGGGCAGAATGAGCTCCGCCACAGCTGTTTCTCTGATCTCTTCTTTAATTTTCTTTAAACTGTCGCCAAAGTGAACCACACGTGATGAGAAGACAACTGTTGCTCTTGTTAGAAAAAGGCTCATGTGAAACTGTGTCCCCCATCTGTAGCCCCCTCTTGTAACCTTTAACCACATTTTAAACGGACCGCACGACTGAAATTTCTGGGTACCTTTGCCACAATTAGAAATGTTTCTATCTTTCTCTCGCTTTCACTCTCTGCCTCAGTCTCTTTGTCTCTCTCTCTCTCCCACACTCTCCCTCTTCCCCTCTCTGTCTCTCTTTTCTCTCCCTTCTCTTTCTCTGTCTGTCTCTCTCTCTCTTTGTCTCTCTCACCCTCTCTCTCTCTTCTCTCTCATTCTCTATTCTCTCTCTCGTCTCTCTTTTTCTCACGCTGCTCTTTCACTCTCTCTCACTCTCTCCTCTCTCTTTCTCACCCTTCCCTCTCTCTTTCTCACTCTTCTCTCTCTCTCACTCTCTCCTCTCTCTTTCTCACTCTTCTCTCTCTCTCATTCTCTCTCTCTCTCACTCACTCACTCTCTCTCTCTTTCTCTCTCTCTCCATATATATATATATATATATATATATATATATATATATATATATATATATATATATATATATATATATATATATATATATATATATATACACACACAGTGGGACCTTGGCTTATGAATTTAATTGGTTCCCAGACAGAGTGTGTAAGGCGAAAAGTGTATATCCCGAAAATTAATTTCCCATAGGAAACCATTAAAATGAGAATAATGCGTTCCCAGGTCCCCATAAAACATAATTTTCTACTTTCTAATTTTCTAAGCCTTAAAACTACACAAAATATACCTTATTTTATGTATAATAAATGTGCTTTAGCAGGGGTGCTCATTACGTCGATCGGGATCTACTGGTCGATCGCGGCGTGACAGTAAAAAAAAAACATTTATCAGCCTATCAAACGTCCCATCACGTGATTGACATACAGGGCAACCATTCAGATGACAACTAAATTTTGACATTTAGGTCGCCGCGCACGCGTAAACAACGGCGCTAAGCGCAGCAAAATTTACAAACTAGTCAGCGAATTACCTCAGATTTTAAGCCCTTGCTAAAACATATGGTGATCAAAATGAGTGAGAAAGCTGGACCAAGTAAGAAGGCAAAAACATATTACTTTCATACGGAATGGGAGGTGGACTTTTTCTTCACGATGTCATTATCAAAATGCGTATTGCCAAGTGCAGGCAGACTTCTTGAATTACCACACCAAAACATATACGCACACACACACCAAAACATACTCTCACACACACACACACGCATACACACACTAAACACAAACACATACAAATGTCCCCATTGTGGGACTATTAAAGGCTTTCTTATCTTATAGTGATTGATTTCATATTAAAAACGAATGGTAGAGCATTGGTGGGGGTGATGGGGTTTGTGTCTTTGGCAAATAGCTCACTTTGGACATGGTAAAACGAAGTGTTTCGCCTTCTGGGTGATTTCCTCTCAATGTTTTTCATATCATGTTTGTGAGAATATGAAATACCAAGTTAAGAGGCGCAGAGGGGAAAGGCGATGGTTAATGTGAATTAATGACACACACCAAAAAGTGGTGTCAGGAAATAAATGGAGAACAATGTCTTTAATTAGACATGCTAATGAAGGACAACCCTGAGTAGCCGCTTTCATCCTGAAACAAATGGATGTATTATTTTTGTTTTAATAGATACAGAGTGCTTTCCATTCTATTGATCTACATTGAGGGGGAAACAGTAACTGCAAAGACAATTCTGGGATTTTTAAAAGACAAGGCCGAATATATCTTTACTGCAATTTACGCAGGTTCCAAATTCAGTCTCACTTCAAATGAATTTCGCTGGCCTATTTCATTTTTTATCACATCAAAGCGCTAATATATTTGCATAAACAGAGCATCAGCTTTGTGGTGCAAACACTTGCCTCCAATGTCCTGCCAGTAATAATTTAAAGCAATAAATAAACAACTAAATAAATAAATAAATAATACAATGGCAAACAAATTTCTCTTTGATGCCCATTTCTACTCATACCCGAAATGGCCAAAATGATTTGGACACTCGACCGTCACAAAAGAAAAAAAGAAATTATGTCGGCGAAGACTTTTAAGTGTGTTCAAGGGGATTTGTTTCTATTTGTCCAGAAAAAAACACATTTGTGACTGTTGTAGAACCTGAGACAGAGCTTGGTTAATGGACGGATTTAGAAAAATTTAGAGCACTCGAAACTCTAGGGAGTAGTACCACTCTCCAACTATGAGTGGCCTCATTTTTGGATGAGCAGTGGAGAGGTAGCCGTGGGAGGGAGATAAAAAGAAAGTTGGACTCACGCTTACAGATTAAAGTCTCTTACATAAGGACCCACAAACAGTTAAAGGACAACCGACGTCTCCGGACAAGTTGTGTCCATAATTTGTAAAATTGCTTCAAATGACTTCTACTGAGCGTATTTTACAAAGATTCCACCGCATATAGCTATATTTTACGTTTTAAGACTCGCGTTGAATATTCCGGAAGTCTTGTTTTTGAGTTGGTGACGAGTCCTCACCCTACGTCACTGAAGGAACGCCCCTGAGCGAGAAACGACATACCTTGCATCACCTCAATGCATTTTGCGGTACTTTGTTTGGTCTGAAAACGTCGTGTTGATCCGTGTTGATGGCGAAATTAGAAGGAAAACACATAAACAACGCCATGGTGAATCGTTGTATGTTACACTGAGACAACTATTAGATATTCGCTGAAAAAAATTCCAAGGTGAAGAATCAAGCAATTTCCAACAGAGCTCTGGCGCCATCTTCTGCATTTTCTGTGATGCTACACATCAGTCTTGATCACTCAAAATGACCGGAAGACCTTCTTTAATCGATTGCAAACATGTATGGTTTCCTCTTCAGAACTACAGTAAAGTCTCGTTATATCGATATCGGATATATCGATAGTCCCGGTTATATCGATATCTATTTCTATGCACGCACGGAGAAAATTACATGCAAACAGGGTCGGATATATCGATAGTCCCGGTTATATCGATATTTTTTCGGACTCCCTTGAATATCGATATAACGAGACTTTACTGTATTTGAATCATATTCATAACTGGATGCGTAACAGGAAAGCATATTCTCCGAATCTGAAGCCATTGTTTTGATTCTCGAGCAATGCAAGACGTCTTGGCGTGACGTCACAAACTGGTGTGTGATAATGTCTATATAACACTGCTTCATTCCGACACTGAGGACGATGACTTCGATGGCTTCAGTTCAAAAGAGGAAGATGAAGACGGCTTACCGTGATTTTTTACCAGTATGTTTTTTTACCACAAATGTTATACTGTGTTGCTATTGTGTTACTAGCGTGTTGTTACCATGTTGCTCCCGTTTTACTCCCGCGTCACAGGCACCGTTTGGGAAGAAAGTTATATTATTAAAACTTTGAAAACTCTGTGTACCGTCTTTCTTTGTAAATATGTTTACATGTTTTAATGTGGGCACATGCGGCTTATATACAGGTGCGGCTTGTTTACGTACAAAATTGGTTTTCCTCAGAAAATGTAGTGGGCGAGGCTTATAATCAGGTGCGCTCTTTAGTCCGGAAATTACAGTATGTTTGAGAGAGAGCAAAAATGTTCGTATGTACCGTTGTTTGTAACTTGAATGTTCGTAAGTAGGGGAGTGTCTGTATTAGTGGTCATTTTGAATGGAAAAAATTGTCTCCAGTCTCTGCATATATCTCTCACTGAGACATGCAAGGAAAGGAGAACGAGATGGCCACATTTCTCATTTTCAAGCCATTGGTTTATGGATCTCTCAAAAAAAAAACGGAGAAAATAAAAAATCCTATCCCATGTCGTAACCAAATTTAAAAAAAAAGATCATCTTGTGCGTGACAAATGGACAATCACAGCTAGATGATCTCTTTCAAAAACTAAATAGAGTATATCAGTTCGTATTCACTAAGATCCTCCTCTCAGTTCACATGAGAGGGCAACATGTAAATCATCTAATGCTTTATGAGAGCACAAAACAGAACAGGAGAGAATCGGAATCACATATGCCAACGATCAAATCCTAATGCGTGAAAGCTTGTCGAGTACCAGAACAACCTAATAAAGTGGCTGCATTTTAATGACGGTTTCGGGCCATAGCAAGGTGCTCCAGGCCCAAGCTCAGAGCTGTGATGTTTCATTATCATCCCCGTTTGCTTCATTGACAACACAGTAGGCTGCTTTAATTACTCTCCATCAGTGGGGGAGTCAGTGCCACTTCAGACACTCTCTAATCACCCCTCTCCTCTTTTCCTCTGCAGGGCACTCATTATCTCCTACATACAGTGTCATTTCCCCATACTTTATGCCCACCATTGAACTAAAACATAGACAGTTTGCTCAAGGTGGTTAGCTGGATTGGCATTTGGGTATTTAGCCCCAGGAAAAGGCAACCTCTCATGACTACGTTTAAGACACATGCAAAGTAAACCTACTGACTGTGGTATAACGCTTACATCAGTTTTCTTAGAAATGAGTTACATAATTAGGCTCACCGTTTGCTGCAATCCAATTGTGAATGACATTGACAATTCATTTTATTTTTAGTATAATTATGATTGGGTGGCTTGGTGAAAGACTGATTAGCATGTCCGCCTCACAGTACAGAAGTGGAAGGTTTAATTTTAGCCCCTAGCCTTCCCCAGTGTCCCTGCGTGGGTTTTCTCCGGGTACTACGCTTTCCTCCCACATTCAAAAAACATGCATTGTAGATAGATTGAAGACTGTAAATAGGCTGTTGGTGTGACTGTAGTCTGAATGATTGTCTTTGTTTGTCCTGTGAATGACTGGCAACCAGTTCAGTGTGTACCCCGCCTCCTGCCCGATAACAGCTGGGATAGGATCAAGCAACACCCATGACCCTTGTGGGGATAAGCAAATAAAAAATAGTTTCTTTATTTTTATTATTAACTCATTAACTGTGTCCCTACCCCGGATAAATACAGAGCGTTGTGTCAGGAAGGGCATCCGACGTAAAAGCCTGGCCAAAACAAACATGCGAATCAAACCTCTGAAGATGAGGACACTGATTCGCTGTGGCGACCCCTTGAAGGGAAAAGAAGAACTCATTCACTGCAATTCACAAATTTATTCGAGGATTGAAAATATGAAGTGGAGCACCATTCCCAAATTTGTTCGGGTTTTGTTTTTTCTTGCTAGGATCCCGATAAAGTGCTGCCTCTGGAATTCGTTTTTCCCTTCCACAAGGGGGCAGCATTTTCCTTATGTTCTATGTTAGCGCTTTGTTCTAGCTTCAGCTATTGTTAAAGCGCTATATAAACCAATATGTATGTATTGCATTGTAGTTTGGACAGCCACCCTAATTTCAAGCTCAAATATCTCCAGACCCAACTAGCTTAGGAAATCGATGAAAATGTTTTTTTCAGCCGTCATCTGTACTTCTTTGAAGGTGTTGGACGTTTCGCTTCTTATACAAGATGCTTCTTCAGCGAACTAAAGTCTTACTGGTAGTTTCGGCCCTATATGTATCCCTACTGTCCAGACATGGCGGTGCCGGACTCTGCTATGATAGGTCCCTGCTCTCAGGTTGGATGGAGCAGAGGACTACTCCCTGCGGCTCCACTGATTACTCCTATTGTCCTGACTAACGACTGGTCTACCATTTGCTCTGGTATCACCTCATCAGCATTATTAATCCTATGTTGCCTAAGCAGGCTGTTCGTCTGTGTCAGCTCTCAGTCGTACAGGAGTGGTCCATCGATAAGAAGGTTTCTTCAGCCGTCATCTGTACTGTCGATTGAGGCCCACTAGTGTTATCTAGTGGTATAATACTAGGATAATACTAGTGGGCCTCATTCGGCAGTACATATTGGCCGTCCTCAACAGTGAATGGCTCCCCAAACACCTCACCAAGGAGGCAGCCAGGAAGCACCCTGATCAGAAGCCCAAGCCACCTCACTGTCACGCTGTCAAGGTGGTGATGGCAATGGCAGTGGACCCCAAAAAAGCAGGCAGTAGGGAGGAGCAGGGTGTGTTTGACAAATTGTATTAAAATTAAGTCAGCAGGAACAAAATCTAAAACATCAAAGTCATCAGAACAAAAAGTCCAAAGTATCAAACAAAAGCAAAACATGACTTGGTAAAACAAACCAGACAGGGTGAAACAAACAATGACTTGACACAGAATGGTCGTGCCGGGAGTTCTTTTAACTGCCACTGATTAAAACAACCAACACTTGTGCAGCTGCAGGCGGGGCCGACAGTGGTTGCCAACTGGAATGTGACACTCACTTAGTTACTATGACCAAGCTTGTCATGGAAGGAACTCATTTCAGCCGGATCTGGTTCTTTCAGAATACAAACCCATGTTTTCCTTTCAGGGGGAGCCTTGCCAGGCCACATGGGTCTATCCCCAGCATCCGCACACTTTAAACTCCACTTCTAGTCTCAATTTACAAAATAGAGCCACAGTGACTTGGATTTGAACAAGAGATAACCATGTCCAAATATGTAGGTCATCATAGGGTCTATGAACTGTACTTTGTCTGGTCCCTTACTTAAGACCTATTTGCCATGGATGACCCACCCAAGCAAATTAGCTCCTAGGATCATTGGAACACACAAAGTCTAACACCACAATAGGAGATGGTCAGGGAGGGCTACTATGGTGATACAGTTTTACCTTGGCTTATGAACTTAATTGGTTCCCAGACAGAGTGTTTAAGGTGAAAAGTGTGTATGCCAAAAATTAATTTCCTATAGGAAACCATTAAAATGAGAATAATCCGTTCCCAGGTCCCCATAAAAATTAATTTTCTGCTTTCTAATTTTCTAAGCCTTAAAACTACACAAAATATACCTTATTTTAAGTATAATAGATGTGCTGTGGTATTATAATTAAAGAAATAAACTGTATGGTATAATAACATCGTTTTATTTACCTTTGTGATGGTCGTTGATGGCTTGATGGAATGGAGTGGTCGGTTTCATCAGCATAAAAAAAAAGGAGTCCAAGATGGCGCCCGAGTAGGCAGCCGTCAGCAAGTGCTCTGATGAGCCTTGCTTTTTTTGTTGTTTTTGTCTTGTTTTTGTGTTTTCTTTTGTCACTTTGTGTTGTTGTGCGTCGTGTGGAACGGATACGGATTGTTTTTCAGCATTTTTGACCACGACATTCATCAAGGAGGAGACTGTGCTGAGCGGTTGCGCCTTTTCGGCAGCATGAATATGCCTGTACTGTTTTTGAAAGGGAGGAATGTCGGTGCCATTCGACTGTCATCGCTGGACACCAAAGGGGCCATTGTGTTTTTTTGCGCCAGTAATGAGCAGCATCTTCACAGCCCCACTTTGTTCAGTGGAAAGTCGGTGCTGTTGGACAGTCTGCGGCTGGATGGATACATGGCTTGAGGAGCCCGCGATAAGAAGGAAGGAGTGTCAGCGCAGAGCGCCGATGCGTACATGCAACTGTCGCGGGATGGAATTGAAGCTGATTTATGGGGGACAGGAGATATGAGACGATCTCTTTTCGTCAATGGATGCTACAGCTGCGTGTTTGCTTTCAACATTTAGCTGGTAGTCGATGTGCACGTTCCACCATGATGTCCCTGATCCACTAGTAAAGAGACGCTTTGATCCTCTCCTCTTTCATCTGGAACTGCTTTATGTAACAAAGAGGGTACAGAAAGTGCTTAAGAATTAATGTCTCTCTGTGTCTTTGTGTTGTCATGTTATTTGTTATTTAGTTTTTTTTGTTCTTTTGACTTCAAGACGGTGCCGCGAGAGTGGCTGCCTTTCCAGCAGCTCCTATGTTTTGCTTTTCTACTTTCATTTCTTTCATAACTTTGCTGCTGTGAAATGTAAATTTCTCCACTGCGAGACTAATAAAGGCAAATCCAATACAATCCAATTAAACACTTGATGAAGAATGTAACCTTCTTCTTTCACCATCTTGAGGAATGATCCCTTGTAGGTGCTGTCTCTGTGATAATTGTATTTAGTTCCTCATCAATTGTGTTCTGTTGAGCTGGGTTGATAGTTTTTTGGATCATGCGTACAGATGGCTTGTGGAGGTTGTTTGTGGAGCTGATTGATGGGATATTTTAACCCTGCAGTCTACACTATGCCTTTGAACTATCAAAGTTGAAACTCCCTCACTGTCGTCTGCCTGTCTCTTTAATGTTTAAACCACGCCCCTCACTGCTGCGTTCTTGACCAATCACGTGGATTTAACCGAAGACTGGGGACGGGGAATAGAGGACAATAATAGTTGGCTGCTGCCATTTTGTTGTTAGAAGATCAGGCTTGTTCGCAAACAACACATCACTCATTGAGGCAGCTCCGTGTACGAAAAACGTTTTCAGAAATGTAATGTTCGTAAATCGAAAAGTTCGTAAGCAAGGGGTTCGTAAACTAAGGTATCACTGTACTTGAAAAAAAAAATAGTAAACCAGGGTTACAATTGGATTGGTTCTCCAGTATTGCACAAACATAGCAGTTATAAATGCACGAAAAGAGGTCAGCTCAGGAAGCTAACACTAACTTGCATCTCATCATTGATGAGCCATGCTGAAATGTGTCCGAATATGAAATGACTTTCAGGACAGTCACTGCACAGATGATGGGGATTTGAGTGTTGACAAAAGCAGTTCAGAGGGGACAGCTCGCATTGTCTTCTTTTACTGCCCATCAAGCAGTATACAAAGTACCCCGGCCCTCCGCTGTGCGCATGCCAAGGCTCTTTGTTAGCCTGAATGCAAGTCTATTCATCTCAGGGCGAACAACACAACACAGTAATAACACAGTCATGAGTTTTGACTGATGTCATTGAGGCGAAGTGCTGCCTCTGTAAGCTGGAACCAGCGCTGGCCCGGTTGACCGTCGAGGCCCACTGACCTCGGCGTGACCCGGTCCGGCTCTAACGCTCCTAGCTCTTTACAGACTCAGACGAACCATCAACAACAGCCGTGCTTCTTAATGCCAAATCCAGGTTAACCTCCCGACCGCCCTTGCCCCCCCCTGCCTTCTGGCCAAACACAGACATGAGGCTGATGATTCCCATTTTTCACAGCTAATGACGTGGAATAATATTGGGACGGCTAGTTGTGTGAAGCAGCAGCACTATTCATTTTTCCTCCGTAGTTTTGATTGACCACATGCAAACAAAGTCATTACATACAAAGTCATTACAGCTCCCTCCTTTTATTTGTATATACCTTATTTTATGCATTGTAAGGCACACCGAATAAAAGCCTTTTTTTTTTTTTCAAAAGCTGACCATGTGCCTTATAATCCAGTGTGCCTTATCCAGTACATTTGGAAATATTATTCATTGAAAGTACACCTCATAATATGGCTTATCTACAGAAAAGTTTTAAAAATAAGTCATTCTTATAGTCGTCTGAAAAATATGAGGTGTCTATATATACAGTGTCTATATACTGTGTGTGTGTGTGTGTATATATATATATATATATATATATATATATATATCGCGATGCCTTGTGTCCTCCATGCATGAATATGTAACGTATGGAATACGGAAGCAGATGTCAACAATGCTGAATGGTTTAGGAGCTGTTATTGTATGGGAACTAGGTCACTATCCAAGCCCACTCGCTCGCTTTGACTGTTTTCGAGTGACTATTGATTTTCTGACTAAAGCAATGACTTCATTCAGATCACCATCAGTCTGCCATCTGACACGGGGAGTTTGGTGGACCGGATATAATTCCAGCAGATATGAATCATAAAACCAAATGCATTAAACAGTCAGTACATTTGACAACAAATGTGCATTGTACTCAGAATAAGTTGCATGACACACAATACACAATGTCACCATTAATTTGGCCTCAACATTCACAAACACTAATCGACATTGCAAAATAAATGCTGTCATTTACTTGGAACCTAATTTGTCAAATGCGGGGGCATCAGCAGATTCCTTTTCTTTGGGCATTCAAAACAGAATTAACAAAGAGCGCAGGATGATTTTTTTTACTTTCATCCAGGGCTGCCAATTTTTTTTTTCAAACAAAAGAACGACCATAGGCATGCATGTATGGCAGAATGTAAAAGAACAGTGAGACATGCATGTGCGTTTGCATGTGTGTGTACAAGCTGAAGAGAGAATGGGGAAATAGGATTTGAGATCTATATTAAAACTGTAAATAGCGCTTAAAGATTAGTGACGGGCAGGAGGAGGTGACAGCAATGTGAAAAGTGGATTTTTCCCCTCCCCATTGCGTTTATTTTGATTGCGGGAGCCTTGACAAGCTTCAACTTGATTGTGAGAAGGCGGCGTGCGCAGCGCAGCCTTGACGACTTTCTTTGAGGCATGTCGAGATCTTTTGGTGACTGAAAGGAACACAAATCAGGATTATGTATTACACAGCCATATTCAAGCAGCCCGGCATTAGAAGCTCTGACGTGTCTGGCAATACATTGTTGTCGCATTCCTCTCGCCAGCTCTGTGCGCTGCAATTACCAAGAACTGCCTTTCAGAGAAGCATTTTATTTGAAGTTATACAACCAGGGGATAGACGCCGCCATTCGCAAAATCAATTATTTGGTGGTGACATGAAGAATGCCTCAAATGTCAAAAAGCCTAGTTCTACATCACTTACAGAACAGTTTTGTTGGAAAGGGTTCTTAACAGTCAAAATTATCCACTGAGCCATCATAATAAAGCTGTTTCATGTCCTCGCAAAAATAGTAAAAACATCTCAAATTGATTAGCCCTGAGGAGTTTCAATTAGGAATCAACAAAAACTTGATTTTAAAAGTATGTGCTTGTGTCACCCAAGACCAGAAAGCATTAAAGAAAAAAACATTACAAAAGAGTATTAATCATATTCCAAAAGAGTAAGCAAAGGTATACTCATTTTTTGCCACGGGCCACATTGTATTTACGGTTTCCTCTCAGGGGCCGTTATGAATTTGGGAAATCCATTAGAATGTTTAATCCCCTCCACATATTACATTTAGAGCGCACAGCAAAATAAATAGATTTCAAATTTGAAGTCAAAAATAATGACTGTTATCGTGGTTGTGTCACGTTCCGGCGGCGACAGTGGCAGCTGGCGAGCAGGAACGTGTGGTATTGGCGGTGAATCGCTAAGCAGGACAGAGGCGTGGGTACCGGCAATGGATTTATTAACATAAAGCGCGGGTCCGAAAATACGCGGACCCGGTAAAAAGCTCGTGAGACAGAACCAAGAATGACAAACTGACAATGTTAGTGGGTGAGTAGCGGCAATCCACCCAACCACACTAACCAAGAAAAATAAAGTGGCACACGGGGGTGCAAAATAACCTACGACGCGGTGCAATCAACAAACGCGTTCGTGGCTAAAATCATTCCTCGGGCGAAGCAAATTATGTACTGGCAACAAGTTCCAAGTACTGGCATGGCACAAGGCGAAGTATCTTCCGACGCTGGGTGAGTGCCAGCGTCGGGTTTAAATGTCCACAGTCAATGAGGAGGAAATTGACAGCAGCTGGCGAGCGGCGGGAGCGGAGGCCCCGCCCAGCTGTCAACTGGCTCATGACAGTACCCCCCCCTCAACGGACGCCTCCTGGCGGCCCACCTGGTTTCGACGGGTGAGCCTCGTGGAATTCCCTCAGGAGCGACGGGTCCAGAATCCAGGTTCGCGGAACCCATTGACGGTCCTCCGGTCCGTAACTCTCCCAGTCGACCAGGTACTGGATGCCCTTTCCCCTGCGGCGTGAATCCAGGATCTCCCGCACTGCGTATGCCGGTCCTCCGTCCACCATCCGCGGGGGGGGGGGGCAAGAGGGGGGCCAAGGGGCTGGACTCCACCGGTTTGATGAGGGAGACATGGAAAACCGGGTGGATCTTCATGGAGGCGGGCAGGGCGTGATAGGGCTGCCCTGGTCTCCCTCCATACACGGTGGGCCCGCCGAAGATGGTGTTGTATCGACGGGACCTCCACCTCCCCTTCCTGTGTGGGAAAGAGCGGCGGCTGGTAGCCATAAGCCGACATAAACGGTGACCGACCTGTGGCTGAGGAGACCAGGGTGTTGTGGGCATATTCCACCCACGGGAGGTGGATGGACCAGGCCGAGGGACGATGAAGGCATACGCAGCGCAGGGCCGCCTCCAGGTCCTGGTTCTTCCGCTCGGTCTGGCCGTTGGACTGTGGATGGTAACCGGAGGACAGGCTGGCCGACGCCCCCATGGACCTGCAGAAACGCTTCCAGACCCGGGATACGAACTGGGGCCCTCGGTCCGACACGATGTCAGTGGGGATCCCGTGGAGACGGACGACGTGTTTGACCAATAGTGTCGCCGTCTCAATAGCGGACGGCAACTTGGTCAACGGCACGAAGTGTGCCGACTTAGAAAACCGGTCCACTATCGTGAGAATTACCGTCTTACCACAGGATGGGGGGAGGCCGGTGATGAAATCCACTGATATGTGGGACCAAGGGCGCGGGGGGACAGGTAGGGCGCGGAGCAGTCCTGCCGGAGGCTGATGGGAGACCTTGCCACAGGCGCACTCCGGGCAGGCCTTAACGAAGTCCGCCACGTCGTCGCGGAGCCGCGGCCACCAGAATCTCTGGGAGACGAGGTGCTCGGTGCGGCTCACCCCTGGGTGACACGCCACCTTGGATGCGTGCCCCCACTGGAGCACCTCCGAGCGCAGCGACTGGGGGACGAACAGTCTGCCTGTGGGACACTTATCGGGAGTCGGGGTACCTTTTAATGATTCCATGACCCTCCGTTCGACCTCCCACTGGAGCGCCCCCATGATCTGGCGGCCGCAGGATGGGTTCCGCAAGGTCTTCCTTGTCTGCTGGCTCGTGGATCCGCGAGAGGGCGTCGGGCTTGGTGTTTTTGGTTCCTGGACAGTAGGTTAGGGTGAAGGAGAAGCGTGTTAAGAAGAGCGCCCACCGTGCCTGGCGTGCGTTCAGCCTCTTGGCGGCCCGGATGACCGCCAAGTTTTTATGGTCCGTAAGCACGGTGAACGGCTCCTTCGCCCCTTCGAGCCAGTGCCTCCACTCCTGAAGAGCCAATACGACGGCGAGCAGCTCCCTGTTGCCCACGTCGTAGTTGGCTTCGGCGGCGCTGAGGCGGCGGGAGAAGAAGGCGCAGGGGTAAAGCTGCTGGGCGACTGAGGAGCGTTGGGAGAGTACTGCCCCAACACCTGAGTCCGAGGCGTCTACCTCCACAATGAACGCGGCGTTGGGGTCTGGATGGCGGAGAACTGGGGGGTGAGAGAAAGCCTCTCTCAGCAGACGGAACGCGGCGTCCGCTTCTCTCGTCCACCTGAACGGGGTCTTAGTGGAGGTGAGTTGGGTGAGAGGGAGGGCCTTCCGGCTGTAGTCCCGGATGAAGCGGCGGTAGAAGTTGGCGAAGCCCAGGAAGCGTTGTAATTGCTTGCGAGAGGTGGGCGTGGGCCATTCTACTACCGCTTCGGTCTTGGCTGGGTCAGCCCGGATCTGCCCCCGCTCCACGATGAAGCCCAGGAAGGATAAGGAGGAGGTGTGAAATTCACATTTCTCGGCTTTGACGTATAGTCGATTCTGCAGCAGCCGCTGCAGAACTAGCCGGACGTGCTGGCGATGTGCCTCAAGGGACTCTGAAAAAATTAAAATGTCATCCAAATATACAAAACAGAAAATATTCAGAAAATCCCTCAAGACATCATTAATAAGATTCTGGAACACAGCGGGTGCATTGGTGAGACCAAACGGCATCACCAAGTACTCGAAATGTCCCAGAGGTGTCTTAAATGCGGTCTTCCATTCATCCCCCTCTTTAACCCGAACAAGATGATAAGCGCTCCGGAGGTCCAGTCTAGTGAAGACGGTCGCGGCCTGGAGGGACGCGAAGGCGGAGTCAATCAATGGGAGCGGGTATTTGTTCTTGATAGTTATTTCGTTGAGTCCCCGATAGTCCACGCACGGACGCAATGATTTATCCTTCTTGGCGATAAAAAAGAACCCCGCTCCCAAGGGTGACCGTGATGGCCGAATGAGCCCGGCCGCGAGCGAAGAGTCAATGTAGTCCCGGAGAGCCTGTTGTTCGGGTTGGGAGACGTTGTACAGACGAGAACTGGGAAACGGAGCGTTGGGCTGAATGTCAATGGCGCAATCATAGGGACGGTGCGGTGGTAAGGACAGGGCGCGGTCCTTGCTGAACGCCTGTCGTAGGTCGTGGTAACAGGGCGGTACCCCCTCTAGGCTAATCTCCTCCCTAGGGTAGCTGTGAGATGGTGCCGACCCGCCCGCGGCCGACCGGAGGCAGTGAGCGTAGCAGAGGGGGCTCCACCCCTGAATGGTAGGTCCGTCCCACGAAATGGCCGGATTGTGGGTCCCCAGCCAAGGTAACCCGAGCACGATGGGAACCGAGCGTGAATGCATCACGAAAAACCGCCGGTATTCCACGTGATTGCCCGAGAGTACGAGTCGAAGCGGCGCGGTTTCTTGCGTAACCTCGGCGAGTAACCGACCGTCGAGATCGAGTATGCTCCGACTCGCCCCCAGCTGAACAACCCGACAACCCAACGCCGACACGACGCGCGGGTCTATAAAACAGCCGTCGGCCCCCGAGTCCACTAAGGCCCGAACGGACATTGTCCTGGTGGGACCGTGTATAACGGCATCCAGCTCCAGTCTCCGCGACGTGAACCCCCCCGCGGACCTTAAGGGGACCCGTTGTTTGTGTGGACGGGGTAACTTACAGTCATTGGGGGTCTTTCCGGGAAGCCCCCAACTGGGACAGTCCGGGGCTCGATGACCCAACTTGTCACAGAGCTGGCATGCCGGGCCGGTGTTGCGTCGCTCCGGCGCCCGCGCAGCGGCCCTTTCGCCCCCCATCTCCATCGGCTCCACGGCCGCGTGCCCCCCACGCGGAAAGGTCCGGGCACCCCCTCGGGTCCCTGCTGGCGGCTCGAGATTAGCCTGGGCAGCCCGCTCCCGGGCCCTGTCTCGCATCCGGTTGTCCAGCTGCAGCGTGAGGGAGATCAGCTCGCGAAGGCTGGAGCACTCGTTGCGGGTAGCCAGTTCGTCCTTCAACGCAGCGCTGAGCCCGCGCCGAAACATCCCTCGCATGTCTCGTACCCGCTGGCGGCAGCCAGGACGCGGAAGGCGACGGAATATTCCGCCGCCGATCGGTTACCCTGCTGGCAGATCCACAGCTGGGACTCCGCTGCCCGCCCACTCACCGGGTGATGGAACACCTGCCGTAACTCGGCGATGAAGTCCGGGAAGGAGGCTCGGAGCTCCGGCCGAGATTCCCAGACGGCCAACGCCCAAGCGGCTGCGGGTCCGGCAAGCAGGCTGGTAACGTAAGACACTTTGGCCGCGTCAGTGGTGTATACGGAGGGTTGCTGGTCGAAAACTATGGAGCACTGCAGCAGGAATTGCGCACAGCGTCCGGGCTCCCCTCCGTAACGGGCGGGATGTGGGATGTTGGGTTCGCGGCTCAAAGTTTGGGGAGGGACGGCCCCCGCGGCGAAGGCGCCGCTGGTCTCAAGTCTGTCTACCCGTTGGGCTAATCGGGTGATGTCGCGGCGGATCTCCGCGATGGCGGGCACCACTTGACCGAGCTGCGCCGCCTGCTGAGCGAGGACGGAGAAGATTCGGTTACTGTCCGCAGGATCCATGTTGGTCGGAAGATTCTGTCACGTTCCGGCGGCGACAGTGGCAGCTGGCGAGCAGGAACGTGTGGTATTGGCGGTGGATCGCTAAGCAGGACAGAGGCGTGGGTACCGGCAATGGATTTATTAACATAAAGCGCGGGTCCGAAAATACGCGGACCCGGTAAAAAGCTCGTGAGACAAAACCAAGAATGACAAACTGACAATGTTAGTGGGTGAGTGGCGGCAATCCACCCAACCACACTAACCAAGAAAAATAAAGTGGCACACGGGGGTGCAAAATAACCTACGACGCGGTGCAATCAACAAACGCGTTCGTGGCTAAAATCATTCCTCGGGCGAAGCAAATTATGTACTGGCAACAAGTTCCAAGTACTGGCATGGCACAAGGCGAAGTATCTTCCGACGCTGGGTGAGTGCCAGCGTCGGGTTTAAATGTCCACAGTCAATGAGGAGGAAATTGACAGCAGCTGGCGAGCGGCGGGAGCGGAGGCCCCGCCCAGCTGTCAACTGGCTCATGACAGGTTGATATGGGACAATTTGAAATTTTGGTTCTGACTTTAGCAAGCTTCATGGAATTTCACAAGGTGATTTGATTTCGCGGGCCGAATAAAATGATGTGGCGGGCCAGATTATGACCCCAGGCCTTGACTTTGACAGCAGTGTTCTAAAGGTGAAAAAGAATATGAGAATAAAAGAATGTCAACAATGACCAAATCTCTTTGCACAGTGTATCTGACAGCCCCTGGCTGAGAAGACATCATAGCACTGCAGTAACCTCACTAGTTCGATGGGATATTTTTCTCTCTTTTTTCTAAGGTTTAGGGGGGGGCATCAAGGAGATCCATTTTGAAGACGCGGTTTGACCATCATGACAGAGCGATGCATTCTCAAAGACTCATTCTATGAGTGCACAAAGGCATGTCAGGCTAGGTTAGTGTGTTGGCCTCTCAGGGGTTTACTTTGAAAGGGAAAACTTGCACTCAATTTTGTTGTTTGGACTTGAAATACATCTTTTGTGACAATCCAAGGAACCTTTGTGGCACAACTGTGCGCTACATTATGTTCATTGGATGGACCCCCAGGGTAACCCCACTTCTGACTGACAGCATTGGTGAGGATTGGATTGAGGTGAGAATAACCCCTAACCAACTCAAGAGGACTTCATGGATGGATGGATGGATGGATGGATGGATGGATGGATGGATGGATGGATGGATGGATGGATGGATGGATGGAGGGAGGGAGAGAGAGAGAGAGACAGACAGACAGACACACAGTATGATATGATACAAACGGCATTCTAGCCAACGTACAGCATTTTTGTTCCATGAATATTCACTTTTGTGTCCTTTTAAACCTACGAAGTAAAGGGAAGGGTACTGTTTTGTTTTTTTTCAGAGAAGGAAAAAGTAGAGCTTCCAAGTGCCCTTCAGCTGACTTCCTCGCCAGTTACCATCGTTGATATTCCCTCTAATACAAAAGTCGTCCGCCGCATCATCACCCACAATTAAGTAATCGCATTTGCCTGACACTGGGGCAATGTGTGTGCTCTGGCCCTTTCCCAGCCTTGAGCCTTTATCACCATCCAACCTCTCCATGACAGACAGGACTGATCTCCCCTGCAGCCACCCTCTCCTGTGGCAGTAAAAGGACAGCAGTGGAAAGACCCCACAGGGGCCACTGAGGGTGGACTCATGAATCAAACATGCTCCTGAAGCTTGCTTCTTATTGCTCGGGTCAGCCTAAGCATTAATACGCCACGGCTCCAGAGACCTACCGACTGTGACCTCCTCTACTTTCCTCCAACTGTCGGGCACTGTCCTCGGGTGCCAAAGAGGACGTCCCTCTGACACGGTCACGTCACATTATGTCCACACTGAGAAGAGGCTAATAATGACAGAGGTGAGCGAAAGACAAAAAAAGAAATAAATTAAGAAATAAATATTCTGACACTGGACTATTGATTCCGCTTATTGTAAGTCCTCTACAAATACCTCTATGTATTTTATGAACATATAGAAAAACAATAATAGAAAATGACCATTAATTGGATTAAAAAAAAAAAATATATATATATATATATATATATATATATATATATCTCAAGCTGCATAAGCAAATATATTGTGTAGTTTTCATTGCAGTTTTGTCAACACACAATAGCCGAAGGAGGAGAAGAAATGGAGTTGGTTGGAGATTTATTGTTAAAGCCATTTACAAGACAAATATTTCAAGAAAAATGGACATCATGAAGAAAGGTCGGTCACTTATTTCCTGACTAATGTTACCCTCTAGTGGACTTATTGTAAATCACACCACACTTTTTTCAGTCTGGAATGATTCAGACACTACTGAAGGCCTAGGGAGGAAATCCACGGCCCGCCACATATATGCAGTATATATACAGTCCATATACAATCTATATATACAGTATATATCATGCAAAAGATGGAACACAATATAACAGAGCACTGTAATCATATAACATTCAATAGTTGATATGAACTGTCATGAAGACAATCATCTTAAAAGTACATCCTGCACCGATCAAAAACTGAAGGGGGAAACACACAAACACACGGGGCCACGCAAATAAAACATAACCACTTTGGAGGGGGGAACAAGTTGCAGCAATGGAGCATGAAGGATCAAATACACTACAAAAAGGGAATGTGGGGGGTGGGGTGGCTTGATTCTTTGATGCAATGCCGGGCAGGATGAGTAAAATCGACTGTGTACAGGCTCTTCCAAAAACACCACCAATCTTCATTGGCCAGACGGGGTGTGATATATGTGACTGTCTTCCAGCGTAAATTAGGTAGTCCGGAGCGCCGCGTGCTAAAGCATGACGGGGGACGGACAGTGCACTAACTCAGCCGGCCGGGTGCCATGCGCGGCAGCTTCTCTGTGCTATGCTTTGCCATAAATCACCAGCTGGGGGAAATGAATCGCTGTCCGTCTGAGCTGGACGCACCAGCTGGCATCGCCATCACCTGGCCAGCAGGAGCCCACACCGACACCGGAGCGAGTGAAATCAAGAAAAATGAGGCATGGAGGCAGACGGAGCTATAGCCCCGCACTCTCTCATTAGTCTCCTCTGGGCTTCCTGCTCACTGAGCTCGTCTGAAGTGAAAGGGCACACAAAATATATTTCAGAGTGTCACCAAGGGGGAGGGAAAAAAAGGGGGAAAATGATCACCCCAGGTCTCCTCACAAATCTATGTAGCATCGTGCTGGCAGGCAGCATTAGTGTTTCTATAGCCAGAGCTCTGGGAGGCAACAGGATGGACTGCAGCTCACGGAAAGGCCGAGTCACTACTTTGTGTTATTTAATGGAGTTACACTACACTATGTGAGCAAAAGCAGAGCGATATAGACATTTTTGTCAGTTCCTTATAATGAAGATATTCTCGGACAATTCTTTGCTTCTACTTCAAATGTCTGAAACTAATTTTTTTTGCCGCAGGCCACGTTGTAGTTATCATTTCCTCTTGGGGGTCGTTATAAATTTGGGGAAGCCATTAGAATGTTTCATCCCCTCCACAGATTACATATAGAGGGAACAACAAATTAATGAATAACTAGTTTTCAAATTTAACTCATTCACTGCAATTCACATATGTATTCGGGAATAGAAAATATGAACTAGAGCACCACTCCCGAATTTTTTCGGATTTTATTTTTTCTTGTTTGGGTGCCTATAAAGCGCTGGCCATGGCCTCTGGTAATGTTTTTTTCCTTTCTACTAGGGAGAAGCATTTCCCTTTTTCCACGTTAGCACTTTGTTTCAGCTTCAGTTGTTGTTAAAGCGCTACATAAACCAATACGTATGCACTGTATTTTGGACAGCTGCCCTCATGTAAAGCTCATAACTCCAGACCCATTTAATGTAGGAATTACCTCGTTTTTCTGATTAAAGAGGAGAGTCTAAGGTTCCTTACTCTGCATTGAATGTTTATGTAGTTCTAAAACCAATATTCTGTGGGTCCTGGAGTTTAAGTGACAATGAAGAAAAACCCTGGCACGGGAGTGGACACATTTTTTGAACATGTCTGGCAGCGAATGAGCTAAAGTAAAAAAATAATGACTGCCATTGTGGTTTACAAACAACAATTTGAAATTTTGGTTCAGACTTTAGCAAGCATCATGGCACTTGACATGCTTGATTTGCTTTCACAGGCTGAATAAAATGATGTGGTGCGCCATATTTAGCCCCCAGGCTTTGACTTTGACACGTGTTCTACTTAATAGATTCAGAAGAGCTCTTGTACATTCCAGTACACAAAGACCATAAAGGGTGGCTGAGCTTCCATTTTCAGTTTGTGCACTGCGAAGGACGTGGACACTTTTATCTATACATTTAATTTGACTGAAAGCAATGACCCAACTCAAGTGGAGATTCTACTCTACATCCAGAAGTACTTGACGAAAAAAATGTGTTGTTGAATAGATTTACACTTTTCCAAATATTGCAGAGTTGCTCGTGAAGAGTCCACTTGTACGCTGACCGCTGTGATTATGAGGAGCTGTGTGGGTGGCAGAACCGAGGTACTTAGCGAGAAAATGGCTTGAAATTCTATCAACAGAGCCACACAAAAAGTTGGGACGGATCAAAAATCGTATAGGTTTGATCTTGTATTGCGCATATTGTACTGTTGTTTACCCTATTATCCACTGAAAGCACTTTTTGCATTAATCTCCACACCGCCGTTCGAGAGCCACTTTGCAGTTAAAGGGCAGTCAAAGTCAGAAGGATATACAGTGCGGCGTTCATGATGAAAATGGGGCATGATAAATGAACACATGCAGCCGAGATTGATGGCAAATTTGAGGCTTGGGGCATAAGGCTGGTTTCCTGCATGTGATTGGCAAAGCCAATTTCCTGCCAACATTCAGAGCGGTTCTCGCCTGGTCCTGCAGTGTAGCCGTACAGGTCCATCACTGTCTCTGATGTGGAGGATTAGCTCATCTCTCCAGTTTACGCGAACGTGCCTGTCAAAGGGCTGTGATGAATGGCAGGAAGGAAAAGAAAATGCCCTGCCGGCTCATTGCGAATGAGGGAGGGGGGCAAGGTGAATTCTGGCTGCAATTGGCCTCAGGCTCATATCTCACCTTGCTGTCCCTTTCCCTCCCTGTGGCTATGACCGCCCGCCGATGTCCAGGTGTACGTTCACATACCAGCAGCACACTCATCTGTCGTGTGGTCATTCAGTAATAGACCACCGCATCACTTTGACAGGAAATCCAATTCTATCAGCGTCTCTAGTTCTAAGGATAAAGCAGATAGTGTCCACGAAATCCCCTCCGTTTATAGCAAAAGGGCATGTCTAAAGGTCAGGTATTTTAAAAGAGATGCATCTGATGTGGAGGAGGATAACAATCACAGCCTATTGAAAGTGGCCGACCGCCTATTTCAGAGGAAAGGAGCTAATCTTTGGCACACACAGGAACAGCATGCATGTCATACACTGGTAATGAGTGATCGCTGTTCTAAGAACACCATTCTTATCATTGGCTCGTTGCATGTGACAGGTTTCAAAATATTTGTAGGCTTCTTTTCTACATACAGATTAAAAGGTAATTTTAATGGCTGTTTCATCCATCCATTTTCCGTACCGCTTATTCCTCACTACGGTCGCGGGGGATGCTGCAGCCTATCCCAGCTGTCTTCGGGCACAAGGCGGGGGACACCCTGAATTGGTTGCCAGCCAATCGCAGGGCACAGAGACAAACAACAGTCACTCTCCCATTCACACATAAGGACAATTTGGAGTGTTCAATCTGCCTGCCATGCATGTTTTTGGAATGTGGGAGGAAACCGGAGGACCCGAAGAGAGCCCACGCAGGTCCGGGGAGAGCATGCAAACTCCTCACAGGAAGGCCGGAGCGGGAAGCGAACCGGCAACCTCTGCACTGTGAAGCTGCTAACCACTCGACTACCGGGCCACCCTTAGTGACTGTTTAGTAATACAAAATAAAGTGAAGAAACTACAACCCAGTAACTATCAGGATTTGAATCTAAGATGTGATGCAAATGTTGACGAGGATTATTTGCTTTTCCAAAGCTGCTCGTTGAAATACTAAAATAAACATTCAATTAACAATACATTCAATTAACAATACATTCATTTGAATTAAGTTCTATTTATGTTAAGCAGTTGCGCCTTTGTGTAGTTGTGTCATATACAGTAAAACAAATGTATCTACCCCGGTCAAGGATGATGCCTCGTACTGATGCCCAAAAAACTTTTATTATGGAACACCGCAGTGACGTGCGGTGAGGTTCATGGCTGGTGAGGCACTGACGTCATCACAGTCAGATTTACAAACATATGAACTCCACAGAGTAGCTTATTCACCATTTGATTGGCAACAGTTAACGTGTTTTGTTTAAAATGTCATGTCAGCATTCTTTATACACTGTATACAAACTTAGCATAGAAAAAAGAATTAAAAAAAATGTTATTATCGTGTTACCTTTACTTATAAATGAAGTCCAAGTCTCTCTGTCTCAATGGAGATCACTGCCAGTGAAGAAAGTCCTGATGCTGTAGTAGCAGTGAGCACGAGCTGGAGCAACTTTGTCGCTTCAGGAATAGTTTCAATGAGATCCTTCTTGGCCAAAAAGCTGAGAAGCTGTCCAGGAGATTTACATCCATCTCTCACCGTTTGTAAGCTAGACAGTCCGGTGTTGGTCTTCCTTTAATTATTATCTCCTGCTTCGATTGAAAGTCCAGTTTAGAAAATTCTTTCAATTTAGATATGTAATCCACCATTCTGAAAACAAGTCCAAGCAACACGAAAAAATGACTGTATGGTTGCACTTAACTTGCTAACTGTTTACTGTCGCTGACTGTCACTAATTCTATTATTCTGCAACGAGGAGTCGCAAGAAGCGAGCGCCCCCTGTCACGAGGCAGGAGAACTGTGTGCCTCACCTATGCACAGTTTTGATACAAATAAAATAAAATAAAAACTGTAGTACAGTGTTTAGAATGTACAATTATTGTACATTATATACACCAGCTAAACTGTAGACATTTAATAGTGATATGCAAAGGGACAGCAATGCGGTCTCACTGCAGAGCAAGCCAGCAGTTTGCATAGTCATTGCGCAATCCATGGTGAGGCTCAGCCGGCCGCTGCCTCACCACTCGTCTCCACTTAGTATTTGAACGGTAAATGTGAAAATTCAGCGATTTTGAAAAAAAATCCAAAAATGGTGAAGTTAAATGGAAAAGAATGTTAAAGTACGAATCACTAAATAAATATAACTTTAATTTCTTTTGTCATTTGATAGTTCCATGATGACAGGTGAGGCAATGCTGTCTGGCGCAGTGTAGCAGACGCCATTTTCTACCAGCTTCCGTGTTTTGAACTGTCATACGCGAGGACAATAAAAAAGGCGTAGCAGAGCTTATATACAGTACTGTTGTTCAACACTAA
The DNA here is from genome assembly GCF_051943395.1 of Hippocampus bargibanti. Taxonomy (NCBI): domain Eukaryota; kingdom Metazoa; phylum Chordata; class Actinopteri; order Syngnathiformes; family Syngnathidae; genus Hippocampus; species Hippocampus bargibanti. The sequence continues at coordinate 15,938,951 of NC_142737.1, read as the reverse complement.
TTTCAACCATGGGGAAATGTAAGAATTGTGATCTCGGAACGAAGTACAAGGCAATAGTGGTTGTCGAGGAGAATCCAACAAGGAGAAAATCCTCCATCGCGAAAGAGCTCGACGTGCCGCAGTATACTTCATCAACGTAAGTAATGTAAACGTTGCAGTTTTCGTTTTCCGTTCATTTAATTAATTGTATTGTATTCAGATATGTTTATCACTTGCAACAATCAGTGTTTTTCATGTTTATACATGCTGGCGTTCGTGGTTTCGTGTGTGTAGAACAACGTGAGGATTTTGCATTGGTTGCAATTTTGAAAGGAAATAGTCATTAAAAAAGTGTAAAGACGTTTTTATTCTATGCATAAGTTTATTTTTTACTTCACTACTGTACAAAAAGCATGCTCGATACGCAATCCATGAACCCAATGATAAAATTACATGCCATATCAAAGATCCCCCATTTACGTATTGCCCCCTCCGCTTTTAATGTAGTTCGGCGCAGGACGGATATATCGATAGTACGGTTATATCGACATTTTTTCTGACTCCCGAGAATATCGATATAACGAGACTTTACTGTACATATTCTCACTTTTTCGCTGTTCATTTCCTGTTTAGGCTGCAGTTGTCTGAAAGTGCAATTTGATTGGATGATACTGACTCAGGTGCCTTGAATTCGAAACAGGTAAATGCCTGCTTTTGAATAAGAGGAAGAGTAAAAAAAGAAGTCGAGTATCGTACACTTCAGGTTGAATGGACGGAAGGATTCACTTTTGTCGAGAGAAAAGGTTCTGAAACAATATCATTGATGAAACAGTTGAATGTTAGTGGCACTTTGACACAGCAGAAAGCAAGTGAAATCACACACAAACATATATATATATATATATGTATATATATGTATGTGTGTGTTTGTGTGTGCGCGCCTGTGTGTTTGTGCATGTGTGTGTTTGTGTGTGCGTGCGTGTGCGCGCGTGTGTGTGCATGTGTGTGCGTGGGTGAAAAACATTTCAAAATACTTTGCTTGTAAGGCTCTCATAGTCAAGGTTCCCGACCCCTTCCTTAGACTCTCTTCTTTCATCATAAAAAACAGTTAATTCCTAATTTACAGTATATGGGTCTGGAGTTATCTGAGCTTGAAATGGGGGCGGCTGTACAAAACGCAAATGCCTCTGGTGGGAGCGAAAAACATTGCCAGAGGTCAGACCGGTGCTTGATCTGCACCCCCACCCCCCCCACCCCAAGCAAGAAAAAGCAAAACTCGAACAAATTTGGGAATGGCGCTTCATGTGATGCTTTTCAATTCCCGAATAAATTGAATGGCAGTGAATGAGTTAACATTATGGAGTGGAGGTTTTCTTCTGAACACATTTACCGGAAATTAAATGTGTGTGTACTTTTAGACATACCAACAACTGCTACTCTCTCCGGTTAACCACCCCCTATGCCCCTAGCAAGAGCCTCCCCTCAGCTCTTCCATTTCAGCAGCAATCATGCAGCTATGCAAATACAGTGTACTGAGGAGGTCTCACAACATCCTCCAGGACATCAATGCCAGCTGCCCGAGCCCTCAAAGTTGACCACCCAACTGAGGCATACAAGGAAGTCATTTCTGCAGGCACAGCTCCCACATTGCCAAAGAGCCCCGCCAACTCGGATAGTCCTTGAGGACTATACTGAAACATCCATTTTCAGTTTTGGGGACATTTATACCGCTGAGCAGAAATCAATCATTCTCACCCCTGCACAGACCAACTGAATATGTCTGCTTACTTGGCTGCCTGAAACAAAAAAAAGACACCCCCTCTATCTGATCCACATTTCCGGGATATATTCATAATTCATCATCTTCGATTCCTGACATCTGCCACTGACTGTACCATCGGGTCGGCTGGAATTAGCCACTCTTGGGAGCTGCGTTAATGTGCTGGTGGGCCAACACGTGAACCCCAACCGGGGGGTGGGGGGGGGGTGGAGGCCAGATCGGCAGGAGCCTTTCACACTCCTAATGTGTAATTAGGAGCCAATTTGGAGTGCTGCCTTCCTCTGCTGAAATTAGCTGCCTGTTATTAATCGGGGCGACTAGTTCAATGGCACGATGGGTCTCGTGCTAATGTAACACAAAATGTTCTTAATTACGGCTGCGAGAGGGGAGGCAGAATAGCAGAACACGGGCACAGAGCCTCGCCTGCTGCATTTAGCCGATATATCATCACCTTTTTGTTCATTCAGCCCGAGGATGCTGCCTACAAATGATTGAATAAACTGTAGCTCTGACTTCAGATAGAGAATTGTGAGGAGAAAAAAAAACATCTGAGCTACACCGCCCATGAAATCCATTTGCAACGGCTGAATGTCAGCTCCACTTGAATGAAAGATTGTCCATATTATGTGATTACAAGCATCGGCCGTCCTTTGGAGAGTTAAGTGCTGTGACCCTGACCACGCTCATCAGCACTTGTCTGCTCATGACTACGCATGAGAATAAATACTTCAGTGTTCAACCTGGTTGTTCTTTTTGTCCCCACCAAGCAAGTGGAAAAGATCAAAATGATGAAAATTTATATCCGGCTGGAACTGAAGTACAATGAATTCTTGGAAGTGGGACAGTTTGGCATTTCAAGAGATTCGACACAAAGGAGAGCTTTTCCCTGAATCAGCCATGAGAAATTAAAGGGTAACATAATGACGATTGCATTGTGTTTTTCTTTTGGCTAAAAATTTAAGTTAATCAACATATTGCTAGAATCAGACACACTTTTTTTCACTTGTGCGTCAGTCAATGAATCCATGGTCATCCCCATCCTAATGATGAATATTGAACTAAGTATAAAATATATATATATATACAGTAAAGTCTCGTTATATCGATATTCAAGGGAGTCCGAAAAAATATCGATATAACCGGGACTATCGATATATCCGACCCTGTTTGCATGTAATTTTCTCCGTGCGTGCATAGAAATAGTATCGATATAACCGGGACTATCGATATATCCGATATCGATATAACGAGACTTTACTATATATATATATATATATATATATATATATATATATATATAATCTATCAATGAAAGCTCATTTTATTGTTTTCTTTACTGTACTACCATTGTAACCACTTTTTTCCACCAACAATGAAGTAAAAATATTCATGTACGCAGTTTCACATTGGCATAAATTTTCAAAAACCGATGACATTTCTTCTTTACCCATTATTTTTTCAATGGATAATGTTTTCAAAGTACCAAGAAATCAACAGCCGCCTGGCCTGCATTGTGTTTGACTTTTGTGGGTCATCTGTAAACGAACACCACATGTTGATGTAATGCTATACCCTTAATGTGTTCAAGGCGGTGCTCTTTGGATTTGTATTGCATTTGGTCAGTTTTCATTTGTTGCAAACCACACAGTAATTTGAGTAACTAACGTGTTTATTTAATGAATAGAATCCAACTGTAAAATGTTGAATTACAAAGAAAAATAACTTTGCTTTACCTGAACTCAAATCCAGAGAGGAGAATACTGATAGTTAAAAATGCTATTTGCAATTGGATTGGATTAGCCTTTATTAGTCTCGCAATGGAGAAATTTACATTTCACAGCAGCAAAGTTATGAAAGGAAGAAGAAAGGGAGGGAAGAAGTAGAAAAACAAAATGCAGGAGCTACTGTAAAGGCGCCATCTTGAAGTCAAAACGACAACAGCAACAAATGTGACAGGCGTCATGTGACGGTTATGTGTATTCATGATAGCTCAATGAACCCTGAAACAGTGACAAACAGCGTTTTCCATATGAATGTTGTTGGACAGCCAGTTCTTCCTAAAAATCTTAACAGGCCTAAATTCAGCAAACGGCTCCTTGAAAAACAATTTCCTCCACAGAACAAGGACCCGACCAGCACATTTCAAAACAGTCAACACACAATGAAAGTGTGCGTGAGCGCTAATGACCACCTCTTGTCTCTGCAGCAGGATGAGCTCACGCTGAGGTCATCACATGCTGCAAGGCCGGCTGCGCTTTTTCTATTCAAAATAAATACAAACAATAGGATGGGGCAACCTACCACTCAAGCATTATTGATAGAATAATGAAGAAAAATAATCTCATGTGCAGGGGTCACTGAGTTAAAGGTCAACTATGAAGTCATTTTCGAAAAATCCTAAAGTAACTATTTTTATGTCACAAGTAATTAAACAAAATAAATGAAATAAAACGAGAAAAAAATCATGTTGATTTAGTAAACTCATATTTTCCTGCTGGCATCATTGCCAAGGTACATGTGTTGCCTCGTCGTCCACTCCATATTTTATATCAGCATCATTATAAACCATTACAGAGTATTCGAATCCATGCACTTAGACACCTTACGCCTTAGGAAAATTAAATTAGCGAGAACATAATCTTGGCATACAAACTAGTTTTCGGCAAACGAGCCAAACCACACGGAGCGCCACGGTGGCTGTCGGACTAGTGGTCGGCGGAAGAACACCAAACAACACGGCCGAACAGCGCCACAGTGGCTGGCGGACTAGTTTTCATCACCCCTTTCCTTGAGTGCATACGTGGTTTGTTATCAAGGATACATTTGCTATTATGGTATGGAAAAAGACCCCACCACAGGCTAGTGTTCAGCCAAAGAGGACACAAAACAAAATTAAGGTCGAGCAGAAGAAAGAGATCATCGATAAACACGAACGAGGTGTGCATTTGTGTGACTTAGCATCCCACTACCAGTCTGCTAAGTCGACTATCGCTACGTGTGGCTAAGGGTGTTTCTGTGTTGTCTAAGCAAATTCTTTGGCAATAGAAGATGTTCAAAAACTTCTGTTGATTTGGATTACTGAAAAGCAGCTAGCAGGGGACACTGAGAGTGAGGGTATTATCGCTGAGAAAGCACGGCAACTTCACTCGAATATCATCAAGAGGCAACCTGGAAGTTCGTCATCCATTGACAACTACTATCACAAAGGTAAATAAAACGTCTTTATTATACAGTACAGTTTATTTCTTTAATTACAATACAATATCACATTTATTATAGATAAATTAAGGTATATTTTGTGTACTTTTAAGGATTATTTAGTAGAAAATTATGTTTTGGGGGACCTGGGAACATATTATTCTCATTTTTAATGGTTTCTTATAGGAAATAAATCTTTGTCAGACGAACTTTTCACCTGACACACTTTCTGGGAACCAATTAAGTTCGTAAACTGAGGTATCACTGTAGTTTGGATATTTTCACACAGGATTTTGATATGAAGGGATTTTTTTTCAAAAAAACAGCCAGAATCATTCATCGATTATTAGCACTCTGAACATGATAGTAAAAATTTATTTAGGTCGTAGCTTAGATAGTAATGTTTAGTGAGACCACATCCTACCCTCTCCCACATAAGTGAAATGGAACTCCAGGCAATCCCGCCTTTGAGCATCGTTTTCAAATATTAGTGATGGGTGGACCGTGATTGATCTCTTTCAGAGATGTTACAAGCAAACAAGTTTAACGCAACAGAATGTGTTCAACTATGGTGGTTCCATGGTATCTCAAATACGGAGAGACAAAATTGTGGCCCTGTAGACAAAGAATTAACTTTGCAGGGGAAGCCCCAAGGGAGCAAGATGTCCTCGGTTTGTAAGGAGGGAATTGAACTGCGGGCCTATGAGAAGCCCAACAGAGGTGACTGATGGCGCACTGAAGCCCGAGTGTGACACCTGGACTTCCTGTCACTGTCCCAAGTAGAAAAAGTGACATTTGACAGGAGGGGAGTTGAGACTGCAACGCCACAAGTCAGGACCAGCTGACAGGAAGGATGAGAGGTGTGCAGTTAAACTCAATGATTCCCCCAACGCCTTTTCAATCTTGTCAGCCTCCTCTTTCCTCTCCTTTTCTTTGTCAGCATGACCCTTTAAATAAAGCACGGTCCGGAGGAGGCTGAAGCTATCAATTAGAGTCATCTTGATGAGACTGAGGATATTAATAAGTAGGCGTCTCACAAAACGGGATGAGATCTCAAAGCAGCAGGCTCTTGAATTTCCCGGTCTACATCACTGAACTCGAAGCAGACATCCAATTATGTCTTCTTCATCGACAAACTAGCAGAGCAGCTGCTAGCCGAAGAGTCTTGCCATGCCAGAACTGGCCAGGCACGTGCTGGAGAACGCCAAAACCTTGAAGGAGATGTCACAAGATGGCTGGAGTCAGACGCTTGAGTGAACGATAGTCCCCACGCTTCCCTGAAAGCATGACATTGCCAAAGGGGGGGAGGGGCGGAACACCATTTTATCATTCAGTGCAATCCGTGCCCTCTCTTCCTGTCAAACATGCCATATGTCCCCGTCACAGGTCGTCTTGCAGCCTTATCGGGTGTGACAGGGCTATTCACACACTGCTCCCAATCAGACACCATCTCCTGAAGGAAAAAAAATGCCCACTATGGTTTGGTGACAGGCTGTCAGGCAGAGGGCAGCAACCTCCACAGGGCTTCATCTGAGAGGCCGCCCATCTGGGGAACGGGCAAAAGCCAGGGGTCACAAAGGGAGACACAACGGAGACGTGCACAAATACGCACTCCGCTTACACCTCATTCTGCCAACAACAGCTAAATCTTGATAGAAGCGCTTAGCTGATTCAAAAACATGGTGAGATTAAATAAATGCATTCTTTTTAGAAAATAAAGAGCACATATCACACTTTACAAACATCCAAAAACTGGTCCATACTTTTTTCCCCCGAATGAACAGAGAAACAAGAGAGGCTGGTTGTTGACGGAAACATGCAACGATTGGGTAGGATCAAGTCAGGGAATTAAGGCCTTAATTCCCTGACCTGATCCTCGAGATTGATGGGGTACAACACAAATTCCGAGGTGAAGGGCCCCACCCTTACGAAACAAAAATATATGTTCCAATATATTAACTGTAATATATTGCGACCTATTTTAAATTTTGTCATCAATGTCCATTAATTTCGCAGGGTCGCGGGTGGCGCTGGGGTCTATCCCAGGCGTCTTTGGGCACTAGGTGAGGGACACCATGAATTGGTTACCAGCCAATCGCAGGGCACACAAATACGAACAACCATCTGCTCTGACACTCACATCTCGGGACAATTTTTGAGTGTTCAATCAGCCTGCCATACATGTTTTTGGAATGTGGGAGGAAACCGCAGGACCCGGAGAAAGCCCACGCGGGCCCGGGGAGAACATGCAAACTCCACACCAGGTGTTCAATTCACGACCTCTGCACTGTGAAGCCGCCGTGGTAACCACTCGACTACCGAACCGCCACATTATATTGTATATTGTTCATAATATATTGTTATATATTGTAATATATTGAAAATTATACAAATGATTGATTACCATGTTTTCATATATTTCAATATATTAAAAAAGAATGTGTAATATATGCATAAATAAATAAATAAATAGAACAAAATATATGTCATTTTATATTTATTAATAACCACAATCATATAACATTGTCTTTGACCGGGTAACTCCGTGGAGTCCAAGACACTCAACAATATTGTCCTGGTAGTCTGACTCATCATTAACTCATTTACTGCCAGATGATGTGGGATTGTGTCCACTCCAGTGCTAAGGTTTTGTCATTTTCACTGAAATTGCAACATTCAATGCAGCGGAAGAAACCTGAGAAACCTTTTTTCATCAGAAAAAAAAAGTTTATGTCGTGTCTATTTGGTTCTAGAGTTATTTACAGTGAAAGTGGGGGCGGCTGTACAAAAGCCAAATGCAGGCAACTCTGAAAAGTTGCCCATTTTTCACAACCTGAAATCAAAAAGATGACTAATCGCAAAAAAAACACTGTTGCAAAGTATTAAGGATTGTTTTTATTAATGATGTACCTACCACTAATGCTCCCTTGTTTAATTTATCGTAAAAATCCCTTGCTGATGATTTTGCTCCAGTTGGTCCATACACTCTTCGTCATTTTGCACAATGCAATGTTTGCGTTGCGTCGTCTGCTACAACCTACATGAACTCCTCTTTCCACTCTGCTTTTCTAAGCGCCTTTCAACTCAAGTACACTTGAGAGTCAAGGGATAATGTACGTTTACGTTTTGTAGCGTCATAAATGTTGTTAGCTTCTTTTGAATCTTTCTTGTGGGGCTGAGGTTCTGTGCATCTACTTTGGAAAATGATATGCAAATGCACGACCTTATAACTCTCAGGAAAGACGGAAGCACAAAGCAGGCTTCTGATTGGCTGCTGTGCTGAGTATGCAAATTGCCAGACGAACCGAAATTCAGACATTTCCAAACCGAATGAAGGTTTCGAAATTGGAATAATTTATTCTGATTTCGAAACCTTCGTTCAAAGTTTGCTTTATTAAATAAAGTTTGGTAATTCATTGAGAACCACTGACTGAGTTCCGTGAAAATACTTACAACTCATTTACTGCCAGATGATGTGCAAATGTGTCCACTCCAGTGCCAGGGTTTTTGTCATTTTTACTAAAATTGCAACATTCAATGCAGCGGAAGAAACCTGAGACTCTCTTCTTTCATCAGAAACAAAAAATATGTCGAGTTTATTTAGTTCTAGAGCAGGGGTGCTCACACTTTTTCAGCATACGAGCTACTTATAAAAACAACCAAGTCAAAATGATCTACCCACGACAAAAATGCAAAACATAATTAATTTCCAATGTTTTAAGGATTCTTTGTATGTACAATGTATGTTGATGTACCTTGCATATCTGAATAAGCCAATATTGCACAACACACATAATAACTACATATACATAACATAATAAATAACTATTAACATTTTTGTAATTACCTGAGTTTACTTTGATGACTTGCACTGCATTGAATCAGCCAGGAATGCATAGTCCGTACAGTAGCTGCTGAAAGCCAGCCTCAAGCACATTTCCAAATGTTCATCATTCATGGTGGAATGGTATTTGGACTTAATGATCTTCATGTAGGAAAAGGCTGACTCACATAAATTAGCCGAATAGTGCAGTCAAGGAGGGAGCACATTTCCTCATGTTGGGGTACTTTTCCTGTGTGAGTAAGTTACAGAACTGCCCATGAGCCCTGGACTTCAGCAGTGAGAACACTCACAATCTCCGATGTCTTTCCACATTTGCTGGGTTAAATCCTCAGCCGTGTAACTGTATGTCTTGACAGCTGCAGAGCTTTGATTGAAGATAATATCTCTGCCTTATTTTTAAAGTCTCTGAACAAGGAGTCAGCTGCTTCAACGAATGCTTCTTTTACCATCTCTCCGTCTTGGAAGGACTTATTGTTTTTAACGATGGCGTGACTCACCCGGAAAGATGCTTCGGTGGCGACTTTCGCTTTTGAAGTATGTTAGGTGAAAAATGACTGCTGTCCGGACAACTGGGATTTTAGTTCGTCCACCGTTCTCTTTCTCAGCTGGCTTTTCGGCGTGAAGTCAATGTCGTATTTTCCATGAACAGTCCGAAAATGGCACTCCACATTTTCCCATTCCGTATGAAAGTAATATGTTTTGCCCCCTTACTTGATCCAGGTTTGTCACTCATTTTGATCACCATATGTTTTAGCAAGGGCTTAAAATCTGAGGTAATTCGCTGACTAGCTTGTAAATTTTGTTGCATTTAGCGCCGTTGTTTACGCATGCACGGCGACCTAAAGGTAAAAATTCAGTTGTCCTCTGAATTGTTTCCCTGTATGTCAATCAAGTGACGGGACGTTTGATAGGCTGACAAATGTTGTTTTACTGCCACGCTGCGATCGACCAGTACTACCTCCGCGATCGACCGGTAGATCGCGATCGACGTAATGAGCACCCGAGTTCTAGAGTTATCTACAGTGAAAGAGGGGCAGCTGTACAAGAGCCAAATGCTGCCCCCTCGTTGGATGGAAAAACATTGCCAGAGGTCTGCTTGATTCGCACCCCCCATTTCCCGCAAGAAAAACCAAAACCCGAACAAATTAGGGAATGTCATGCTTTTCAATTCCGGAATAAATATTGGAATAGCAGTGAATGAATTAAAATCAAGACCATGTTTCAGCTACTAACAACTTTAGTCTGCGAACGTCACATGACAAAACTCAAAAAACATGTGAGCAGTGATTTGTTGTTAGCTGAGCAACTGATGTCATTTTCAGTCAAAAGAAGGTGGCCAAAATGCCGTCCACTTTTAGCGATAAAAAAAATGGTGGATTTTGTTGCTTACTCAAGAGTCCACAAATATTAATTAGATTAGTGAGGGTGCAAACAACATTATTGGAAAGAAATTTGGTGTGTTGACTTCCACCACTGTATTTTTCACTTTTTTTCTAGTGCATGTTAAGGCAGCTCTCCACTTGCTTGCATGTTTATTTCGGCACAAATGCACATCCCTTTGACTTGGTGGCTTGTTACCTCAACACACAATAACACTGCAGCAGCATTTCCTAAGTGAGAAATCAGTTGCAAAGTGGGCTAAAAAGCACACTTATCACCCCTGCGTTGATATGGAGAGGGAAATACTGTATATGGGAAAAGCAAAAGGAGCAGTGGGGCAAGGGGGAGAAGTGTTATTCCCTGATGAGAGCTATCTCGCGCAAAGAAGTGGAATGTGTCACCTCAACTCCTGAAAAAAGACAAGCCTCCGAGCAGACACTTTATGAAACATTTTCTGTGAAATGATTGCTAATCTATGCAAGAAAGCAATCGGGGGCTCATTCATAATGCATGAGCGACGAGATACCGGTTTTGCAACGCTTTTGGATTATTAGATGTTATCTTGCATACAGCATCTGAAATATGAACACCCCTACCTGTCCGATTGTAATTACATGACTGCAGAGGTCTGCCGAACAAAGTGGTGGTGAGGGAAGAAAGATGCAGAAAAGTGCAACAGACAATTGAGAGCATCCATTACAATGCGAGCGCAAATAACTTGAGCTGGGAATATTTGTTTCTAACGGTTTGGTAAATCCATTTGTGCCATTATACATCAACCTAAAGCAGTTCCTTTTAGTAGATCAGACTGACGTTTTAATGGTCCATCAATCACAGTTGACATGTTATAACATTTTGAGATCATCCTCCTCCTCCTCCTCCCTGAGCCTCTAATGGTGGTGGGAGGATGTATCTATTGAATTGGCTGCAATCCCAGTAAAATGATGAGAACGTAGCTCTAATTCAAAGCGAGTTCGAATGTGATGCAGTGATTAGTTCTTCCTCAAATTAATGCGAATCAAATTTCATTTAGGGTATTTTAGTTCTATAGACTGGCTTCAACACAAGGGCTTTTTTTCCTTTGAATGAGTCAGAGCAAGGATGAAGGGTTCTATAAAAAATCAATGAGCCTTTTCAAAGGCAACAAGAAAGAAAGGTGGTTTTGTCTACAATTAAACAAGTGCGCTAGTGGCACTGAAGGATGACAGTGTGTTGCGGGTACCTGCTTCACCGAATCAATTACTGGATCAATACAACGACATGATACAATTCTGTGATGGAGAGAGAAAAAAAGGAATGAGGACTGGAAGTCAAACTACGTTAAAGGTGGCAGACGTTCACAACAAACAGTCCACAGGGACTCGCCAATAAAGAGCAAGTACGTACCTGACATCCAACCGCCAATCAAGTGTCGGGTAACTTTGAAGAAAAAAAGCGTATGTGAAGGGTTCACACATCCTCAGATGATTCCAAAGTTAGGAGGAAGAGCGTAATGCTATGCTTATACCTATGCTAGTAGAAACACGCTATGCTAATAGAAATAGCTTATTTGTATTTGTAGTACAAGACGTTCCCACTTTATAAACGAGCGGTCGTTCGTAAGGTGAATTTGTTCATAAGTTGCTTCAGTGCTATATTTGTATGGAATGTATGTTTAAGTCAAACCCTGAAAGGGTAAGTACAAAACACCGACGCTCTCACAGTCGTAAAATAAATTCACACCTACTGTACTACGACCACATATATCCTTTGGTCTTCGTAAACCATTACTGCATCAAATGACTTTTTGTTATGAATCGCCCCTCCCACATACTCTAGACAGCCAATCGTAATCGAGCTTGGAACCTCCTCCTCAGGGCGTCAACTGGTAAGAGGGATATCCTTCCCGCCCAAATACTCGCAGCCAATCATAAGCGAGTTCGGCAAATCGGGGAATGAACTCGCAATACTTCAGCATAGCCGAGCGCTGATTGGTCAGCCTTGGTGTCCCTCGCGTAAACAACCAACCCGTTACCTCCAACGTGTCTCTGTGCATGCGTGTGCGTGAAGCAGCGTAAGAAGACAGTCGCAAGCGAGCTCAGCCTGAAAAAGGCGCGCAATACAAAATCAAATTTACAACATCTCTGTTGAAACATTTTTCGATTTGCGGTAACCTTAAAAATGTTCGCCTGTACCACTTTTCGTAACTCGAATGTTCGTAAATTGGAGAGCGTCTGTAAATGTATTTTTAGCCATCACCATTTACTGTGGTGATTCACAGATACTGTACATAGTTTTCAATTTCCTTTATGTTTAGTTAAGTATTTGCAACACCACTGATTATTTTCTCACGTTTTCCTGTTGTAATGGTCAACAGGCCCATTGGGCAAGATTGCCATTAAAAGATGGTAGACAGGTTAGGTTTACGTCTGTGTAAGCTCTCAGTCGTACAGGAGTGGTCCATCGATGAAAAGGTTTCTGCAGCCGTCATCTGTACTTCTTTGAAGGTGTCGGACGTTTCGCTTCTATCCAAGAAACTTTGTCAGCAAACTAAAGTCTTCCTGGTAGTTTAGGCCCTATATATACAGTAAAGTCTCGTTATATCGATATCGGTTATATCGATAGTACCGCTTATTACGATACTATTTTCATTTCCCTTGCACATTTCTAGTCTTTTTATGTATAATTAGTACCGTTTAGTACGATACCCGGTTATGACGATAATCCGGTTATTACGGTGCTCCTTTTCATCCCCCGCCGGCCATTTTTGTTGTTTATATCGATATATCCGTCGCGCCATTGGTCAACTTGGTCACGTGTCTTGTTACGTGAGCCGCCATCGGTCGCGCTATTGGTCGACTTGGCCGTGTGACTTTGTCACGTGACACGCCATCGGTCGCGCCATTGGTCAACTTGGTCACGTGTCTTGGTTACGTGTCACGCCATCAGTCGCGCCATTGGTCGACTTGGTCAGGTGACTTGGTTACGTGCCCAGCACCCGTGTAGCAGAGCCATTTTCATTTTCAGACGCTAGCTCGTGTGTAGCAGACGAGATTGAAGTGTTTGTGTTAAAAGGTAAAAATGGGAAGCAGAAGAAGATCGATGACTTTTTTAAATTGTATACATAATACAGTAAGATGTAAGCGTTGCAGTTTCCCTGTTGTGTTATGTACATGCCCACTGTACTGTATATGAATGCAATCGTTTTTTGCAACAATGTTTCTTGTTTTGTCTGCTGAATCGCGATGATTTTGAAAATTATTAACATTCCATACTGTGTATTAAAGGACAGCCGATGTCACTTTTTATTCACATGCAAATAAAAATGACTTCACGCCAAGACGTCTTGCATTGCTTGTGAATCCAAACAATGGCTTCAGATTCGGATAATATGCTTTTTTGTTACACATCCAGTTATGAATATGTTTCAAATACACTGTAGTTCTGAAGATTAAAGCATACATGTTTACAATCATTAAAGAATTATATGTGCCATTTTGAGGCAACATTGGGGGAACATCTCCCCAAAAAAAAGGGAGCTAATGGCCAGCTCCGTTTCTTATATGGCGCTTGGCTGCCCTCTTTTGGCGGCTTTTGTTTAATGCAGTTCGGCGCAGGATCGGATATATCGATAGTCCCGGTTATATCGATATTTTTTCGGACTCCCTTGAATATCGATTTAACGAGACTTTACTGTATATCCCTACTGTCCAGACATGGCGGTGCCGGACTCTGCTATAATAGGTCAGCTAATTTAAAAGTGGCCTTTTCTAAGTTACGTACCAGCAGAAGGATGTCTCTCCCAAAGTTGGCAGCAACCAGGTTAGGTTTACAGAAGACATACCAAATGTATGGATTTGTACAGTATGTATGTACAGTATGTGCAATATGTATGTACAGCATGTATGGACAGTATATATGTACAGTATGTATGTATGTACTGTCTGTTTGTATGTACTGTATGTATGCACAGTATGTATGTACTGTATGTGCAGTATATACTTTGTGTACATAATGTGTACAGTATGTATGTATGTATGCATGCACATTATGTACAGCATGTATGTACAGCATGTATGTACAGTATATATGTATGTACATCATGTAAGTACAGTATATATGTATATGTAAGTACAATATGTACGTATGTATGTATGTATGTATGTATGTATGTATGTATGTATGTATGTATGTATGTATGTATGTATGTATGTATGTATGTATGTATGTATGTATGTCATCCCTGATAGTGGGATAGCAATGAGATTACAATGTTTTCTGATGGCTATGGTGATAAGGACAATGCATCACTTACCCCTTACACTCAATGCACTCAGTTGCTTGGCAATGCACAAAAAGCCTCCCACCCCGATCACCCCCGGGAAGATCATGCACAACATCATGATGTTGATGTTTCTTGTCTCTAGGAGGGCTGGGGAAAATGGCCCCCGCTGAGCTTATTTCTATGTCCCACTCTGGCGCATCTACTGTAAAAGCTTAACATTAAACTGTTGTCTTGGATGATACAAGATGACAAGACATTGTGAGGCCTGTGAGTGGAGAGATGCACATATAAACACACTTTGCAGGAAGTCACCGAAGCTCCTGTTCAGAAACTGGCGGCCATCAATGACATGACATGTTGTCAGTCAGCTCCAGTTGCGTTTTCAAACTTAATGGATCATGACAAGCTCTCCAGCCACCCACTGGGGGTCCAGAGGGAAAACGCCCTTGGTGAGCATGACCACTCAGCGCATTCACATTTAACATTTCATTCGTCAATCCTACTTGAATAAAATGAATTCAACATCCTCGATTCTGACCCGTCCACACAAAACCACATTTAACATAGTACAGCCTTCATTTCTCTGCTCTTTAAATCACCCTGGGGCTGCACTTTTTAAAAATCAAATCCCTCCAAGTCAGGCATTTTCTGTTTATCCTTGGACCCCTTTCACTCTACTTCCTGTATTATCTGAAATAATCTTACGGCTTCCCAAGATTCTATTCATCAGAGCAGAGAGAAGAACGCGTTGACGTTGACTTAAAGAAGAAAAAAAATATCTGTGGCTCAAAAGAAAAAAGGGGGACAAAAAGAGTGATGCGCTTCAGATGAAACAGCCTGTGTTGTCTCACCCTTGCCGTCCCCGCCCTCTTGTCAATGCCGCCTCAATTGAACAGTGCAGTGGGAATTAAATTCCAGCAGGGGCTCAGGGGGGCAACTGTGCACTGTTTGCCAAGCAGGGTTGTGGAAGATTGGCGACAGTGATGTTTGCTGAACATAAAAATGACACAATCCAAGGGGTCAGACGGGGCGCCGGGCAAAAAGAAAAGGAGGGTGACAAAAGTCATTTATTCAAATACACCGCAGCACTTAATCTTCATGACATTTAAAGGTGGGGGGAGGCCATGGATATTCCAAAAATTATAAATCCCAGTATGACCTTTTTCCAAATCAGTAGTACTCCAAACAAATCCATCTTCTGGGTGTGCAGCCTTTGCAGCATAATGTTTGACGATTTTGAGGGTGACAAAGGAGATGCAAAGCTTACAAACTGTTTTGCTGTAACTGAGCCTAAAATGCACAATGCTACTTGGTCACTTTCATGATCATTTTGGTAGCATACAATCAAAAGAGTGCAATGCTGCACGAAAGTAAATAAATGTGACTGTAAAGTTTCCTTGAGCATTTGAAAGGAGTTTGGAAATAAAATGTATTATTATTATTATTTTTTTAGTTGTTAGGGACTCTCCAGAAAGGAAAATGTATGGAACTGTATCGCCATCTAGCGGTCAAGAGGGACTACATAAAATTACCAGTTTGATAAGATTCATGATTACATACAGTATGAGCCCATCTTTGCTCAATTTGGCATTGTCCTTTGCTTCACTGGAGCGGCTGAGCAAACCGCAAGTCTTGTTGCATGTCTAAAATATCCACATCCTTGCCTATGTCTTAGTAATGGTTTAAGATTCTTAAAATATCTTCCTTTACAGAAAGGGAGGAATGCACTTGGACACCAGGCCCGCCAATACTTGTTTCCCAGCAGTCAAAGTCGCAGTCTTTCAATTCATGTATCGCCGTCTCGACTACACTGGAGTCTGTATCTACAAATAAAAGGCAAGTCATGAATGTAAACACTTGAGAAAGGAGACAACAAAATAGTCAATCCCAGTTTATCTTGGGAGTAATTCCAGGTCACCTGCAACAGGTGAAAATCTGGAAATAAGAGATACTGAATATATATCTTTTTTATCATCCCCCCCTCTTAACCCACTTAACTCATTCACTGCCAGACGTGCAAAAATGTGTCCACTTCAGTGTGGGTTTTTTGTCATTTTCACTCAAATTCCAGGACCCAAATAATATTGAGTTTTAGGACTACATAAACATTCAATGTGGCGTAAGAAACCTTAGACTCTCTTCTTTCATCAGAAAAAGAGTTAATTCATAAATTTTATGGGTCTGGGGTTATCTGAGCTTGAAATGGGGGCTGCCGTACAAAAGGCAAATGCTGCCTCCTCGTGGAAGGAAAAACATTGCCAGAGGTCTAACCAGCGTTTTATCGGCAACCCCGCAAGAAAAACTAAAACCCGAACAAATTCGGGAATGGTGCTCCAATGGCGTCATATTTTCAATTCAATAAATTCAGGAATGGCAGTGAACGAGTTAAACTTAGAAAACACAATTTTTACAGAAACTGTAATTGTATTTCAATAATGTAAAGTCCAAAACTTTCCGTATGTATCGTGATAACTGTGAGTCAGGCATATGTGAGACAGGGCTTTGCGAGGTTGCATGCAACCTCGCAAAGTTTGCACATCTAAGCGTGATCTGTATCGGAGGCAGACTTAATTGTGTAAGTTTGTGTCTTCTCACGTCAAATA
Source organism: Hippocampus bargibanti (assembly GCF_051943395.1). Lineage (NCBI taxonomy): Eukaryota > Metazoa > Chordata > Actinopteri > Syngnathiformes > Syngnathidae > Hippocampus > Hippocampus bargibanti. The sequence continues at coordinate 15,921,903 of NC_142737.1, read as the reverse complement.
AATGGCTAAAAAGTGCATCAGAAACAGTCTCTCTCTCTACCTTTGCCACACACGAGAAGACGATAGTAAATGTCAACCTCCATATTAAAAAAAATAAATTGCTTAAAAAAAAAAATGCACTATCGCAGCGCCTATTGCGGGAGAAAACTGTACATCCTACTGGAGATCAACGAATAACCTACCAGGTCTCAGGAGAGTGATGCCACAGCCTCCTCCCCCTGCGCCTGTCAGCTTGCTGTGGAGACCCCTGGCAAGCGTGACCCGACAGAGGGTATCCAAGGCAGGATGTCCCACTCCCATTACATTCAAAAGATGTTGGTTTATATCAATGAGCTCCTAGATGTACAATGACAAAAAAAGCAAAGCTGATTCTAACATCCTCAGGTACAGAAATTATACATTAAATTTGAATATTGTGAATTTTTTTCACATATTGTTACCTCAAAGCAACGTATTTTCCGGTGTATAAGGTGCGACCAAAAGACCTCATTTTCTTCAAAGGATGACGCTGTGCCTTATACGCCGGTGCGCCTTATATGTGAAGTAATATTGAGCCACAACAGGTCTTGAAACTTCTATCATCAGCTACCAACTTCATTCCTCCCGTAGAATAAGTAATCCTTATAGTGCCTTATAATGTGGTGTGCTTTATATATGGAAAACTTTAATATATTTATAGATTATATTAGTCATTCATTGAAGGTGCGCCTTATACAGTGATACCTCAGTTTACCAACCCCTTGGCTTACAAACTTTGCGGTTTACGAACGTTACATTAATGAAAATTTTACCTTGGCATACGAACTTTCTTCATAAACGGAGCTACCTCAAAGAGTGATGTGTCGTTCGCGAACGAGCACGTTCTTCTAACAACAAAATGGCAGTCGACTGTTTTTGTCCTCTATTCCCCGCCCCTGTTTTTGTTAAAGCCACGTGATTGGTCAAGAATGCAGCAGTGAGGTGGGGTGGTTTAAACATTAAGGAGACAGGCAGACGACAGTGAGAGAGTTTCAAATTTATAGTTCAAAGGCAGAGTGTAGACTGCAAGGTTAAAATATGCCATCAATCAGGCTCCACAAACAACCCGCACAAGCCATCTGTAAACTTGATGCAAAAAGCTATCAACCCAGCTAAACAGAACACAATTTATGAGGAACTTGATACAATTATCACAGAGAAAGCACCTACAAGGATCATTCCTCAAGATGGTGAAAGAAGGTTACGTTCCTCATCAAGTGTTTAATGCTGATGAAACCGGTCACTCCATTCCATCAAGCCATCAACGACCATCACAAAGGTAAATAAAATGACTTCATTATACAGTACAGTTTATTTCTTTAATTGTAATACCATAGCACATTTATTATACATAAAATAAGGTATATTTTGTGTAGTTTTAAGGCCTAGAAAATTAGAAAGTAGAAAATTATGTTTTATGGGGACCTGGGAACGGATTATTCTCATTTTAATGGTTTCCTATGGGAAATTTTTTTGGGATACACACTTTTCGCCTAACACACTCTGTCTGGGAAACAATTAAGTTCGTGAGCCAAGGTATCACCATACTCACGTGCGCCTTATATATGGAAAAAAAATGAAAATACACCATTCATTGGGGGTGTGCCTTAAAGGACAACCGACGTCACTTTTTGTTTTTTTTAACTGACATCAGAAAAACGTTTTATAGCATCTAAAATACCCAAAACATGCAGTATGATGCAAAACACCAATAAAAATGACATAAAGTATCAAAAATCTGCAAAAAAATTGAGCTGCGAATTGGGCATTTTCAGAAAGTCCCGCCCCCAGTTCGTGACATCACGCCAAGACGTCTTGCATTGCTAGAGAATAAAAACAATGGCTTCAGATTCGGAGAATATGCTTTCTTGTTACACATGCAGTTATGAATATGATTCAAATAGTTCTGAAGAGGAAAGTATACATGTTTGCAATCGATTAAAGAATTTATTCCATGTCATTTTGAGGCAAACGGGCGGGGGGGAATGTTTTTCAAACCAAACAGTACAGCAAAATACATTGATGTGATGGAAGGACGCTACAATACGCCTTTTTTGCGGTCAGGGGGCGGTCCTTTAGTGACGTCACATACGGAATCGTCACCAACTCAAAAACAAGACTTCCTGAATATTCAGTGCGAGTCTTAAAACGTAAAATATAGCTATATGCGGTGGAATCTTTGTAAAATACGCTCAGTAGAAGTCATTTGAAGCTATTTTACAAATTCTAGACAACTTGTCCGGAGACGTCGGTTGTCCTTTAAACTCTGGTCCGCCTTATACACCGGAAAATACTGTAACTATATGCATGCCACCTATCTGCACTATTACCAAACAAATGTAATCACATTTTATAGTTTGACCCTCGATTAACTCCATCTACCTTATTTCTTGTTGGAGAACGCACAATTCCAAATCCTAACAAATTCAATGTTGAAGAGCATACCTCTAAAACATTGTAGGACTCTGCTGTGATGGGCTCATGGGTCATCTCAAGGAGGACTCCCTCACAGGTGCAGGAAATAGCATGCACCGAGTCCAGCACAGGAGTCAAAATTGTGGGAAACTGAGATTTGGGAAAGGGGGGTATTAAAAGGTTATTAACATTGACTGAAATTAACTCAAATTTGTTTTCTAAGAAGTTAGGACTGCTTATAACTTTCAAAATTAGATAAATTGCACTTGTCTGATCACAACACAGGCTAAAGTGTGAACACCTGCTGTTGTCACCAAGGCAACAGCACACAGGGAGACTAGCTAAGAGTTTAATTTCAATCTTTTATGGCAGCACTCAACATTAGGCTCTGGAGTGTGTGCCATACAAAGGAAATGACTCCGATATTAATTAAAACATCAGCAGGTAACACAGGTGGGGAGGGGAAACATTTAGTACCTTGTTAATTTTGTCCTTCACCCTGGCAACAAGTACCTTGGTGCTCCGTGGCACTTTAGTGTTAGTGAGGAGAATTCTTAATAACGGCATCCTAAAAGTCGAATACACACAAAAAGAAGGCAGAGCTAAATGTGTTCACGTGCCCTGCTGAGACGACAATTTATACCCATCGATATTCATTTTGGGGAGAAAAATATGTGCTGCGATTTGATGAATCCACTCCGTGGAGTTTTAATCAGTCCCCCTACCTGCTCAGTGGTATTATCCTCCCGGCCGAGAACATCAGCATGCCTCCTGCACAGAAACAAATCAGTCATTAAAGAGATAATCATCTGATGATAATGAACATTGTTGCCGCACATAATATTCCAGTGACTCCATTAAAAGAGTGTCCACGGAGCCACAAAGGTGTCACACAAATCAGTGCGACGCCATGTGTCGGGCCTTACCCAATGTCCCAACAGCGTTGTCTATTCCAGAAGGATTACCATGGATGATCATTTCACCTTGGAAGGCCCAGCTGTTGATCAACTCCAGGTCCTCCTGACACCATCTGCAAAGATGATTCTCATTATTGATTGTGGTCTTCTGCTTGACCATACCACTGGGATTTCTGAAGAAATGATTGGTTGGTGACCAACACTGAGAAGATACTGTCATAGTCGCATTATGTTTTTCCCCAACTTTTGTAAAGCCGCCCCCACTTTCAATGCAGATAACTCTACAAACAAGTAAGAAGGCCTGAAGTAAACTTTATTTCTGATGAAAGAAGACAGTCTAAGGTTTCTTACGCTGCATTGAATGCTTATGTAGTGCTAAAACTCAACACAGACGCTCCACACCTTACGAACAAGATAGGTTCCGAGCGGTCGTTCGTAATGTGAATTTGTTCGAAAGTTGCTTCTGTGCTATATTTTGTATGGACTGTATGTTTCAGAATCAGAATCAGAATCAGAATCAGAATACCTTTATTCGTCCCGCAATGGGGAAATTTGCAGTCCACAGCAGCAATTGAAGAGGGATGGAAGTGAAAGGATAGAAAACAAGATATTCTAAGCATAACAAAATAAAAATGTCAACTGTATACTGTGCAAATGTAGATGTGCAAAAACCGTTCTATAAATAAGACTGTACATAGTGCAGAATCAAGAAATGCATTTAGATATATTGCAACAACCCATATTTACAAGGACAACCGACGTCTCCGGACAAGTTGTGTCCATAATTCGTAAAATGGCTTCAAATGACTTCTACTGAGCGTATTTTACAAAGATTCCACGGCATATAGCTATATTTTACGTTTTAAGCCTGGCGCTGAGAATTCCGGAAGTCTTGTTTTTGAGTTGGTAACGAGTCCTCACCCTACGTCACTGAAGGAACGCCCCTGACCGAGAAAAGACATACCTTGCATCACCCCAATGCATTTTGCGGTACTTTGTTTGGTCTGAAAACTTCATGTTGATCCGTTTTGATGGCGAAATTAGAAAAAAAAACGCAGAAATAACGCAATGGTGAATCGTTGTATGTTACACCGAGACAACTCTGAGATTCGTTGACATAAATTCCAAGCTGAAAAATAAACACATTTCCGACAGAGATCTGGCGCCATCTTCTGCATTTTCTGTGACGCTACACATCAGTCTTCATCCCTCAAAATGACCCGGAAGACCTTCTTTCATCGATTGCAAACATGTATGCTTTCCTCTTCAGAGCTATTTGAATCATATTCATAACTGGATGCGTAACAAGAAAGCATATTCTCAGAATCTGAAGCCATTGTTCAGATTCTTGAGGAGCAAGACGTCTTAGCGTGACGTCACAAACTGGGGGCGGGACTTTCTGAAAATGCCCAAATCGCAGCTCAATTTTTTGCAGATTGTGGACACTTTAAGTCATTTTTATTAGTGTTTTGCATTTGACTCAAAATATCGTGTTTTGGGTATTTTAGATGCTATAAAACGTTTTTCTCATGTCAGTTAGGAAACAAAAAAGTGATTTTGGTTGTCCTTTAAGTCAAACACTGAACGTGGAAGTATAAAACACAGACGCTCTAACAGTTGTTAAATAAATTCACACCTACTGTAGTACGACGACAAAAATCCTTGGGTCTTCAGAAAGCCATTACTGAAGCTGCTGACACGTAATTACAGAATTATGTGCTAACAGCCATTACTATTTGTTATGCATCGCCTCCTCCTCGGAGTAAAATAAATTCACACCTACTGTAGTACGACCACGTAAACCATTCATAAAATGACATTTTGTTATGAATCGCCCCTCCCACATACTCTAGACAGCCAATCGTAATCGAGCTCGGAACCTCCTCCTCGGAGCGTCAACTGGGAAGAGGGACTTCCTCTCCGCCCACCTACTCTACGCAGCCAATCGTAAGCGGGTTCGGCGGATCGGAGCCTGAACTCATTGGCAACACTTCAGCATAGCCTGCGCTGATTGGTCAGCCTTGGTGTCCGTCGCATAAACATCCGTCCCTTGAAACCTCCAATGTGTCTGTGTGTGTACATCTGCGTGACACCCCGTGGAAAAAGGTGCGCAATACAAAATCTAATTTGCAGCATGTCTGTCCGAACATTTTCAACATACCCGCAAAAATGTATGTATGTACCTTCGTTTGTCACACGAATGTTTGTAAGTCGGCGAGTGTCTGTATTCTGTGGGTCCTGCACTTTGAGTGAAAATGACAAAAACCTTAGCACTGGAGTGGACACATATTTGCATATCGTCTGGCAGTGGATAATTTAAAAAAAAACATGCATTTAGTCACATAGAATGCCATTACCTGGCAGTGTGTTCCCCCTCTTTGAGAGGTGCGGGAATGGCTCCACTTGCACAAAGTAAAGCTGCCGCTAAACACACCGAGTAGGCTGCACTCGAACCCAGTCCTGCTCCGGTCGGCAGCTCCGACCACACGGATATTGTCAAGCTGGGCAGCTTGCTATATGCGGGGGAAAAAAGAAAGTTGCTTGTGTTAAGAAAAACAATTGCTTCTCCAATGACATTTGTTCACATGTAACACACAATGGGAACAGTAATTTGACTTATTCTGCTTGACAGCCATGCATTCATGGAATGGAAATTGTTTGAATTGAAATTGTAAAACCTCTGTCTCCAAAAGAAAATAAACACTGGTTTATTGATGGTCTGCTGGCTTGAAGCCAGACTTTTATTAAAGCTCATTCTTTTGGGATCCATCACTTTTGGCAAACATACCAGCTTTGTGTCAAAAGCAATTAAATATACTGATGACCTGAAACCAAATGGAACATCTCTATCTCTATCCTCTCGGATTATCTTGCTACAGGGTCTATACGTCTGTGTAAACTCTCAGTTGTACAGGAGTGGTCCATTGATGAAAAGGTTTCTTCAGCCGTCATCTGTACTTCTTTGAAGGTGTCGGACGTTTCGCTTCTTATCCAAGAAGCTTCTTCAGCGAACTAAAGTCTTACTGGTAGTATCGGCTCTATATATATATCCCTAATGTCCAGACATGGCGGCGCCGGACACTGCTATGATAGGTCCCTACTCTCAGGTTGGGGGGAGCAGAGGACCACTTCCTGCAGCCCCACCAATATATATAGGGCCGATACTACCAGTAAGACTTTAGTTCGCTGAAGAAGCATCTTGGATAGGAGGCGAAACGTCCGACACCTTCAAAAAAGTACAGATGACGGCTGAAGAAACCTTTTCATCGATACAGAGTCTATATTTGGTCACATTTTTGTAGTGGCAGACTGACATTTTAAAAGTGCTATAAAAGTGCATGTCAAAGGACAAAGCATCCTCAATGAAACAATGCACTTGTTATCTGGGAGCCCTCTAGTGGTGTGATCATTGTTTACAACTCTGAGTAGCAGCAAACACAAGAACTAATTTCAGCTCTCTCGCTAGTTGTTTTACACAGCTTGTAAAAGAAAAGATTCCCCACCTATTTTCCGATTCACTATTTCTATTAAATAACTAGGACAAGAAATCAGAGGATCGGAGAGGCCTGCCAATAATTAAGAATCAGACTTGCGATAAAGTCTGCAGTCAGACAGTGCCTGTGTCAATCATGATTCCAGGAATGGCAGGCCAAGGGAGTGAAGTTTTAAAATCAACATTCAACACACAACGTTCCACACACATCACACCAGAGGTCATCATGCATCTAACTGACTGACTTCAGGATGTCGTCTCTCCGTGTAAAATTACTGAATTGCTGCAGTAATCTGTTTTTTGGTGGGTTCAGAGTAAAATAAAATGAATACAAAATTAAGGCATCTTGAAGGATCTAGTGGCACTGTTGTTTCCAGTATGAATGGTGCGTTGATTATTGGCCCTGTTGCAGTCTGACAGAGTTATTTGAGGCATACAAAAATGACTGATGAAAACAAATGCATCGTACCCTGATCCAAACAAGGAGAGGTACATGTAGAGGAACGCCAAGGTGGCCATGTTGCTTGTATCAAAGTTTTCATTTGCTCCACCAACAAATTCACGTAGTCTCTTCACAAGTTCCTGATCGAGACGTTTTAAATCTTCCTGCTTGCCTATTAAATGCAATGATAACAAAACACAGAGGCCTGACATCAATGGTAAGACAACATTTTGTTTAGCCCAAAATGTGAAATAATTGTTTCTATATTGTAGAGAAAAACGTCAAAAGATGTGATCCTGCCTACGGAGTGGACAATGACAGGTTGGACACTTAGTTCATTCTAGCGTATTCTTTAAGGAATGGTAATTACTGGATGTCTCCTTTAACGGGGAATTTTAATAGCGCACTTGTAGGCAGATGCTCTTTAGCTTCTTTGCATTCTTCTTAATGCCTTTGTCTCAATAATTCATTTCAACGTAATGCAAAATTAAAATAATGTCGAAGAGAGATATTTAATCTTGCACTTGGTAGAATTGCTTACCACGTGAACATTGTACAAGATGCTTCACTTCAGACACATCCCAGCAGAGGAAGGTGTCAATATTTGGGAGGTTAATGCACACTTTTCCATTGTTAGTGGCTTTCATCTTCAAGTATGTTCTCAGATTCAAACTCACAGCAAGTGCGACCTGTAATGAATCAACATAAATTGTTCATGTATACGAAAGAAAGCATGTCTCTTCCTGAATCAGTAATGTTTGAAACGATGCAATAAATGCCTACGCCTTACATTAAAAAGTCCATTTTACTAATGAAACGTAAAAACACTGCTAAAAAGTTCATGAAGCTTTGAGTGGCTGTAACATTCTGCATCAAACCTAATAGGACGTTTTGGGACTTTGGTTCGTGAACAAATTACCTTTCCGTACACAACAGCGTGTTCTCCGTGAAGAATTGCCTTTCCCGGAGCAGATACGACGCATTCCTTAACTGGTAGCATCTTTTCACAAGACATCAGCTGTGCAAAGAAATTGCTATGTGTCACATGCAGGTAACGCTAATTTCCTTGAAGACAAAACAGGCAGGTAATTCCAATGCATTCATTAGGTCTCAACTGAGATTGCATTGCTTATTTAAAATACTGGAACGTGAGAAAAATCCCAGTGGCAAATAAACTCGCAGCACAGTCACTCGAGTTTACACTCAGCTGACATGACGGAAGACAGCCTAGTACGGCTTCGGCCAACATTAACCAATCAGCGTACATCTCTTCTTCGGCTGTCAAAAATTTTAACCAATCACAATCTGCGTTTTCTCCAACCATACCTTGCGTTATCCAATCGTGCGACGAAATTATATGCATTGATAATCTACGGATGCTGCGATGGAACATTTGAGGACACTGTCATAAACATGGCTACGTTTGTTGGCAAAACTTCGATTTTGTGCTATGTTTTAAACAGCGTAAGGAATATTAGCGGGCGACAGAGAAGTGTATCGTCGTTCTTATGGAGAAGGTTGCAGAATTTAAATTGTGATATGCTGTTGACGTAATATTTGCGTTCATAAAATATGGAGGTGATGGTCGCTGTGCAAAAGCCAGCGACCGACGTCTGTAGTTGATGTATCGAAAAGCACGTTTAAGTACCTGATGTGTTAATTACGACGTTTTCAGCATTTTCACGCCGAGATCAATCTTTCACTTTCACAGTTACGCCACCGATCGAGAGAACAGAGCTCCCAAAATCTATACCAAAACGGGCGACAAAGGTTATTTTTGATGGCAAATTAAGAATGAATGAAGATGCTCCATTGATGTACACACGGACTTGCTTTTTTCACCTTCAAGGTTTTTCAAGCACATTTACTGGAGAAAGAAGACCAAAGGAAGATCGTATTTTTGAAGCTTTAGGAAACACAGATGAATTGTCTTCAGCAATAGGGTAAGAAATGTTTACACACGGACCAGTGAACACACTGATGTTTTTCCTCATTAGTCAAATTGTATAAAATATTTTAGATTGGCCAGAGAATTTTGCCAGGAGAAAGGCCATATATTCACTTATCAGCTAGATAAGGTGAGATTTATCTGGCACTACTTCTTTGATGACGCATTAGTGACCTAGGGCAAATTTTATCACTCAGATACAGTGCGTTTTGCAAGATGTCGGCGCCAATATAGCCACTCCTCAGTCATCAGCAAGAGAAAGTCATCTAAGTATGTACATGTGTTTGCAGCTTATGTTTCACATCAGTAAATGTATTCTGTTCTAAATATGTTTTGTTTGTTAAGCGCGGACAAAATTTTCTGGAACGCCAATAACAGATTTGGAAGGCTGGATTGATACATTCACAGAAGAACTCCCTCCTCTCACTAACTTCATTTTACCTGTAAGTCAGAGTATTCATTTAATTACTGTCTGCATGCAACTGTTGATTTTATTTTATTTTTTTGGACACATGCAATACAGTCTGGAGGAAAGAGCAGTGCAGCTTTACATATAGCTCGTGCAGTCTGTCGCAGAGCTGAACGCAGGTCAGTTTGTGCACACCCCTCTTTCGTGAACAAGAGTCATCCATTCTAATTCTAGTGGTGTTTTACAACATCTGTGTTCCTATTATAGCGTCGCTCCAATTGTGCGTGCTGGGGAGGCGGATCCAGATATTGCCAGGTTTTTAAACAGGTAAGTGCGCTCTCGTTGACAAGAAAATGGTATTATCATTATGCTATCTTGAAACAAATCTAATTAATTCTTCAATATTTTCCAGATTGAGTGACTACCTTTTCACCGTGGCCAGATATGCCACCCTAAAAGAAAACAACAAGGAGATAATCTACAAAAGACCTGAATAATACATGATTATAATAAAACACTTCCTACACATTTGGGTTGTACAGTCATGTGCATATTTTATATTAATTATAGATGAGATCAAGACATCTATTTGGGTGCATCTTTATAAGAAAGCTTTCAGTGAGCATGCACAACTTGGCAAAACTAACATCCAGTTGCATCATTTAAATTTTGAAATGTACCATTCTGCAAGTCATCACTCATGGCAATCGTTGACAGCTATGGCAATGTCTCCTCAATCATTTTACCCTGCTTTCTCATTGGATTTTGGTCATTTTATGATATTGGCACAGCACATTGGATTCTGAATAGAAATTAGGTTCCAGTGTGAAAACTCTGCACAATTCACAAGATTTGACACCAGCCCTGGCTTTTCCACGAGAGCTTACTGCCCCACGTTATGAGCGATAAATTGCGGTCATCGTAAGGTGGGTTACGCAGGGAAGTGACACATTCCAAGCGCGTACTTCTTAGCAGACATGACTTCCTATGAGAGAATGTATCAAAGCTGTAGTGTCCATGGTAGGAACCAATTCCACTGGCACCTGTCCACCAAAAACAAATGAGTCACATTTGATATATTATGATGAATATTGCCTAATTATTCTCAAACTTACCAACTCCACCGAAAGGCAGCGTCACGATGAGAGACTGGAGTGTGCTGTCGTTGGAACAAAAGCTTCCACTTGATGTTTCACTCATGACTCTTGAAATCACCTGCATTGTCACAAACAATACATGCAAAGGATGATGAACCGTATGGCCAGTTCACAATGTAAAAAGGGTAACCGCAACTTGAATGTCACTAAACCTGCACATGCAAGTGAATTCAGCATCTTGCCTCAAGCACCACAAAAACGTAAAATGGCAGTTTAGCAATAAAATGACGCAGGTCAGTTTGTGCACACGATTACTTTTAAGGGATATTCTTTTTTTTTAACTGTCAAAAATAACTTCAGCCAAAAATTCAAAACATTAAAATAATGCTATTTTAAAATACTGTAATCTTTTACGGAGTCACATTCATGGTATTTGTCATCTGTGCACGTTTTAATTTAGTGGTTCTAATATAGCAAAGCAAGAGAAGAAATCAGCAAGCAAGAAACACAATCTGTCATCCTTCCTTTTTTCCTCTCTTGCATTTAATGGGATTTACTTTGAGAAGTTGCAACGTGAATGTCGTCATTTATGAAAGAAAGAAGAAGTATTTATTAAAAAAAATTGTTGCAATGTAAATTTTGACATTTTTTAAAAATCATTTCCACACATCTGATCAGGGTTTACTTGACTGAAAAAGAGGTACAGCTAACATTGAAAACAGTGCATTCAGGAATCATACTGTATGTGTCTATGTAATTTTTTTAACAACACATTGTAGAGGATGGAACATAGCCATGCATAACTTCAGGGATGCATCTGGGAAATTAAAAAAGGGGGGCCAGTTTGCCCCCTTATGTGTGAAAAGGAGGCTAAATTCTAAAATTCATGGCCCGATTTAACGAGATTATCCAAAACTGTTAGAAATAATCAAAAATACATCCATTGGAGCATAATTCTAAATTGCAAATGAAAAAAAAACATTGAGTAAAATTTATTTTTCTAATATATCAACAACATTTTTTATTCAAGTCAAATAATTTATTCATACATAAAATAAACTAATATTTTCAATTTTCTTTAGTTACTACACAATCAATCCTAATGCTATTTTGATATTGTACGGTAGTACAGAGAAGACAAAGAGAACAGACTTAGCACAGTGTATTTATTACTAGTGTCGACTTGCATTTATTTTCTTTTAAAATTTCCAATGTGCTGCAACAGCTCTGAAATCATTCCCATTATCCACTAAATATGAATCATGAACAGTAGTTTGCTGCAACGAATTGTCACTACACTCCGCAGACTTATTCAATTGTTTCTTAAAAAAATGAGAATATGCTTGTTTGTTGACTGTGTTTAACGTCTTTTATAAAAGAGTTTTTACTCCTGTTCTCACGCTCTATATGCAACCATCAGCTATGCTCAATGTAAATAATGCGATGTACTATGGGTAAATGAATACATGTACATTCAATTAACCATTTCGACAGTTTCCGGCGGATCGTGAAAAAGCTTTAGAACGCACCGAAACAAATGCAAGGTGATTTTGTCTAAATATCGGTAAGGCAAGATGTCAGACGACGAATGTTAAAACCTCCGAAGGAAAACAAACAGTTTTCAATTGCTGTTTAACTAAATTAGTTTCCTGAGCTGTTGTAACAGAAGTAGCAACATGCGCTAATCGTAATAGACTCGCGCCTTTGCTGGCGCAGTGGAGTTACAAAGTTACGCCAGTGGCGTTCCAAATGAGTAACTGTGGCCTCCCTGTAACTTCATACGGGAGGCCATTATATTGCATGAGACCACCGAAAATCATGTGCATGTGCTTGAAAACAATAAAATAAAAAAGAAATGAGAGATATGTAAAGGTTATGATGTTGGCAACATACAAAAGTTTTCATACAACAGTTTTGACCTTAACAAGTCTACTCGAGTTCTGCTTCATACCTTGCTGTCTTTGGAATACACATACACACAGAGGGGTTTCTCGTGTTTGTTGATGAAGGCAATCGTTTCATCCACGTTGTTTACAGAGAGAACTGGAAGCACCGGCCCAAAAATATCTTGTTGCATGATGGAGTCCGACTCATCAACTTCGGTCAAAATTGTCGGGGCTTCAGACAGAATAAACACATTTCTCAGCCAAATATTACTGACACAATATTTTTTTTTGTGTGTGTGTTGGCACTCACCAATATATTTCTCTGCCTCTGTCACCTGTCCACCTAAGGCCACCTTGCCAGACCTCCACAACAAGTCCTTTGTGCGGTTAAAGATGTCCAGATTAACCATGCGGCAAAAACTTTTGGATTCTCTGGGATCGGAACCATAAAACCGCATCAGGCAGCACTTAAGTGCTTGAACCAGACGGGTTTTGACATCCGAATGGCACAGGATGTAGTCAGGAGCCACCAAGCTTTGCCCGGAATTTTGAAAGCGGGCCCAGGCGATGCGTTGGGCTGTGATGGTAATATCACAGTGTTGGTCTACGTAACACGGGTTCTTCCCACCCAAAACAATGGTAATGGGTGTCAAACATTGAGCTGCAGCTTGAGCAATCCGAATACCTTCCTCTCTGGTTCCTGAATTTTAACATAACACATTGATTAAATCCTGTACGCCAATGATGATTTGAAGATGGGATGTATTGGGTCGCTTAACGTCTTACCAGAAAAGAAGATATGATCAAATTTAAGTTCCACAATGTCAACCAAGTCATTGGTGCTTGCAAGAATTACATGGAAGCATTCCTTGAGGAAAACAAGGATTGTAGATCATTACATTGGCATTGTGTACATTGAATCAGATTAATTCCAAAACCAAATGTTTCAGAATCAGAAAGTACTCCCACAATGGGGAAACTGTGCGATCTCCAGCAGCAAAATTGAAAGGCGTGGGGTGGGGGTGGTGGGGTCATAAGATAAAACAAAGTTCAGTCGCTCACGAGATACGTTCCGAGCGGTCGTTCGTTAGGTCAATTTGTTCGTAAGTTGCGTCAGTGCTATATTTTGTATGGAATGTACGTTTAAGTCAAGCACTGAACGGGGAAGTATAAAACACAGACGCTCGAACGGTCAGAAAATAAATTCATACCAACTGTAGTATGAAGACACACTGTATATCTTTGTGTCTTCAGTAAGCCATTACTGAAGCTGCTGGCACGTAATTACTGAATTACGTGCCAAAGCCCGGAAAAAGGCGCAAATCTCGCGCCGGGAGAGTGGCTGCCTTTCCAGCAGCTCATGCATTTTGTTTTTCTACTTTCATTCCTTTCATCACTTTGCTGCTGTGAAATGTAAATTTCTCCACTGTGAGACTAATAAAGGCAAATCCAATCCAAATACAAAATCTAATTTACAGCATCTTTGTCCAAACATGTTTTGACATACAGTAAAGTCTCGTTATATCGATATCGGTTATATCGATAGCACCGCTTATTACGATACTATTTCCATGAACGCAAGGAGAAAATTACATGCGCGCAGGATCGGATATATCGATAGTCCCGGTTATATCGATATTTTTTCAGACTCCTGAGAATATCGATATAACGAGACTTTACTGTACTTTCCTTGCAAAAATGTTCCAATAATGTACCATTATTCGAACTCGATTGTTCATAAGTCTGCATTTTATGCACATAAAAATGTCAGGAAATTGATCAAATGTCAAAAGTAATGAATCATTGTCTCAGATAAATAAATGAACAATGTGCTCATTCACATGGTTGTGTTTTCTCCTGGTGTAGCTATACACCGCAACAACAAAGTACGTAAATAAAACATCTCAGTATGGTGCAGTGCAGGTACACACAGCAAATCACAGCCCAATGCATAAACATGTGAAACAAATACATCCCTGACATTGACATTCAAAATTTAGCACCATTATCTTTGAAATGGCAGATTTTGACAACCCTCAATCAATCTCGATAGGTGTCTCTGCAATGATCTGTTCAAAAGATTCCTAAAACCAAATGTCTTTCCACGCAGAACTATGACAAGTGATTTTGCAGCTATTAAAAAATAGTCACAATTACAAAAGAGAAAAAAAAGACTCATGCGACTACTACTGCTGCTGCTACTCACGTTGTCCAAGTATAAGGGGATGAGACGTTGGAGAAGTGCTGCTGTGTGGGCCGTGCACACAGAAGGACCGATGATGGCACAGTTCCCTATAAAACAAATAAATGAGGCATATTTGTAAGATATGCTACACTTGAATGTGTCATGGGTAGTTGTACCTGCTGCAATGGCTCCCACCAGTGGCACCAGGCACATTTGAACTGGACTGCACCAGGTCCCCATGATCAACACAACCCCCAGGGGCTCGTTTACCACAAGACACTCATCCAGACTGGTGGACTGAGCAAAACAGACATGATCAAAGTTAGTCATAAAAGGTGGAATTTATGAGGCAATATATAAAAACTTCATTGAGCAACTATAGAGAGGTAGAAGTGATGTTTATGAATACCAAACTATTGGGGCTATCATTCTATTATTTTCATAAACGGTCTTGAGTAGAGACGCGTAGATGAATTTGGATGACGAGTGACCACGAGCAATCAGTTTCCATGTGGCCTAACCGAGAAAAAAAACAGAGTTAAAGCCTTCAACTTTTAATCTTCTTTGACATAGAATGTCGAAATCTGATGGAATGTTCCCCGCCAAAAGGTTGTGTTTGTAATCTCAATGTTTTCATAAAGAGTCTCACCAAATTTCTTTCCACCTGCTGTGGCTGCATCCACTTCTTGAGGTTGCTGATGGCATGAAGAGCTTCATTTTTAACCGGAATCAACTCCAAGACAACCGTCTCAAATCGTGGCTAGCTCAAGACAGGGGGTTTAAAAAAAATTGAATTCAAAATCAATTCTCACTTCCTTTAAACAAACAAACACAAAATCATACCCCCCCCCCTCCACCTTGTGTAGATCTCTTCCAAGAGCATCCACAAAGTCACACTCATGTTCCTCCAGCATTCGCAGTATAGCCTCCAGCTGGGCCATCCTGAAGTTCTCCTTGATGGTGCGCCTGGCCTGGAAGGACACCCGGGCTCTTTTAAGATGATCCTCATACTGCAGCGGGTACGTCTTCAAACATGGTTCGCCCAACCTGGTTCTTTAAAAGCCAACAGCCAGTTATTATCGCGCTCATAAGAATCAACTAACTACCTTTAGGCTACAGTGACACACGCCTACCTTCTACATGTTAAACGTCCATTCCTTTGACATGCAGAGCAAGCCTTTGTCTTTGTACTCATGTCTACTCGAGTAAGCTCTCCTGTGCTGGACTTCCTCATTCTAACTGGCGAACTTGTGAAGTAAAAGTCCTACAAGCAGGGGTTCTAGTGAAAATCCCAATAAAGCCCTCCAGCTAGTCAGGTGATGCACACAACTAAAGGTCTGAATCAAGGGGAGATCAGCCACAGTTACATACATGTTAAGTCTCACGGTTTGGTCGGGAGACTTCTGATTTTATAATAATAATAATAATAATAATAATACATCTCATTTCTACGCGCCTTTTCAAAACTCTCGAGGACACAGTTACAGGATGTTTTTCTGCGAGTGAGCAGCGGCAGCCAGACGCGCCAGCGTTCACTCAACCCGAAAGTAACACACACACGCGCACGCATACACACACGTACACTAACTCAAATATAAAATGGTCATTGGCACAGTAACGTTCACATCATTAATAGCACCTCCAGATATAATACAGTTGATTTCGAACGTAAAAAAAATACATTATTCACGGTCCTCCGAGCAACTTTGTTCCCCAACGAACAACCAATCTGGCCAAACAGGAGTCGTATGACGTCGCTATTTCCTCAATCACATTATAAGCGCCTTTCAAAACTCTCTAGTGCACTTTATTTTGACCATAATACGCACTTTATAAAGCAACTGTTGACACAATTCATTTGTAAGGTGTAAGAAAAGAAAATGTAAAAAACAAAATACGTACATCTTTATACTAATTGAATGTATAAACAATGAAAGCTTTTTTGTTTTATTTACTGCTAATTTATACTTTTGTAACGCTCATATTATTTTAACACGCACCACAAAATCGAGAGTACGAAAATGTCCCGATTTATGATTTCTGAAACTTAAAATGTGTGCAGTTAGCATGACGCATCTTACTCACCCACCACCAAACCGATTAAGTTATTAAACTGTAAATGTAAATTTCTCCACTGCGAGACTAATAACGGCAAATCCAATTCCAAAATCCAATCCAACTTTAAACTTACCTTGGTAAAGATTTGAACCACTTAGCAGTAGAAGGGCTTTGTGGGATGCTCATGGCTTAATTTAACTTGTTCTGAACTCAATGGGTTTCTCGTTAAGTGTGTCACAGTGCGCAGGACTGAGAAAGGATGTATGCATTCATGAAATGGTTATCGAAAAGCTCCAAACGTGTTTCACTGGAGCCGTTGTTCCCAATGCAATGGCGTTCCGTTTATAGATTTAGTTGTGCTTGCATGCAATATTGCTGTCTCACCAGCAGCTGCTTGCAATGAAACATAGAATTGAATTGAGAAAGGGGGAGGGGGGAAATTGGAGCAAATATTTTATATAACAGTCCAGTGCGCATAATCGATTGAACATGACAGGAAAAAAAATATTTACATACATGACACACTTTACACAAGAACTGCTCTTCAACACATTCCATAGTGCAAATTACCCAAAAGACACCAGATATTTCGACTCTCACATAATGAGGGAATGATAGCTTGGGGGTATGCTTATTTGCACTTTAATGAAGTGGCTTATATTTAAATTATTCTATTGCCGACTGATCTTATCTTTTACTTTCTGTGAAAACAAACAGCACTTCTCTTTTTAATTCTGTAAACACGTTTAAAACATTTAGGCCCAGGTAATGCAAATCCCATGAGCAGACTTGCGAATATTACACCGATCAGTTATTAATAAATATTTTGTAGCGTAGGCCTCAACAGCAAGAAAGGCTTTTCGAAATGTATCAATTAAGTCACAGATAGACGCCGCCAAATTTCATGTCTCCAAGCTAGTCACAGAAAACTTTGGATATTTGATTAAGAATAAAGTTCTGAAACACAAATATGTTAAAACTTTAAAAATATATGATAGATATGTTAACAATAATTTAAAAAAGATGAGAAAGTTGTAACAATTTTCATGAAATGTAATTGCGTCAGAAAGACTGTCATGAAAAAAAAATAGCCACCGTTTCATTGTGTGTGTCTGTGCGTGTGTTTAAAATTAACACTCACAATAAAGGTAATCATTGTACTTTTAGTGTACATTTTTCGTCATGGGGCGGGGGGTAGTATCCTAAAGCCAATGTACCTGTATTTGAGAACATACCATTTTGGAATCGGAGTTCAACAATACAATAAGACAGAATATCTACAGTCCAGTAGATCTATTTGTCTACATGCCTCATTCAAATGCTAGTATTTGTGATAAAAAAAATAAAAATAAAAGGGGTGGGGGGTCCCTTCCTCACTTGACTTGCACAGGTGACAAACGTGGTGGAATAGGTTTACTTTTTTTATCTCATTTTTTAATATTACAAAATCCTGGCAACCGAACAGTTGTACGGCGACTTATATCCACAGTATATTAGGTTAAATATGATGTTGAGGGACAGGAATGAAGTCTGTGAACCAACTCCATGTCTGAGTAGAATGGTTGCCTTTTAATCCAAACTGTGTTGTTTTCACACAAATTGCTGGTCAGTAAGACAGTCATGTTGACCTGTATAATGTCTGTAATTAACGTTTGTTTTGTTAGTTTTTTGCATAAAGAGAGATTTGGTTGAGACTTTATGCTTACTTTTAAGATCTTGTGCATTTCTATTCCTCGTAAGTCTCCGAAAGTTGGCACTTAGCCCGAAAAGCTACCCAAGTGCAGAAACACTACCACAATGGGACCACCCAAAGGAACATCACGCAAGTAGTCCAAATTGGGCTGGAGATCCAGTCCATGACATCATGTTGTGAGGCTGGTGAGAACAGATTGTTCTTCATCACATGGCTTAAAAAGTCCATCGAGAGCATCATGTCAGCCCAATAGTATTGTGTTGTAGTGTTATTACAGTAGTTGGGTTTCGGATAATAAGCCCAGCCCCTCCTTCTATGGCTTGTTTCCAATATACAACATTAGTGGTTTCACTTGTAAAGGGTCAACAGGTCAGGGCGAGAACAAGGGGAAGATGGCGAGAGATGAGGCACTCGGAGTTATTTAAAACGTAATGAACAAAGTTCTACTTTTCTCGGCCGAAGGAGAAAAATGCAGTCAATGTGAGATATGACAAGACATTTTTGTCTTGGATAAAAGATCCGAAAGATCCAAAGTAGACATCGCTTTCGTTCTTCAAAAAAAGTCTTTAAGAGGGCGGGAATTAAGTGAAATCAACACGGGACGGGGGGGGGGGGGGGGGGGGGGGGGGGGGGGGGGGGCGTCTTGGAGGATGAAGACAAGACACTGATTTCCCCTCTACTTGGACAAATTCCATTTATGTGACGCAAAACACATTAAGGACTTATTTGACACCCTCTCAAGGATACGTGGATATCAAAGTTCGAAATTGTAAGTGTATTACGAATGCATCACTTAGTTTTCACTGGTCTAATGGCTTGCATTGCATTTATATTGCTTTCCAGTTCTCAAATGGTGGGAGTATTCAATATCAGAAATATGATGTTAAGCCTGAGAAACGGAGATGTAGTAACTATAAATATGGATTTTTAATGGAGGTAAATACTATATACGACCTTGAATTTCATGTGTGGTCAGGGGAGATGCATTAGATTGTGCTGCAAAAAGAGTTACTGGAAATAGTAGTCCTGCAGGCGTTAAAATAAGACAAAAGGAGAGTTTGTTTGTCCTCCTTCACGACACCTCGACTTTGGAGAAATGTTCTCAGACATTGTAGGTTCTCGTGTTTGCTCAGGTGAGGCTGTTTCATCTCGTCCAGATTTTTCCGTTGGCAACACTCGGGTGTTACGAAAGCTCAAAGCCGGTGTTCATACTGATGGCGTAGCGCAACTTGTCCCGCAAAATGCTCTTCTTGCTGTAGTTAGGCAGTTTGAGCAGGTTGAAGCATGTGGATGACGTGGGCAGTCGACCACCTGGCTCCTTTTTACGGATTGTGAAAAAGCCTCTGAGGACGCTGCCAAGGGTGTCCCCCGTGTCCTGGCCACAGGAAATAAACAGTGGTTTCAAGCTAGAAAGAGAGTTAAAACCTGTGCAGCATTATTTAAGAACATTGCAGGTGAATTCAAAAGAATAATTATTGATTTTAAAAAATGTGAGATAACATTATTGGTCAGATGCTAATCAAATTCAGCAAATACAGATTTCTCCCTTAACTCATTCACTGCCATTCACTAATTTCCTCGGGAATAGAAGATATGAGGGAGAGCACCATTCCCAACTTTGTTCGTTTTTTTTTTCATGCTTGGGTGCCAATAAAGCACTGGCCATGGCCTCTGGCAATGTTTTTTTTTCTATTCCACACGGGGGCAGCATTTCCCTTCTTTCCATGTTAGCGCTTTGATCCAGCTTTAGCTGTTGTTCAAGAGCTATCCAAACCAATATGTATGTACATATAGCATGGTATTTTGGACAGCCGCCCTCATTTCAAGCTTATATAACTCCAGACCCATATAATTTAGGAATTAACTATTTCTTTTCTGATGAAAGAAGCGAGTCTAAGGTTTCTAACACTGTATTGAATGTTTATGTAGTCCTAAAAGTCAATATTCTGTGGGTCCTGGAATTCAAGTAACAATGACAAAAACCCTGGCACTGGAGTGGACACATTTTTGCACATTGTCTGGCAGTGAATGAGTTAATGTATATGTATTCAAAGCAAAACATTATTACGATTATTTAGGATGCCAATAATTGAGGCCAATGATTTTTTAAGAGAAACATGTCACCTGCCAGATCAGTGATGTGACCAGGATCATAGCCAGCTGCTAAAGAGCAAAAAAAAGTGTGCACTAGAGACCGTGAGCGCAATGCATCTCAAACGTATCCGTGTTGGTATGCTGTGCCATTCAAAAAAAATGAAACACATCAGACACTAAGAAAAGCCACTGTAGTTTTCTTTTTACAAAACTTGCTTCAGTAGTTGGCGTTTGACCACTTTTTTTTCCTTCACTATAAATAATACTGAGCAACAGGCTCACCTGATCATCTGACACTTCCACACAACGGATTGAAAAAGGTGGCTTGAGGTAGGCAAAACCTAAGAGAGGAGGTCTTGAGCAGCTGGTAACAAACTACACAAGACCAAAATTAATTCAGAGAAGCACATTTTGATACAACTGAAAAAGACCAGAAATGAGCATACCTTCAGGAACATTGCCCTCTCCTCAGCTGTGAAATCACTTGACAAGATGTCCCACAGCCAGATGATGACACGATGGCTGCTATGAAAACCCCCATAGTAGACCGTGTGCTTCCTTAAATCATACAGATAACATTGTAACAATTTGCAGGGCAAGAAACTTTAACAAATTGTGTGCTCCAACTCTTGACAGTCACCTAAAATTTAACCTGACACTCTTTAATTGATAGCACAACACTTCAAAAAAAATCTGAAATGAAATGAAGTACGTACTTGAGGTCATCCAAGTCGATTTCAGCGTTATCCCCTGAGACCAGACGTTGGACCTCGGGTGTCGAAAACATGTGCAACCATTCTGGGTTAATAATGCTGCGAAAGCCTCGGATGAAAGCGGCGGTTTGCTCCTTGATCTGAGTGTGCATCCGGAAATGGGCCATCAGGTGAATGTAGCTGAACCTGCAGAGCAAATGAGTCACACCACAATCGTAGAATTGAGATGATTTGTATTTTAAAACTTTGGTAGTGACAAAACATACTTATTTTCATTGGTGACAGGCATGGTCTTCCCTCCGGGTATCAACTCGTGACAAACAAGCTGTGTGGAAAAATAGTTATTTATTGTGGGTGAGGTGCCCTATATGTCGCTGAGATGGAACCAAAATTCTCAGAAAGATGCCTTGTCCATATTTTTTTAATCCCACAGCTGTTGTTGCGAGAGTTAAGAGCATTTTCATAACATATCAATGTTTCACTGTTTTTTCTCCCCCCACAATTATACAACCATAGTTTGACGCTGGAATTAATTTATCAAATTGTAATTGTTTCTTATGATTTTTTTGTTAATTTAAAAAAAATTAACTCATTCACTGCCATTCCCATATTTATTCAGGAATTGAAAATATGACGTGGAGCGCCATTCACAAATTTGATCGGGTTTTGGTTTTTCTTACAGAAGGTGCCAATAAAGCGCTGGTCAGACCTCTGTCAATATTTTTTCCCTTACACAAGGGGGCAGCATTTGCCTTTTGTACAGCCGCCCCCACTTGCACCACATATTACTCCAGAACCAAATAAGCTAGAATTTTTTTTTTTCTGATGAAAGAACAGAATCTATGGCGATATGAGTCTCATGTTTCTTACGCTGCATTGAATGTACATGTATATGTAGTCCTAAAACTAGATATTATGTGGATCACGCAATTTGAGTAAAAAATGACAAAAACCCTGGCAATGGAGTGGAGACATTTTTGCACATCGTCTGGCAGTGAATGAGTTACAGTACTGCCGTCTGAAAACATTGTGTATCACATTGTGAGGGATTTGTTTTAATAATAATAATGATACATTTTATTTCAAGCGCCAATCAAAGCTCTCAAGGACACTTAACAGTCACAGATAAGCATAGATACATTAATAAATACAATACAGTTATAAATAGAAACAAGTGATAAAGCTACATAGAAAATGCAATTTTAAATTGGTTCGTTTTGAGATGGGATTTGAAGGTGGGATGAGAATCGATGTTATGAATGTTGGGAGGAAGTGAGTTCCAGAGTTTGGGGGCAGAGCAGCTGAAAGCTCTGTCCCCCATTGTGCTGAGATGGACAGGGGGCACACAGAGGTTTTAATCCTTACCTGCCCCATAACATCTTCATCATAGGATAATGAGAGTCCCAGATCTCCCACATCTCCATCATAACGCTGCAAAGCATGTACATAATAGGTGAATGGTTATTGTAGAGCAGGGGTCACGATTACAGGTCCTCCACGAACCCGTGTCCTGCATGTTTTAGATCACAGGTGTCAAAGTCAAGGCCCGGGGGCCAGATCTGGCCAGCCACATCATTTTCTGCGGCCCGCGAAAGCAAATGAAGTATGTCAAGTCCTTCGTTGTACTAAATTCATCCTGTCTACTTGATAACTAATGTTAAGCAGATTCCTTACTTACAGACAGTGTATTGTCGGTGTTCAAATACCTGACATGTTTCGGCGACTACTTCCGCCTTCGTCAGAGTGTCACGGATGTTGCTGTGACGCGCCATTTTCAGCTGGTGTTGCTATGAGGGCGTGACCTACCTGTCATCCGCACCGAAGACAACAAACATCAGCGCTGGATCAGGGAGGCCATTGAAATCCGAAAGCGAGGACCAAGGACCATCAACAGGGATGAGGGAGCTTACATGCTCTCTACTACCTGGAGCAGCATCCTGGAGGGACGAGCGGACAGCGGGGGGCGTGGCTTGCCTGTCAGTTCTGACAGGTAGGTCACGCCCTCATAGCAACACCAGCTGAAAATGGCGCGTCACAGCAACATCCGTGACACTCTGACGAAGGCGGAAGTAGTCGCCGAAACATGTCAGGTATTTGAACACCGACAATACACTGTCTGTAAGTAAGGAATCTGCTTAACATTAACATATGTCAAGTCCCATGATGCTGGCTAAAGTTGGAACCAAAATCTCAAATTGTAAAAAACAAGTTATTCATCAATTTGTTGAATACAGTGTATGTTCCAAGGCGAAACAAACTACAAATTGCCCCATGACAAGAATAAGTTTAATAAGTTATTTGGAGCTCTAATATCCCATTTCAGAACCCTAGTAAGTTTCTGTCCAAATTGAGAATGACAAATCCAAGAGGATAATCTTATGATCATAAAATATAAAGAAGTCTACAAGATGTATCTGGGAACGTTGTCAACGGTAGAACAATGAGTAGGCCTGGTTGTTGTTCATCTTGTTTGAGATGTTTCCTTCCTCCAACACACCTGATTGAAATGTTCAGGTGTCTTTCAAACATACTGAGGAACTGATCATTTCAATAAGGTAAGTTGGAGGTGGGAAACATCTAGAACATGCAGGATAGGGACCCTTAAGGACTGAATTTAGTGACCCTGCTGACGAATCCACAACCTGCAAGAGATTAAAAATGTGGCAAATGACGATTGAAGATTTGGTAAACCTTAATGGAGGTGAGATTCTTGTAAAACTCGGAGTCTAATGAAGGCAGCTCATCAATGGAGCTGTAGAAAGTACTGTGGTGATGACCCAACACTTGACTGAGGAAGAAGGAAGCAAAAGGAACATCCACCACAATGCCCTGAACACAAAAGATCCCAATGTTAGACAATGTTCTGGAATGGGCAAAGGTAGATTTCCGCAAGTGCCACAAATACCTCATACACGGCTTTCCCTAACATCTTCCCCACAAACTCAAAGAGCTGCAGATGGTTCTCATGAATGTAAGAAGTAGGGGAAGGATATAGCCTCTCATTTCCACTCGTAGTCTGAGAATATAATATTTAAAAAAATCACAAACATGTCCAAAACAAGAATGTTACTGTTTTGCTGTAGGTTTGTTTTCAATAATAACTTACCTTGAATAAATTGAGAGCAGGGTTGAACACTTTCTTAATGATCTCTTCTAGAAATTCTTTAAAAACGCCATCTTGATCGATACCCGCTTCATCCACGCCCAGGTCATTCACAAACTTGACGCGAATGACGCCTTTGATGGAATTCACCGGTAAACGGCGGAGTTGATCGTAGCCATCCTACCATTTGGGTCAAAGGTTAATGGAAACGGCACATGCATTTACCATCATGCCCCTGACTTGGGTCCATACCTCTAACATGCGTGAGCGGCGTATGGTTATATGGGTGACATGCGGCGAGGCGGAGTTGGTTTCGATCAAACCAAGACTTTCTTTTTCCTTTGTGACAATGTTCCTAAACAGCAGCACCCTCTGAAATAAACGGAGCACAAAAACACTTGTACGCCTTCAGAGCCAAAAAATAAAAGAAATAAAAAACTTGTGTAGGCCTGAATTTTGTTATGATGTCAAGACACAAACATCCTTTCATTACCATTTGTGAGTTAGAGCAAATCCCCATTCTCCATTGATATACATTCCAGACAAACACACTGATAGAGTGTTTATGCACATTAGTAAACATATTACGTTATTTCATGTTTAGATTAAGTAAACATATGTTTTTTCATGTTTAGCTTAGTATATATTATGAATTGTGCACGTTTAATTTCAGTCTAATTTAGTTAAATAAAACTATCAGTCTTATTAGTTCAATAGTCGTTCGAAAGAAGCAACAGCTCCAACTCCAATCTGAGACCCGCCCAACACTGAGTTGTTCGTAACCGATTGGACGGGAAAGGTCGACTTGTCCGCAACTGATTGGACAACAGATCGCCACTGTGTATGTTTAAAAACTTGTCAGAGCGGGAGCTCGCTCTTTTTTGCTCTTTGTCTCTTTGTTCTCTTTGCTCGTGTGCTCACGTCTTCGTCCCACCGAGACGAGAAGTGCTTTTTCTGTCCCATTAGAATAAAGTAGTTTTTTGTTCACCATCTATCGTACTTGCTGATATTTTTATCAAGTGAACTTCCGACAATACCGAACCAGGAAAGACGAACAAGAAGTTTTAACCGAACACACACCATTCCGATAGGCAGATTATCGCCAGAAATGGTCACCAGTCAGTCACCGGGCACATATACAGGAATGCATCTGAGAAATTAAAAAAGGGGGCCTGTTGGCCACCTTGTGTCTGGAAAGGGGGCCAAATTCTAAAATGGATGGGCCCCATTTTAACGAGATTACCTAAGTATACTAAACTAATTGAAATAAGCCAAAAATCCTTAATTCATTGGAGCATATTTCTAAATTGCAAATGAAAAACCATTATTTGAGTAAACTCTATTTTTCTAATGTATCAACAATTTTAATTAACGTCAAAGAATTCATTCATACATAAAATAATCAAACATTTTCAATTTTCTTTAGTAACTACATAATCAATCCTGTGCTGTTTTAATATTGTACAGTAATACAGAGAAGACAAAGAGAACAGACCTAGCACAACATTTCTTACTAGTGTCTACCTATACAAATTTATTTGGTTTGAAGATTTCCAATGTGCCTGCCTCAACAGCTCTGACATAATTCCCATTATCCACTAAATTCGACTCATTAACAGCAGTTTCCTGCAACAAATTGTCACTAGCCTCCGCAGATGTATTCGATTATTTCTTACAAAATGAGAATCTGTTTGTTTGCTGCCTGTTTTTAATGTCTTTTAGGGTTTTACTCCTGTTCTCACGCAACATATTATAACCATCCGCCATGTTGGATGTAAATACTAATGGATCACGGAAAAGCCAGAGATATCCTCTCCCACGACCTTGGAACACACCAAAACGAATGCAAGGTGATTATGGCTAGATATCGGGAATGCAAGATAGCAGACGACGTAAGTTCAAACCTCTGATGGAAAACAAACATTTTTCAATTACTGTTTAATTAAAATTCAATGAAAAGGTTTCTTCAGCTCTCATCTGTACTTCTTTGAAGGTGTCGGACGTGCTTCTTATCCAAGAAACTTCGTCAGCAAACTAAACTAGTTCGTTATGTGACCAGGATCATAGCCAGCTGCTAAAGAGCAAAAAAAGTGTACACTAGAGGCCATGAGCGCAATGCTAGCGCAATCCAAGAAACTTTGTCAGCAAACTAAACTACAGTAAAGTCTCGTTATATCGATATCGGGTATATCGATAGTCCCGGTTATATCGATACTATTTCTATGCACGCACGGAGAAAATTACATGCAAACAGGGTCGGATATATCGATAGTCCCGGTTATATCGATATTTTTTCGGACTCCCTTGAATATCGATATAACGAGACTTTACTGTAGTTAGTTAGTTTGCTGACGAAGTTTCTTGGATAAGAAGCGAAACGTCCGACACCTTCAAAGAAGTACAGATGACGGCTGAAGAAACCTTTTCATCGATGGACCACTACTGTACGACTGAGAGCTTACACAGATGTTTAACTAAAATTGTTTCTGTAGCTATTTTAAGAGAAGTATGTCATATGTGGCGCGGATAATGTAGCAAGCAATATACGCTAATCGTAATAGACTTGTAGACCGTGCCACTACACCATCAGCTACTGATTACAAATTCTAAAAATGTACACGTATACTTATATAAAATAAACTCACATTTTTATGAGGAATAACATGTGGAATATATTGCAGTATCAGCTGAGCTCTTTTCTTGCCTTTCTCAAGCTCTTGGAATAACAAGCTGGGTTTTAAGTCCCTGAATGCAACAGATGGAAGATGAAATAGATGAGCGCTTCAAATTAATCCCCAATTTAAACAAAGGGAAACATTCTCAGTTTGAATTTACTTGCGTAACCAGTGATCATCGAGGGTAAATCTTCGCCTGCAGTCGCGTTCGTAGAGCACCATCAACCATCCGTGAACGCTGTGGAATAATTCCAGTTTCTCACCCTTTGCGTTCTCTGTTCCACACATAAGAGGAAGTTGCTCATTCTTGTGGAAGACAAGCAATTGCTGTGTTGCCACATTAGCTACAGATGCACAGTATATTCGGATGCACGATTCCTTTCCCATTATGCTTTTTTAAATGAAAACAAACAATTTCAGACATATCCTTTTGAATGGAACGACAGAAAACTGGATCACTCACCGAGAGTCCCATCCCATATCATTTTGTACACAAAAGTGTTCAGAAATGAGGAGATAGTGATGAGCTCCTCTATTTTGAAGGAGGTCTGTTCTTCATAGACTTCAATATCATCTAGGATTCTGAAACACATTGACAACAACGAGTGAAGGCATCCCATCCATCCATCATCCATCCATCCATCCATCCATCCATCCATCTACTGCCGTTTATCCGGGGTCGGGTCGCGGGGGCAGCAGCTTCAGTAGGGAAGCCCAGACTTCCCTCTCCCCAGCCACTTCTTCTAGCTCGTCCTGGCGGATCCCGAGGCGTTCCCAGGCCAGCTGGGAGACATAGTCTCTCCAGCGTATCTTGGGTCGTCCCCGGGGTCTCCTGCCAGTGGGGCACGCTCGGAACACCTCACCAGTGATGCGGCCAGGGGGCATCCTAATCAGATGGCCTCATCTGGCTCCTCTCGATGTGGAGGAGAAGCGGCTCGGATGACCGAGCTTCTCACCTTATCTCTAAGGGAGAGCCCGGATACCCTACGGAGAAAGCTCATTTTGGCCGCTTGTACCCGGGATATCGTTCTTTCGGTCACAACCCATAGCTTGTGACCATAGATGAGGGTTGGGATGTAGATCGACTGGTAAATTGAGAGCTTTGTTTTTGGCTCAGTTCCTTCTTCACTACGACAGATCGGTACAAAGTCCGCATCACAGCAGACGCCGCACCGATCCGCCTGTCGACCTCTCGCTCCCTCACACCCTCATTCGTGAACAAGACTCTCAGATACTTAAACTCCTCCACTTGAGGCAAGATATCCTCCCCGACCTGGAGAGGGCACTCCACCCTTTTCCGATTGAGAACCATTGTCTCAGATTTGGAGGTGCTGATTCTCATCCCAACCGCTTCACATTCAGCTGCGAAACGCTCGAGAGAGAGTTGGAGAGCTCCGCTTGAAGGCCCCAACAGTACCACATCATCTGCAAAAAGCAGAGATGCTATACTGAGGCCACCAAAACGGAAACGTTCAACGCTTCGGCTGCGCCTAGAAATTCTGTCCATAAAGGTTATGAACAGAATCGGTGACGAAGGGCAGCCTTGGCGGAGCCCAACCCTCACTGGAAACAGTGAGGCATCCAATTCAAAACCATAAAATAAAAGCAATCCTAAATAATTACGTGACGAGGTGTCGAGAACAATCGCAGAAGAGCATGAGCATTGAGAGGAGCTGCTTGGACTCTTCGGTGTCGTTGCTGAGGCACTCCATGAAAAGTTTGAGGCCTCCCTGTGGTCCGAGTTCACAGATGAAAGCCCATAATTTGGGTAGGAGATCATCGAGATGTGTGAGACCTGCGCATTGGAAACGCGACGTTGTGACTTTTCCATTATAAGTGTTCAAATATTTCGACATATCTACTCTCCAATGTACTCACCGGTGAGAATCTGGAGTCTTATTTGTGTCAACGTGGATAGAGAAGTTTGGTAGAGCACACAAATGCTGCACACCTTCTGAACTTCGGCCGAGTCCACTCGCTTCCCGCCGACCGGCTTCAAAATGTTTCTCACAGAAGCAGACTTCTGGAAAGCTCGCTTAAAAAGGCCTGTCGGTTGAAGAGAACAATTAATTCTTGCGTCCATGACCTTCAACGCCGAAGACAATCATGAAATAAAACACAGATTTGAAATCATGACTCACTTTTAACTGGTAGGTTGTTTTGAGATGTGCTTGGCTGTGCAGGTGAGGGAGTGGGCTCCTGACTTTCAAGCTTCTTCGAGAGGACGTCACTGAAGAGGGTCCGAATGACAGGCACACCCCATAGATACTGCAGTTGCTTGGTGACCAGTGGCATTGATTCATTGAGACTGCAAGAAACCGGGGAGAAAATTACAATTTTCGAGTGTTAAAATTAAGTCAATGCCTCCATTGAGTGGTCAGATCAATTTATATTAAGCTAATGCTTTGAAAGGCGCTTAAAATATAATGTATTATTATTATTATAACTCTCAGCCCGAGTGAAAAGGATGACATTTTATTTCAACTGTCTCCTCTATTCTATATTTTTTGTAGTATAAAACCGCATTACACCATACAAAGAGCAGGCTCCGTTTTCATATTTGGCGACATGATAAGTGCTACAGTAATATTAACTCATTCACTGCCAGACGATGTGCAAAAATGTGTCCACTCCAGTGCCAGGGTTTTTGTCATTTTCACTCAAATTGCAGGACCCACACAATACTATGTAAACATCCAATACAGTGTAAGAAACCTTATACTCTTTCATCAGAAAACAATGACTTAATTCCTAAGTTATATGGGTTTACAGTTATATGAGCTGAAATGAGGGCTGCTGACCAAAATACAATGCAATACATACATATATTGCAATATTGGTTTATATAGCGCTTTAACAACAGATGAAGCTGGAACAAAGCACTAACATGGAAAAAGGGAAATGCTGTCCCCTTGTGGAAAGGGAAAAAAAACTTTGCTTGAGGTCTGGCCAGCGCTTTATCGGCACCCAAGCAAGAAAAAAATACGAACACATTTGGGAATGGTGCTCAACGTCATATTTTCAATTCCTGAATAAATTTGGGAATGGCAGTGAATGAGTTAAACCAGGTATGGGCAAACTACGGCCCGCG